>NW_020884882.1:8680365-8714696 GCF_003945725.1 Corapipo altera | reverse complement strand
CCCGGCCCCGCCCCGCCTGGCGGAGGTGACGCACCGGGCCGGCGGTTCCGGCGCGCAGGAGGAGCTCTGGGGCCGCTCCGCCGCCCGCCCGGTAAGTGCGGGGCCGGGCCGGGCCGGGGGTCCCGCCGGGGCCGGGGCCGATCCCGAGCCCGACGGGTGGGACACGCGGCCGCCGCTCCGTGCCCGGCGCTGAGCTCTGCGCTCCGCCCGGGAGGAGCCGCAGCCCCGGCGCTCTCGGGCTCCCTGGAACTGTGCGGGGGCTGTGCGGGCTGTGCGGGCTGTGCGGGGCTGTCCCCACTCGGCTGCTCCCGCCAGGTTTTCCTGCGCTGCTCTCCCACAAGTCAGCAGCGCTCTGGCCGTGCGGGACAAGCGCGGGGTCTGGGCTCGCCCGCATTCCTAAAGAATGGAGCCGAGGTAATTTCTATGGGCTGGGCACCGCTCTGCCCGAGCCCGGAGTGCCGTGGGATACAGAGGTGCGTGAAAAAACTGGTTAAAAGCGGCAGTAGGTTAGAAAGGGCAGGGATGAAATGGGTTAGATGAGTTGGGAAGGACAAGGCAGTCGTGATAGTGTGAACCGAGACTGGAAAAGCAGGAGGAGAGTGTGGATGTTCACGAGGGAGTGTGCAATGGCTGCAAGGAGGTCCCTGCAGAGTCATCTGTTACAAAAGGATGGGGAATCTTCTGGGTTCTCCATTTTGGGATGAAAAAAATCCTGTCTAAAAACTCAGTGGAGAAGGAACAGCGAGGTGTGCGCTGAGTGTGCAAGGAGGCAGGTGAGGATGATCCACAGATTATGGGTTTGGGTGACAAAGATGAAGATGCAATTAGCATTGTTGGCCAGCATGGAGCTGGGGCTTGTGGATGGTTTCAGGGGAAAGGGAGGGTGTCAGCCCGTTTAAAGGTTACAGGGATAAGTAGTTCAGGAGGCAGAATTGAGTTGTGCTTTCTTTGTTTCGGATAAAGAGGTGAAAGAAGAAAAAGCCATTTTAAATGGCTGTGAAATGTCAACAGAAAAAGAGGATGAGCATCCTCCAAAAGACTTTCTAGAGGAATCTCACAGAGATAGGCACAGACGGAAAGAAATCAGAAAAGAGAGATGTAGTGGGACGAGGTATGAGGTGGGATGACATAATGCCACTGGTGGTGGCATATTTGAAGGCTTATTGTTGCAAAAGACCTTGTTAAGAATTGTGTTGCAAAGCAGGAATCAGTGAGAGGGCATCTCTGTTGGAGGTGATGGAGAGCAGAGAGTAGGGGTGGGTGTGTTCCAGAGCTTCTGCAATAGGGGACTAAATTGTATCAGTGTTAGTGAAGATACACTAGTATCTCAGGCAAAGCTGGTAATGAAGGGCCTCATCCTCCCTTGGGTAGGAAAGCGATCTAAATATGGTTTAAAATGTTATTATCTGGTCTTGGAGATTATAGTGATTATTTAATCTAAATACTCTTTGGTTTTTTGATCCTTTTATTTGAGCTTAACGTCTTTATTGTCTCAAAAGTTCGTGCTATCAAGTATTAGCTGTGTCCTGTTTACTTTGTATTCAGAGTTTGCTATGTGAGCACTGGACTGAGTGTAGGTGAGGTGAGTTCTATTCCTGGTTTTCCTAGTATCCTCCTTTGCTTTGTCCTCAGAGCCTTCCCTCTCCCTTCACGTGTGTCCATGTGATTTTCAGTTAAGCTGGAAGTGAGCTCTTCCCTCGAGTGCTGGGGCAGGAGGCACAGAAGTCACCCAGTCTGCAGGCTGTTTTCTGCTTGACAGATCCATTTCCCCATTTGCCTGTGCAAAGCGTTCCTCTGTTTGTTCACAGAGCTGTGCTGGTGGCACAGAGGGATGTCTCTGCGCTCCTCCGAGCTCTCCCCGGTGACTGGTGTGGAACTGGGAAGTACTGGGCAGGCCTTTTATTCCACCTGGATATCTACAAACATCTCACTGCTCGGATGTGACTCGCCATGTGTTGGGATAGCAAATGGACCCAGTGTTTTGGTGGTTGTTTTTTTTTTTCTCCAGAGTACGAGATGATCTGAGTGAGTTTGGGAAGTTCCCCGACCTGTGAAATTTGGTCAGGCTTTGTGATACTCTGAGGTTGGCTGAACAAAGCTGCTGCACACTGGGCTGTTGATGACATGTTCACCGTGGGTTTAGAGTCTCAAATAAGTTATTCCTTTTAGCAGGTGAAGATCCATCACTTCTTTTATGCAAGAGATCAGTGTCAATACAGATTAAGCCCTGAACTGATGCATTAACTCTGAGTGGGGTAGAGGGAGGGACAATATAGATTTGCCTTGTGTCTACCAAATCAGATTTCACATCTGTCTCCTTCCAATATGGAGAGACTGTGTGTCTGTTCCTCTGAAATGCTATGGAAAGCAGTGCTATAAATTATTTGTGTGCTATGTGTGTTGTGGATAGCTAAGGAATCAAGAGGCAAATGAAAGGAAGGAAGACCAGAATTCAGGGGATAATATAATTAGCTGCTAGCCTTCATCCTCTCTCACTGGAGGTTTGTATCTGCTGAAATCACTGCAGGTCCTCAAATTAATTGTACATCGCTTCTCTTCCTGGTTATTCTCTGCTGCCTGGTCAGGTTACTGGAAACAGAAAACAAATTAGTTGAGGAAAAATAATGAAAATATATGGTTGAGATTTCCTGTGCTCTTAAGTCAGGATTCTCAAAGCTTTATTATGGTTTCCCCAGCAGCTACAAATTGCAGTACTGTGGGAATATATCTGAGTAGCAGAGCTAAGAACATAGTAATGCAAAATGGGAACATGTATAAGGAACCAAATACATGGTGCCTGTGGAAAATAGAGCTTTGATTTTATGTATATTTTTATATGTGAGATTTGGTTGCAGCATTGTTTTAAGTATTCTGTATTTAATATAGTCTCTCTAAATGAAATAATTTGGTTAAATGGAAATTTATGGCTAAATATGAGGTGACCAAAATTCAAGGTTGATTCGTGCTTTACTGCTGAACCTTTTCAAACTCAAATTCACATGGTTTAGTTACACAAGCAGATTTGTAGTTCAGATAAGAATCAGATATGTAAATTTTCCAATACAAGGGAGAATCTATTAAAAAAAGTTAGCTGTTCTGATTCTTCTTGAATAGCAGCTGTCAACACTTAAGCATAAATTTCTATGTTCAGAAGGTAATAAGTGTGTATTGAGAAGGTAATAAATCGAGAGAATTGATTTTATTTTCCCCTTCAGATGTAAGGCCCAAGTCACATGGCATCCAGTAGAACCTGCTGAAAGGGGTGAAATAATCCCACCATTTCTTTTGAGGTGGTATTGAAGACTGTTAAACACATACCCTGTGTGTATGTGAGACATCTCTTTACTTCTCTTATTTTCTAAAGTCCCACCTAATGGCTGTGGTTCTGAAGCAATATGGACTTGCACAGGGCATCACAGGTTGCCTTTCTAGCTACTGTGGTCATAGCTGAGGGGTTGGTGTTTCTCCTGTTAATGAAATGGATAAGGCTGCTGTTCTGCAGCAGTTCAGGCTGTTGATAAAAAACTTTGTCATAAATTCAGTTGTATCTCTGAAAAGATCTGTAGTGAAGGTTATTGCAAGTGTCAGAAGTCTCGGGGCCAGCACTGGGGACTAGGATTCAGTTTAATAACCCGATCTGCGAGGATTTGGACCTTGCCTGTAAGACCAGCCTTGGCTTTGAAGGTGCAAAGAGTTGCAATGGATCCAAACCAGGGATGTGCAGAGCAGAATCTTCTTTACCTGGGCCACTGGCTCAGCCCATTCCTGGCTGTTTGATCACATGTATGATGTTGACGTGGCCTCTCTTACAATTTCTTAGGCACAGAAAAAAATTGTTTTTCCTCCCTTAGGAAACAGAGCTCAGATGAAATCAAAAGAACGATAAAGTTTGGAGGAAAAAAAAGAAGCTGCGGTCGCTTTCCTGGTCTGCAGTTGGGCAGGGCATTAAGATGTCCGTGGACATGAACAGCCAGGGCTCTGACAGCAATGAAGAGGATTATGACCCTAATTGCGAGGAGGAGGAAGAGGATGAGGATCCTGGGGATATTGAGGATTATTATGATGGGGTAGCTAACGACGTGGAGCAGCAGGGAGCAGATGCCTTTGATCCAGAGGAATATCAGTTCACCTGCTTGACTTACAAGGAGTCGGAGAGCACTCTGAATGAACACATGGCCAGCTTGGCTGCCACGTTAAAGGTGAGGAAAGGTTTCTGCATTAACACAGGTGTAAAACAAGTCTGCAATTGAACAGGCAAGTGCTGAGAATACAGTTTGTTATAAAAGCTGTGGCAATATTACTGTTACGGGGGGGTTGGAGGAGCATTGTTGAAGGTCCCTTGTTCAAAACTGACTCAAAGGTTTCCATTTGTTACATACTGGTTTTGGGGCCTGAGAAACCTTCCTTTAATGAATATTGATTCTTTTTTTTTTTTACAGAGCTGAGCTTCATGACCAAAATTCCTGAGTTATAACTCTGCATTAAGACAATGCAAAGAGGATATGTAGGAAAAGAAACAAACCAAATCATAGATGGTGCACCTGTGTTTGAGGAGATAACTGACGAATAGGAAGACATGCTAAAACTTTGTCATTCTAGCAAAAACACCCTTCTTGGTTGTTTCTGAGAGAATAATTGTAGACTTTCAAAGACAGATCAGCTGTCATGCCAGGTATTAACCCTACTGTTGCAGTGACAGCAATTCAAGTACAATGAACTTGCCACCTCTTGTAGTGACTAATTCATCACAGAATAGCGACCCTCTGAGTCAGCTCCATGGTGTTATAAGACTTTTGTGACATTTTCTTTCTCTTTTTGTAACTGGTTACTGTACTGCACAACGTAAGAGGAGATTCCCTCTCTGCCCTGTGTACTTCAGTCCCAGAGCAGGTCAGAGGAAAACAGAGTTTTAAAACTTCTAGGTGTTGACACTGGGTTGGAATTACTGCTGCATCTACTTTCTAACAAGTCTCCTGGTGCTTATTCTGGACCAGCTCCTGAAAGCAGGACAGGTGACTGCAGCGTGTAAAAAAACCCAAAAAACCCCGTGTTGGATAGGTTTTGATTCCAGTTAATTTTATCTGAATCAAACATAATATAAAAATGAGAGAAATCTCATGATCTTTATTTTCATATCAGTGTCCTGGAGAAAAAATATAACCACAAAACCTGAGGACTATGAACCCATAAACAATAGGCTCTACAGGGCACCCATAATTTGTCCATTTTGTGATCTGTCGTGCTTGTTCACAGAATGTAGCACCTCAGAAAATGAAGTTTTACTTTTTCTTGCTGTTAAACCTGTGTCTGTAATTACTTCAAAACGTGCAGTTTGAGCTCTGAATGCCTGCAGTTCCCTACAGATTGTCAGAAAAGGGAGGCAACAGGAGAGTACAAGTGAGAATAGTTGGTCAGCACTTCTGATCCAGCTGCCAGTTGCTCTTGGTTCTTAGAGATTAAGTAAAGATTTAGAACAGCTTTTCTGCTCCTGACTGTTTGCCTTCACATGGAGCACCCTTCAAAGAGGTGACCCCTGCCATATTGTTCTCTTGAATTAAATTACCAAAAGCAATACTTTTAGTCTTTAAAATCAGGCCTCCAAAGTTAAAATAAACTTTCCAAGAGTTCTGAAGGTCTCATTGAGCAAATATAGCTGCCCAGATAATACCAACCCGGTAGCTCAAATCTCACCCCAAATACGACCTCAGGAGAGAATATTTTAGATGCCTTTTATATCAAGAATATGCCTGCATATTTACTTTTAAAATGAAGTGCTACACATTTTGCTTTGCGCGTGAGAAGATGAATTTAAATTTTGGGTAGAAACTTGAAAAGCTGTAATCTTGTAAACCACACACTAAGGCTTTAGCTCTTGACGTGCCACATTAACTCTCTGTTCTCTAGCAACAGTAGTGCAATAATTGCACTTTTCTTGGAAATCTGTTGTGTATCTGCAGCACGTACCTTTTGTTTCCTGACATACTTTCTTACAATACTTCAGCAACCCTGTCTCTTCCTTCCCCTCTACCCCCAAGGAAACTTGTGATTTTGTTAGTTTTCTGAGTAAAAACAATTAGTGTTGAATTAGCAAGTACTGAGAAGAAGGAAATGGAATAGAGCATGTTGAACTATTTGTTATCATTATTTTCCATGAACTTAATGGATACATGTAAAAAGGGGCAGACTTGTCCAAGAACTTTATTAACTTCCTTTTTCTCTTAATTTGCTTGAGCTCTAAGAATTACATTTTCTTTTTAGACTATCTTTCATGATGTCTTGAGTTTTCTTGTATAGTGATGATTTTAATTTTTTTTTTTGGAGCCTCTAATTAATTTTGTTGATTTCATCTCCTTTACTTTTTTAATAGGCAGTGAATGTGGAGGACATGATATCTGAGAGATTTGCTATTGCAAGAAATTGGCAGATTGATACAATTCCCTAAAGCAAAGAAAAAAGAAATGCAATAAATGGCTCAAAGCCATGTTTGAATGTTCTGCCACTGTGTTGCCATTAGGTGATTTGCTTTCTGAAGGCTAAATTGGAGGGAGGGGGATTGTATCAAGTGTGGTTTTGCTCTGTGATATATTGTCTACACACTTTAAAGACCAGAAATAGGACTTCAGAGCTTTAAGTCTTCATACTTGCAATCTGTGCTGTTCTTGGCTAATAACAGTCTAAATAAATAGTATTTTATTTGCTCTGCTCATTAACCCTCAATGTTTGGTTTTCAAACTGTTTTGTTCAGCTATTTCAGACTGATTGTTGAATTCCTATTTTTTTAAAAGCATTGAGGTAAAGGGTGATCCTTCTTGGAAACATTGGCTACCTGCTTTCATTCCCTGTGAGTCACAGCTGACCTTGTTCTCACTCCTGCTGAAGGCAGAGAACTGAACAAACCTTGCATTGACTGGTTAACTTCAGGTCAGGTGTGAACACCCTGTGAATGTTTAAAAGCTTGCATGGAACATCGAAAGAGAAACTCTCTTCAACAAAATGTTTGTGCTTTATCTGCCCCAACAAGAGACAAAATTCAGTGAAAATCTGAAGTCTGATAAAAGCATGAGACCCTGCATGTATGTAGATGGATGTCCTTGTATCTTCTACTGTCATAGGAAACTTACCTTGAATTCTTCTGACTTGCTTTTTATCAGGTGGGGAATTCTGAATAGGAAAATTAGTGCAAGCAAGGTAGCAGTAGACTAAACCAGCTGCATGGCAGGCCTACAACTACAGTAGTGGTTATCCCAGCACCATATAGAAGCTAGAGGGACTTTATAAGTATTACTCTGAAAGTTTCTCCTTGTTTTGGTCTTAATAAGTACTGCAGGTTTATTGGTTTTAAAGGAAAATAAGCGGAAATCTTTGCTCCTTGGTTAGTGCAGTTAATCTAAAGGTCTGTGGAGGGTTCAGTTAATACCCTGACTAAAATTAGGACAGGCTATCTGTGTTGAAACATGCCAGATGAAAATCTCAAACTAGTACCCAAAACTGTGGTTCTCTGACCAAAAGGCCTGTGAATTGAAGTAGATAATTTTTAATTCCTCAAAAGGTCACTTGACCACAGTCAACACTCGTGAAGGACAGTGCTCTTGAAAGCACAGTGGCCTGTATTGCCTACAGACCAGCAAAGGGATTTACAACAGTCTGTTTTAAAAAATAAATGGAAGATACAGTATCTTTCAAAAGTAATGAATTAAAATTGTATAGTAATAAGTTTACTTTTAAGATAACTCTTGTCATTGAGTGATTGTGGGTCCTGGAGTGGCATATCAGTAGATGCAAACAGTGAGATACTCAGCAGTGGTACAAACAAAGTTGACCCTGTCACTGACAAGCAATTAAGTGTGTGATGAGGTCATATTGTTTTTGTTTGTGAATGACACTTCCTGGCTCTGCTGAGGGTCCCCATACCAGTCTGCAGTGTCTGTGATGCTTCAAATAAGTGGCGGTAGTTTGTCTGTTTCAGTGATGAGGTGGATCTTTCTAGTGTTTACTTTTTTTTTTAACTCGTGGTATAAACCACCAGATAAAAAAATTGCAATTAGAATTTATGAAAAAAATGTAACCTTAATTTTAGGTTAAGCTGATTGTCAGTCATGAGGAAACTATGATATTTCTGCACATTTAGCAAGGAAAGACAGTTGTGTTGTTTTACAGACAATTGATACTGGTGTAGCCTTTCCACTAAAACCAAAGGAATTGTAAGACTGAAGAACTTATAATTTTCACTTCACTGATGTGAGTAATCTGCTAATATTTACCAGACAGCAAAAAGCTTACTTCCCTTGCTTCTTGAAATAACAGCTTATGATGTGAGATTTTTTAACCCTGTCCCTTGAATAATAAATAAATCTTGGTAGATGCAAAAAATATTTGATATCATGACATAATTCTGAATCTGTTAATCCATGTTATCACTACTGTTCTTACAAAGATAAACCAGCTTTCATATACTCTTGCTCACTGTACTGACATTATGTCTCTTAGTGCAACCAGATTCGTATTTGCTCGTAAAAACACAGCCCTCAGAGACTGCTCCACACACTCAAATTGCGCTGACACAGGACAGTTAGTTTGTAGAGCTGCCTGGTGAATGCTGGCAGTGCTCCTTTTCAAATACCATCTTCAGCAGATCCAGAGTCATGTGTGTGGGGACTGGCAGCCCGTGTGAGCGGCTCTTCCCGAAGGAGCCAGCGCTCGCCGCACGCACGTTCCCTGTGGTCACAAACCATCCGTAAAGAGCCAGATGTGAGGACACAGATGTACGTGTGTGCCTCGCTGTATCACTGTGCAAACCCTGACCCAGAGTGTGCTGCTGGGTGCTGCTTATCTGAACAAACCTGCAGTGGTGCATAGTCATCCTTTTGGATGCCATAATTACTTCATGAAACTTTACGTGACATAAAATGACAGTATTAAAGCCTGGCTGTGCCAAAGTACCTCAGGTACAGGAGAGGGGTTCAAGCCCCTTTAAGTATTAAAATGCATGTACGTAAGAACAGGGTTTCAGAAATTTATGTTCAAAGTTGAAGTCCGTAAGAACCAACACTGGTAAGTATTAGTAAGCAGTAAATATTTCAATATCATGCATTATAAATGGTAGAACCTGATAGGCGATTTTGACTTCTCCACAGAACCCCTGTGGTGCTGTTTGGCAATGATAATACACTATTATGAAGTACTCTTAAACCCTAGATTAGTCAGGACTTGCAGGTTTATATCTATACTGTGTTCTGTGTTTTAATACCAAGCCAACATTAGGTGGGACTTCCACCCTGAAGCTGTAACCCTTAGGAACATTCATGTTTGAGACATACCTTTGTCCTTTACCTGTTTTTGTTTCCAAACAAAGGGATCCTGGAAGTTCTGCTATGAGAAAGCCATGTTGTTGCCTATCAGATCCACAGTGCCAATATTTCAGTAGAATCAGGAGGACATGAATGTGTCTGTAACTCTCTACAGCATGCAGGTTTTTTGGCTCATAAAGGTGGTTTTGTTTTTTTAAAAGTAACTTTGTAGACTTGTGAACAGGATAAAAGAGCTGGCTGGAGAGTCCAGACCTTGCAACCTTTGACAACTTCAGGGAGTCATTTGAGGAGAGAAATCAGTTTTGTTACTGCCCAGGACTGCTGAAACTCTCAACTTGATTGGCAAAATGAGCTACAAATGTGGAGGGTGATTATAGCCCACACATTTCTTTGTGATTCACACCTTAAGTGTATCTTACAGCCAGTATGACTCTGCAGTGAGCAAAAAAAACTCTGCTCGCAGCTGTTGATGAGTATGATCTTGGTGGGAGGTAGAGGCAAGACACAAGTCATTAAAAATGCCAAACAATCTTTCAGTAACTTTTTCATGTTGCAGGCTTACAGCTGGACAATATGATCACAGGAGCAACATGAAGCAGCTGAACACATTGCCAAATTTGTGCTGTGCCTATTAAGGGTGGTGCAGCAGAAACGAGCTGTGTTGAGCACTGTGAAACAGTGTTTTACAAAGCAGATGTTCCTCCTCTTCATCTTTTTATAACAACAGGAAAATGCCCTTAGAAGTTGGGGTTGTCAAGTAAAGGACTGTGTTATTTAGAACTGAACATGGATTATTCACTGCAGAATTACCAGAGCTCTGCTCCACTGTGGCTGTGAGCACACACCAGTTCTGCCCAGTTTGGGTTGGCTACCCAGTGTTCTGAGCCACTGCTCATGACTATGTGGATTGGGGTTATTACCTGACCTTCACTTCCTTCCTGTGCATGCTCCACATCATCCTTTGTCAGCCAGAAGGAATTGTCCACTTCTCCTGTGTTTCGTTGGGAAAGCACCTCGACAGGGGCTGTGCAGTGGGGTTTGGCAGCGTTCAGGGAGCACAGGGCAGGGTGAGCTGGGCATTGATGCTCTCACACTGTGTCAAACTAGAAAAAATAACTGCAGTGAGGACTGCTGGGGAGTCTCGTGTCAATCTTATATCTGTGTGCTGTCTTACAGCTCTCTTGCTGCATATCTTTCGCTCTAAATCTCTTGAAGAAAGAATCTCGTAGCTGTTTTGTAATAATGCCTTCTGGCGTACCAGTTTGCTTAAGTGTTTCTTTTCTTTTAATATTTGTTTCTGAATTTTCCCAGGAAGAATAGCCTAACAGCTTGAGAAATACGTATGTTGAGATTTCCTAGCTGAGTCCTACTGATCCTGTTTGTTGGCAGCTGCAGCTGAAATTGTTGCTGTCCTGTGTAGGAGAGCAGATGGATTAAAACAATGTGTAAGTGTGGAGAAGGAGCTAGAATTTAACCCCAGATCCCCTTTCTTCAGTATGTGGCCAACTAGGTCATGCACTGACAGCTTCACAACCATGGTGTAACACCAGCAGTATTTGTCATTCCCAAACTGCACTCTGCCTCCTAAATATGCGTCTAATCTTGCAGACTGATACCAGGTCTCTGCATGCCAGCAGGTGAGTGACAGGGAACAGATTAAAACCCTGTGATGAAGCAGAGCTCGTGTAGTGCTGTTTGTCAAGACCTTTCCATGGTATTGAGAGTGCAGCTACAGACTCTAAATCACACTTCTTTCCCTGGTGCAGCCTGCAGTCTGTAATCAGGAGAGGGCCTGAAATGTCAGACAAATTGTAATCAATCCTATGTGTGACCTAAAGGTGGATGGCTTTTTCTCACTTTTTTTTTATTTTGACTGAACCCAAGAAAGAAAGAATGTGGGGATGTGATTTTGGATTAACTTTGTCAGTTTTTCCTGATAAATGAAATTAATTTAAGTTCAATTTTGAGAACGACCTTCCTATGCTCAGAAACCTGTAACAGATATGGAAGACTTTGCTATAAGACTTTGAAAGCTTGGGATATTTATGGCAGGTGATGTGAATCACATCTCAAGCCCCTGCAACCTCCTGAGCTTTCTACTAGGATTGCATTTTGGAATTCTGCTTAAAGGAGAGGTAGATCAAAGCAAAGGACAAAATGTGGTCCAAAAAAAGCTTTTGGTTGCCCTTTTATTTTTTATTAATTCCTTATATTTTTGCAATTTTCTGAGAAATCCTCCAGTAAAAACAGGGCAGTCATGTAGTTTTTCCAGTGGGATGTGAAGGGGGTCAGATCTACTTCCCCCAAGAGAAACGAGTGTAAAGTAGAATTTTTTCCATTTGTGGGTCACTTTCCTTACCTCAGTATCCTGAAGGAAAGTGTGTCTGAAAGGATTTTTTTCTTCAGTGAAATTACTCAATAGGAATTATGGTTTCTCTCTAAGGTGTTACTCTACTGCCAACTCAGTTCAGTCTCTATTTTGCTGTAGTTTCTCACCAACAGAAACAGTTTCAGAGGCTTTTGCTCTGTGTGTTTTTACTGTTGTAAAGAATTTCAGTGTGTTTTTAGAGGTTTTGATGCAATGCACAAACTAATAACTTTTGAAGTTCATCCTTTCCTTGTAGAACTCACAAAAACTATTTGTGGATTAAAACAAATGCTTCTCAAGATTAATCCTATTTGCTTAAAGCTTTTTGTATAAAAACCTTTGATTAGGCAAAATACAAGAAATGGAAACTACATTTCTTTATGCCAGGTTTGTGTTCCTCTTGGCCAGACATTTCAGTGCAACCCTGATCTAACAGGAATTGTCAGCTTGGTGCAAAGCCATGGGATGTCAGCTCCAACCAGATCCTATCATCTCCAACTCGTTCTGAATTGAATCTGTTTGAGAATCACGTGATGATCATTGTTTTAAATTCCTGATACCATATCTCTGCAAAAATGAGGATTGAAACACACCTCCAAAAAATAGGCCATCCCTTTGAGAAAAGTGAAATGAACTCCTGAGATATGCATGTGACATAAATATGTATGAGCAATTTTTGTAGAATGTAAGCTCTACAAAAGACAGGGGTTTTTTAGCTTTTAGGAAACATTTCTGTGCGAATTAACAACTGTCAAAGTGGCATGGTTAAAAAGATTTTCCTGCTGTAGAGAGATGAAGCTTCGACTCTTCAAACAACTTGGCTTATCTGGAGAACCAAGTTGAGACATAGTTGTTTTAGAGCCCTCTAAACACAGCAAAGTACCTGCAGAGATTCTTTACAAATTCTTTTGATATTGTCTTGTCTTAAAGAGTGCCAGACTCTTTTCACACTTCAGAAGTGTGAGAGTTTTGCTTATCTTGGAGAGTAAAGAACCCAGGAGATAAACGTAGATAGAAATAATAATGTCAAAAAAAAGCCTGTGCAAAAAACCCGTGCACTACTCTAGAAAATGGATAGAGGTGTGTTTAATGTGATGGCATCACTACTTTATTCTACTTTCAGAATCTAATTTTGTCCAGCACTATGTAAAATTTTCAGACTTTTTTTACAACTCCTATAGAGTCTTTCCCTTATGCAGAGCAGCTTCCTCTTGGCACCCTTGCTGTGTGCATAGGCACTGTGCCCCTTTTCCAGTGCACTGATCAACATTAGTGTTTGGTGCCCATTTCTGGCAATCAACAGCCCTCTATCACTGGTTAGTCAGAGTTAAGCTGGTGGAAGTTTGGAAGAGGCTTCTGAGATGATCAAGTTCCTGTTTTAAAACAAAGCTGGAAATTGCAGATTGGATGAAATTCGCTCCATTCAGCTTTGCTGCCATATCATGAAGAAAGAAGCCTGGTCTTCACTTGGAAATTTTCCAGATTCACATTGGGACTGAACTGATCTTTAATATCAAAGTTTTAACCTGGTGGTGGGGAAATGAAAGTGGGGAGAAGAAAAAAATTTTTAGCATGACTATGGCTTTCAGCTTCTACACTTTAATAAGTCTAATTCCAGATAGAGGAGTTCTGGAGAAGTCAGGCTCTGTAGAAGCATTGGCACAACTGATCAATTGCTGGCAAAACTGAAATAGAAGTGCAACATCTAGAATATGCATTCCCTTCTGCACTGGGGTCTGTAGAAGTATTTTACTGACACAATCTGCTGCCAGCAAGACACCAAGTGGGCTGTGTCACTGCCTGTTTTGGTTCTTAGCATTCTGAAATGGGAGTAGGAAGGTTTAAACAAAGTAGACAATTTATCATAATTATCATAATTCAGATGCATAATTTTTTTTTTATTTGTTTTGTGTCTGAGGCCAAGCGTTATTGTTCCTGGATAAACTGAGATTCTTGTGGCACCTGGTGACTGATAGGGGAGTGACTAGGAGCTCTTTCTGAGATGGTTTTTTAAGTTTGAGGTCTTTCAGTGTATGAAACTTCTGGCTGTCCAGGAAATGCTTTATTGGACAGTATCAGCTTTGGTACATTCCTTCTTCTTACTGTAAGGTAATGAATTATGTACATATGGACCAAACTTCTGGTTGTAGTGGTATTTTTCTGCACTCAGCATGTTTTGGCTCGTGATTACAAAGAAATACTTGAACTATTCTAGGGTGTTATTGTGGAAGAACTGGCTGACTTGGTACAATCATTCAGTCATTGTGAATGTACAGTCATTGAAGAGGCTCGGGGTGCACTTCTAATCAATAGAAGCAGGCTTTTGTTAAACACTTGTTTTTCTTCTCATGCTTGTTTTCTGGAATGTCTTCAGTGGTGTTGGCTCCTGAAGATGTTCACGTTTGTCTTCTGAACTCCCAGCCTTGTGAGCAGGATGTAGGATGTGGTGAGACTCCACTCAGCAGGCACAGCCCCAGTGTTGTTAGTTGTCTGCTCCTCTCCCATCTCTCTTTCTTACAGTTTGAATGTTATCTATTTTTAACATGTAAGAACTAGTACTTCTATGCCAAGGAGACGGTGGGTATGTTGCTACAACTGTCTGACTCTGGGACTTCTGTTTTGCAAGATCACATGTGCTGCAATCAGGTAGTATCAAAAATTTTTCTTCTTCAGAGCTTTTATGAAAGTGGTCTCGTGTTATGAACCAGACTTTATGAGTTGAAAATGTTATATTCTTGCATGCTTTTATGATGAAAGTAGTAAAATTAGCACTACAGCTGATCCAGTCAGTGCTTCCACTTGGATCAAAATAGGAATGGTCACAGATACTTTGTTATTCTTCTAGATCTGTTAATCTGGCATCTTTCTGGAGCACTAATTCCACATTTTGCCTGACACATACCTTGGCTCAGAAGTATTTGGTTGTGTTAGGATAGGTTGTTAGATTTCAGAAATGTGTGTGCTATTTCTCTTTCTCTACTTCTTCATTCTTGAATGTATGTGGTTCCTCCTCAGGGAACAAGTAACTTCATGGAATCTTGATGTCACAGGAGATGCTATACCTCAGGCTCTGAAAATCCAACTGACAAATAGTAATTTTTATATGTTACAGATCAACCTCCCAACTGAAAAATAGTAATTTTTATATGTTACAGATCAACCTCCCATTTAAGTCTGGCAGCTTGTTTTCTTTTGTCAGGATGGTAGTTCTTCCTTACTGCTACTGAGAAATAGCTTCACTTCTGTTAGAGAATGATTCATTACCATGTGGTTTGCATTTGTAGGAAGCCAGTCTTGTAGAGACCACATTCCTGATGCTTGTTTGTTTTACAGACTCAAATGCAGATGTTTTCCTTGTACAAACAAGTCAGAGGTGTCTGTCTGGGTCTGCCAGGCTGGGGGCTTAAGATAACAACCAGGCTGGCAGTGGCACTTGATCTGTGCAGACTGTGTGTGTTGGCAGCAGCAGCCCTGTGTGCCATGCTCCATCTCATCACAGGCTTCTGTGTTGGGAGGGAGGGAGGGAGGGCAGCACTGCCTGGCAGCCTTTGTTTTCAGGGGGTCACATCACATTGCTGGTCAAGTTGGGGAAGGTAATATGGCAGATCTTGCACAGCGTGAGCTAATGCTGCGGTTCTTCTAGAAAAAGGATTATTCGTACATTGAAAATACTCTTTTATTACTGGGATTTCTTAGTGGCCAGCAAAGTGGGCACATCAGAATGTAGAGATGGATAAGAGTCAATTAAACACCGTCTGCGTTGTATGTAAGGGCTGCAGTGGTTTAGCTCCCTGAACCAACACTGAAAACGTCCAGCGCTGACAAATGCCAGTGCAGGACTGGGGCAGTATCATGTGGCAGCAATAGGTCAGTTGTGTTGTGAAGCTGCACCTCTTCAGCAGGGTGGACTTGGAAGAGTAATGACTGTGCTGCCCCCAGATTTGCAGAGCCTGAGTGTTTTGTAGGAAGAGTGACCATTGCTTGTTTTTCCTTCCAGGATTGTGTTGGTGTTGCTGTCCAGGATTGTGTTGGTGTTGCTGTGTATCTGTGTTAAAAGTACATCCGATCCTGTGAATCACTTGTAGCAGGATTCAAGAAGGCTTATGGCATTTCAGCTGATGATTGGAACTGACAGCTTCTCTAGGGGAAAAAAAGCACAACTCTTCCTGCACCTAGGACAGAAGGAACTGTATTTTCTATATGCATAGTAAAAGTGCTTTGGTGATAGTTCATCTTGGAGTGCAGGAGGCAGAGCCCTTTTAATGTCAGAGTGTTTGAATGTAGAGTGTGACTCTGAACTTGCCCAGGTGCTTCCTAGCATGGAGAGGAATGAGGAGACATGGGTCATGAGCCTTCTGAATTCCCCTGGAAGAGCTGTATTTGCAAGACACCTGCTTTATTTGGACTCCAGGGCCTGATAAAGGCATGAAAGGGTCAAGGGGCAGGTTGAAGGTCCAGCAGCTCAGCAGATGTCTGTGATCTTGTTGGGCACAAGGCTTTTTGTGCAAGCAGATAAGTCCTTTTTTTCCTGAAATAAACTAATACATAGAAGTGAAGGAGAACTTGTTCGCTTGTGCCCTGGTAGCATGACTTTAAATGTCATGTTGCAGCATTCTGGAGGGTGCTCGGGCTAGCGTGGACTGTGCTGGTGCTTGCCAAGAGTCCACGTAATGCAAGCAGCTCTGCATGGAAGCAGTCCCTGTCACAGTAGCTTTCTATCTTCCTATTCCAATCCAGTATGTAACTTTTCTGCAGTGAAGGGCTGGGAAAATGTTTTGTGTTTTCCCCATGCCCTTTGCTGCCACAGCATCCTTGTGATTGCAGCCTGTTGCTGCTTCTCCAGCCCAGTAAGTGGTATCTGTCTGCCCTGAGGTTCTGACTTTGCACATTTAATGAGGATCCTGATCCCAGTCTGGTCTGGGCCTCCCAGGTGGTGGCCACAGTGAGGAGTCAATGTGGGGCTTCCATGAGCAGTTAAGCTAATCCAGTGAATTCTTGATTCCTTCCTCTCTGTATTGTTGTAACTAAGTATGTGAGTTAGTTGGGGTACATCCATGCTTCATTCCAACTTTTATATTGCAGATGTACTGGCTGTGAGCATTGTGCCTGGCAGTTTAATGTGAATTGAGTATCACTGGGATATTGTACTGAGTTTGTACAACTTAGTTTTAAATGAAAATCATAGCCCTAAGCAGAGGTGTGGCTTCAAAATGTGCCAAACTTGACTTTTTTTTTGTTTCCTTTTATTTTCCACTTAGGTATCACATGCTGTTGCAAAGCTAGTATTAGTTAGTTTCCACTGGCAAATCTCAGAGATTTTGGAAAGGTAAGTGTAAATAGTCTTATCTCTTTTGTGTTCAGTGCTTTTTTCCCTGGCTTTGCAGAAATGCTCAGGCTGCTCCCTAGGTGTGTTTTTGACAAGTATCTTTGGACCTGAAAGCAGGACATGCGGTCCATTCCAGAAAGCAGAGGAAAACCACTGATTTGTTTAGGCTGCACTGCCTGTAAGAAATTTATAAACAGGGAGAGGGGAGTGGTGGTGAATGTCTTTCAGTTTGAGGAATTACTGTTATGCTTGGAACCCTGTAGATGCATTTATCTTAAATTTTGAGATAACAGATTGAGAGTACTGCATCTATTTTTATTTGTTTTAACAAATAAAAAGATAACATATGTTCTGCTTTGAACATAGAAGCCATAAGTCATAAAGGAGCACCGAACCTACGCTGATGTGCTCTTTAGCAGTACATCCACATTGAAGTTTTTGCTCCTTCTGACATAAGTGATGTTTTTTTTCCCAAGCTGACTAGTATTTGGAGAGCAGGAGAAGATGGTGTGAGAGAACTGAGAACTGCAGCCCCCTTGCTTGATCAGTGTCACTGTAACAGTCCTCCAACTGATTGCAGAAGCAGGGTTCAGACTCTGCCCAAACATATGCAGGAAGTGTATCCAGAGGCACTGCTGGCTGGCAGCCCCTTCACAAAATACTGGCTCAGAACTAAACATTGTCTGAAAATAGAGAGAACATCAGCCTGACTCATTCTGCCATGCCATTTTTGGCCCTGTAGCCAGCAACTTCATCCAGAGAACGTATGGAAAATGCATCTCGTGTATGGATGTTGTTGCAGCATCTTTGGTAACTGTCTCATTGGTTGCCTGAAAACTTTTCTCTGGAGGACAAAGAGGGTGAGATTCCCGCAGAGCAGCTCAGGGTGATCCTGCAGATTAACTAGTGAGATTTAAACAGGAGGAAAATTGAGGAAAAGTTTATTTCCAAAGCTATGACTTTGCAAGTTGTTCTCTGGTTGATCTAGTCCTCAGACTTCTGTCTTGGTTCAGTGACATTATCAAATGAAAGCTCGTTAGTACAACTAAGAAGTGCTAATGAGCAGGGGGGACTTACAGCATGGTCACTATAGTGATGCTGCTATTTCTGAGTTCATTGATATAAACATTCCTCTGCAAGGGAAATCACAAACAGCAAAATGTGTTTAATTCTAAGGCTGCTGATAGACAGCTTCATACGCTTAAGGGGTGCGAATCTGTCACTGAGGAAATACTTAACTAGATAATAAACTGGAGTTAAAGTGAGACTTAACCAGGCTAGCTTGGTTTTACAAAGGAATAAGAGACAGACAGGAGCCTCACTGGAGTGTGTTATTGTGGACAGTGCTTAGGACTGCTGTAGGAGTGTGGATAGAAAATATTAGCTTCAAAAATAAATGTTGTGAAAAAATAATCATCAAGAAGGATAAGGAAAATGTTAATCCATTACCAGGAGAAGTATTATTCCTGTTTTTGAAGAAACTGTCATAAAGTTTTGTTGAGAGCTCAGCTCTCTATATGAGGGAGCCTCACACAGGACACATTTCAACTTTCCTTGTTGAAACCTACCCTACCATTTGCACAGAACCAATTATTTATTCAGGCAACAAGGATCAATTTAATAATGCAGAGTGTGTTCAGAAACTGATTTGATCATTCTTCAATTGCCTTTTCAGGCACAAGTCTAATGCTGCCCAGTTGCTAGTAGAAGCACGAGTTCAGCCCACCTCATCCAAACATGTAAGTATGATAACTATCTCAGTCTGTTCCCTTGGCAGACACTTCTGACCCCCCTCGTGGGGGATTGCATTACTAATGGATAGTCTGTCCCATGTTAACCCTTTGCAAACTCAGGTCTGATACCCTAATTCAGTGCTGAGTGTACTTTTTAATGAGAATGCCTTCAAGAGATGTCTGATATTTAAATAGCTGCTTTGCTATTGACTTGCAGGTAGTGTTCAAGAATTACTTTCTTCAAGAAAATTAGGATCATTTTTTGACTTGAGTGATGGTACACAATGGAAGGAGCACAGTAAATGGGCTTGGCTGCCTCTTCCAATTCTGTTCTGTGTAAAAGACACTCAAGGGAAGTTTTGGCTGCACAGAGTGAACAGAGCTTGTCCATGGCTAGAACAGAGTTTTGGGGGGTTTTTTTAATTTTTTTTTTTACCCTGCAGTGCTCAGCTTAGGGATGGTTAAGCTGAGTCTCCCAGTGAGTGGTGTTGCTTCTGAGCCAGTCAGTACTGATATGTAACCAACAACTTGTGTTTTGCAGCCAGGGTTACACAGGTCTTCAGATACTTCCCCCCACCCCCTTTAAATAGAAACATCCTGTCGCATGTTACAGATTTCATTCGCAGTGGGTGTCTTGGTGCAATGCACAGTTACCCCAAGAACACTTTGCTATGTGTCAGATTTTGAGTGATAAAATACTACATCTGGGAAACACACATTGGGCTGGGGGAAGGGGAGATTTTAAAAGCCTGGTCTGGCATCTGAGCTGTCTTGTAACTAGCAGACAGTGAAAATACTAAAAGAGCTGACAGGAGTGACTCAAAATAAATTATCTGCCTAGAGTCCAGAAAAAAAAAAATCTTTGTTATTTACCATACCTGCAAATTAGTCCATATATTTTCAGATATGTCTGAATCTTTTGTGAGCTCTCACTTAAGTACCCCCCACTGCAATGGTAATTTCATTTTGGGCAGAAAAATATGGTTAAAAGGTTGATTTGAGTCTTCACAAACTTGGTTTGTTAGGCAATTCATTACAGTCTGTTTGTGTGTGCTAGAGCAAGCTGCTCTGTGCTTTGGCTTCCAGTGCAGAATAATGATATTTTGGGGGCAGATGCTCATAGTGAGTGTCTGCAGAGGGACTGACTCCGCAGGGAGAAGCTTTAGTGAGCTCAGAGAGGCAGCTTGTGAGGGTTTGAGGTAGTGTGTGTGCTGTTCAGGGTGAGCAACTGATCCAGGCAATCAGTGCAGTTTCAGACTCAGTGAATCCTGTTCTGGTCCATAAGTGAGGCCACTTACAACAGTCATATTATTTCCTTTTTCACGTGTCCATGCCATAAATCAAGCTCTGTCAGTCATGTGGCTGCATATTGTGCTGCTGCTCCTCCATGTCTCTGGCATACAGAGCTTGGCATGGAAACCAATGGCAGTCTCACACCAGCTTCTCAACAAGTGGCAAAGGTTTCAGTAGACAAAAAGTGATTATATGGCTTCTCTCTGAAAGGAGAAATTGGAACATAAGCTCCTGCTAACAGCTTCGTAGAGCCTTGTTTTTGATGAAGCTGTGCTAGACCTGGTTCTGCAGGTCCCAGGGGTGAGCAGAGATGTATTGAAGGCTGGATCTGTTGTCTGGGGATTAGCTCTGCACTACCCAGGGGGAAACCAGACTGCTTCTCAGTGGTTTGGTGAAGCAATAGCAGAGTTATGCCTGATTTGAAACAAAGCTTCTTAATCCTTTTCATCTGAAGGGATGATGCCTGCTTTGCTAAATGTAGCATCGGCAGAAGAGAAGAGATAGAAGATGATAGTCTGAGAATTCCCTTTCCTCTCTGTACGAACACTTTACATGCTACACTTTCAATTGCCTCTCCTGTTACCCAGAATTGTTGTCCAGTAAAAGGACATTGCTAAGCCTGCTTCCAGCTATAGTTTCTCTCCAAAGCCTGTGGAACAGTGATAATCTGGTCCAACTAACAAAGAATATCAGTAAATCCAGGGAATGCCTAATAAAAGGATGTATTTCTTCATTTTTCAAAGAAGGCGAGAATAAGAACCAGAAGAGTAAAGGTGAGTTCTGGATAGCACTAGTTGAGAAGCAGGAACAGTTCAGTACTGTCAACCTGTTGTGTTATATGAGTTTAAAGAGGTTTTTGAGAAGGACTGACTGTTTGGGGCGGTGCATCACCTCAGCACACCAGCTGCTTATGAACCAGTTCTGGCCTGGAGCTCCCCTGAGACGTTGTCACAGCGAAGATGAATGCAGTTGTCTGTGGATGAGGCGAAAACACTCTGGGAGAGCTGGGATGCTTTCACTGTAATGCTGGTTTGTGTCTCTCCCAGGCAATGGTACATTCCTCCCACCACTGCGCGGTGTGCATGCAGTTTGTCCGGAAGGAGAACTTGCTCTCTCTGGCTTGTCAGCACCAGTTCTGTCGCAGCTGCTGGGAGCAGCACTGTACAGTGCTCGTCAAGGATGGTGTTGGAGTTGGTGAGTTCAAGGTGGACATGGTGCTGGGTCCATATTTGCCATGCTGGCCATTCTGATGAGTCAAGAACATGACTGTAACAAGTTAGAAGCTGCAAATCTGCTGCACCTTGAGTTTGCATCTGTGATGATGTACTGTTGCAATGCCCCTGGAGTGCTTGTAGATGCAAACGTCTGTTCCCTTTGTCTTGGGTAGAAGCCAGTAGTTGCCAGAGTTGCTTTGGGCTTTTTGTAGCCTGTCTTTCATGCTGGCATGGCAGTAGCTTACAATTTGCTAATTTAAGTGTCTGACCTTGTGAATACTGGTTGAAGCACTTACTGGTTCTGGGTACACATGCACCCTGTCATCTTTCGCTACAGACAGTTGGGCGTCAGCTTTTCAGCAGCCCTTGATTTGTTTCACAGTTGTGTCTTTCTTGCCACAACAACAGATGGCACCTAGGAAACTGTTGAATGCTCTCTGTGCATTCACTCCTTGGAATAAACTGCACTGTGCTAAGATGTTGCTCTCTTTTCTTAGGGGTCTCCTGCATGGCTCAGGACTGCCTGCTTCGGACACCAGAAGACTTCGTGTTCCCATTGCTGCCTAGTGAAGAGCTGAAAGACAAATACAGGCGCTACCTCTTCAGGGACTATGTGGAGGTAGTGGGTTTTTTCATTTTTAGGATACCCTGGCTCAAATCACCAATGACTTGCAGAAATTTTGTTTCAAGTGTCTTGCATTTTTGATTAGAACTGCAGTAACTGCAGCAAAATTGTCCTCAATAGACATGATGTGGCAGCTCCTGTAGGACAGCCTCACTGGCAAAATACTCTAGCAGGTTGCCAAAGTAAATTCTGCTGTAAGGTCACTCAGTAACTCCTTGGCTGGTGCTTCAGAATTCTCGGAGTGTTGCAGCTGAGAATTTCAAAACTTTGATCTGATTTTTCAAGTCCTTCTTGTTCTTACATAAATATTTGTAGGTTCTGAAAAATAGGTCCCTCATCTTAGTGTAGCCCAGCTGAATTGGCTTCTCAATTACATTTTATATGAGGTATTTTGAAATTAAAGCAGGAGTTGTTAAGGCTAAATGTGCAGGAGTGTTCTGGTGACTGGCAACACTCAAGAAGCAGTGATGCAGTATGAAAGAGTGGTGTCACCTCTCCTTAATAGAGACTCTTTGGGAAGGTATGGCCACCACAGAAGAGCAACTAAATAGCCTCTGTGAGATAAGGAGAGGGTGGGAAAAGAGCTCAAATGGAGTAAAATTGTTTGTTCCTGTTGACTGTTAGTGGTGTCTTAATGGTTGTATTGCTGTGCTGACTTGGTCTGTAACCCTCCATTTGAATTCCATGTTCTAGAGGAGCTGTAAGTAACTAATAAATGTCTTCAACATTAGGAAAAGGAGGATCTGTTCTGTTAGCCAAGACCTGGTGACAGTTGTCAGTCTTTTTCAATAAGAAATAACTGACTTGTATGTTTTTGAGGCTAGGAGTGGTTAAAGTTGAACAGATTTCTTCTGCGCCCACTGCTGATCTTACCCCCTTGGTGTGCCCACAGAGCCATTACCAGCTGCAGCTGTGTCCTGGTGCAGATTGCCCTATGGTCATACAGGTACAAGAGCCAAAAGCCCGGCGAGTGCAGTGCAATCGTTGCAATGAGGTCTTCTGGTAAGGAACAGAGAAGGTTAAAAATCACAGTATGTGCTATCCTCAGAGCTACTCCTTTTGCTTGCCAACAGCTTTGGTGTGTAGAAGCATGTTCAGTGCTTTGCTAGAGTTGTTTGTAACTTGAGTTCGCTTGAGTAATTGGACACTTGGGGTCTGACTTCTGCAGGTGGTCCCCTCGCTCCCTAAACTCCTTGGAAGTTGGGTGTTCTGACAACCAGGGAATGCAGGGCTTGAATAATCAAGGGGTTACAAATCTAGCATTCTCACATTTTGGCCTGGTTACAAATTTTCCTCCAGGCATAGTGACTGATAGAGATTCTGGTAGCGAACATGGAGTCCTCCCTACTATCTGCTGGTATTAAGTTTTTAAGTTTATTACAAGTGTTTGACTCCCAGAGTGTCTGGGAGACATGTTTTGAGACTCACGTGAGAACACATTTCTGCTGAACAGGAATGTTAATGTTCCTTGTCTGACGGAAGTGAATGTAGGACCACAGAAAAAAGGTAGTTTGCAGAGCTGCTGAAGTGTCTTCTGCTCCTGGGTCTCTAGAATCACTGCTGAGAATGTCTGTGGAGCACAATGCAAAAAGTTTAGAGAACCAGCTTACTGGTATCTCCATGCAAATGGTCCTTACTCACCTGGGGCTGTCAGGTCATGTTATCTGATATCTGCCACTGGAGTCAAGCCACTTGTAAGTCACTGGTGTGCCCCAGGCCTCTGCAGTCATGTTAGAGGAAACATAGGTTCTAGGTAGGGACATGTCAGCCCTCAGACACATGACGTGTCAGAGAAAGCCTCAGTTCACTTTCCTCTTGACTCTGGTTTCTGCACAAGAGGGTGGGGGAGATGTTCAGCCTTGGTCTTTGCACTGTGGTAATACACAAGAGCATTTGCATCCCTTACTGGGCCTCCCAGATTTTGGTCAGGAAAACCTCAATCCTTGAGTCACTTCCTTGGAAATCGATGTGTCTTTCTCTTTTTTTTCCTCCCCCCCATTAAGCTTTAAGTGTCGGCAGATGTACCACGCGCCCACGGACTGCGCTACCATTCGGAAATGGCTCACCAAGTGTGCAGATGACTCTGAAACAGCCAACTACATCAGTGCTCACACTAAAGATGTAAGGCCAAGCACCTGCATGTTATTTGTTGTCCTCTAGCCCTGCCTGGGAAGCAGGATGCAATTCTATACACACATAGCATTGTGTTCTGCTTTTTCGCAGGCTGCAAATTCTCACAGCTCCCTAGGGACTGTCAAGAAGCTTCTGTCAGAAGCTACTGTCATATGTGAAGTAATTATGTTCCTATGCCTGTGATATAACAACTGAGTGGCTTGGGAATGCTTTGTGTAGGAAGCCCAGCTGCCCTTCTGCGGTAAGGACCTGGTGGTCCTTCTTCCAGACCTGGTGTGAATGTCTTTGGCAGCCAGGTGTGCTGTCCTCCCACAGGCAAAAGAATTGTGACTGCTTTGAAATGATCAGTGGAGATGTGTTTAAAATGGAAGGAGAGGGTGTAGTAAGTGTGAAATCAGTATCAAATAAGGCATCAGTGGTGTTTAAGCCTGAACGACTTTGTGGAGTACTGTGAACTGGAAGGTGAGGGAGATAAGGTCATGATTTGTCAAGCACAGCAAAATGGGATAGTTGAACTCTATAAATTAGGCATCAGAGTATTTCTAGTAGATTTAGATCCAAGACAAAAAAATAGTTTACACATTATGCACTCTAGCCTACCTGTAGAATTGTCTTTAAAAGTTATAGATATACTACCTTTATCCTCTAAATTAGCTGTCCGAGATTTGAACTTTTAATGTCTTGGGGATTTTGTGGCCTGACTTCAAAACAGTTCTTAGCTGGCATTTGAGCTACCATGGCCAGTGACAATTGTGACAGTGCTGATTAGCCTGTCTAACAGTGATAATTCAGTTGTGTTAGATTTCAAGTTCCCTTCCTTCTCTGGAGAAGGTGTCAGCATGTGATGGCATTGTTTCTGCTATCCTCATTTGTAGAAATAAGGTTCTGTTATATCAAGCATTCTTCTGGCATACATTTTGCCTGACGTGAAAATTTATGAAAAGCAGCAAAACTCACTTCTTCCATTGTACCTGTGCAGCCCAAAAAATGTAACTGGACTCTCCAGGGTATCTGTGCAGTAAGGATGTGTGCAGCTCTCTATGGTCAGCCAGAGTCTCTGCCCCTAGCTGAATTGTCACCTGTAAGTGGCTGCTGAAGGCAGGATATAGTGTCGATTACCTGCAGTCCAAGAAGCTGTGGAATCTACTGCAATACATGAACTAATTATGTCCTTGTGCCTGAGCAACTGTTAAGTGGTAACTCAGCAAGACCTCCAGTCTTACAAGGAGTAACAACAGTGCTGCAGTGTAACTTCCCTGGCTTTGCCTTTCTATCTTCTTTTAAATGGAGCTATCAGGAATAGATGGGAGGCAAAGTAGAAATGTTAATATTCTCATATATGTGTATGCATATTTAAAAAAAAAAAAGGCAGAGAGGAATAATCACACAAGTGCTGTCATTCTTCAGAAGGCTGCTAGAGACAGTTGGATCTAACAATTGCTTCTGTTTCCTCAGTGTCCCAAGTGCAATATCTGTATTGAAAAGAATGGAGGCTGCAATCACATGGTGAGCAATTCCCTGAACACGTCAAACCTCCCTTGTTCTAAGCGGAATTTTCCCCCCCCACTTTGCACTAACTAGTGCTTCTTGTCTCTTCTTTTTCAGCAATGTTCCAAATGCAAGCATGGTGAGTTGGATTTGGAAGCAGTTTTCTCTGCAATGTTTGTCAGTGGTGATGGTCTCTTCTCTTTTTTTGTGATAGGAAAACAAATTTTGAACATTCACTGAAATATTTTCCCCCTAGTAAAAGATGAACGGGACATTAGTTACAGACCTTCTGTGTGATAGTTTTTTCCCCACTGGCTGTGATCTCAGCTGGGTTCTGATTCAGTGCTGGTTTGGCTCCTGCCCCTGACATGTCCATTGTATAGAGAAATCTCCAGAATATTAACAGTGGAATCCATCTCAGAAGAGAGTATAAAATGCTTTCCATGGAATTGTTTTTGTCATCAGCTGAAAATACTGTCAGAACTGAGCCATTTACTCAGATGAGCTTAAGTTCTTCTGCTTACTGATGGAAATAATGAGCTTCAATCTAGATGAAACTGCAGGAGCTGTGAATTTTTATACGTAGCTGTTGGACTTCTCAGTCCGCTCCTGTTCAATTAGCAGCCTGAGTGTCTTTGGCTCATTGTGTGGTCCTACAAAATGACAACCTGTTCTTGTACTTACTTTTTCATGGCAGAATTAATTTCTGTTGTCTTGTAGCGAGACAGTTGTATTTAACCCTCTGAGTTAAGTGTGCCACTAGAAACTGTTACACTATCAGAACCTTATTGGGAAGATGATTAAAGATTACTGTCCTCTCTCATTTCCTTTGCTCTGGGGTTCTCAGCAGCACTGGACATGCTTTGATGGAGCTCTGTGACAAGGGTGAGCAGGCAAGTGCCACGGTACCATGGGGGCTAGCTGGTGAAAGCTGGTGAATTCTGGAAATGCAGACTTTGATTTCTTTACCATGAGTAACACAGAAGTGATTCGTATTGTAGCAACTTAATCTCCATCTTTTTTCCTTCCCAGTAGAACACCCACAACCTCGCTCTGAAATCAGAAAATTGTCATGTGGGTTTTGCTGTTGCTTTCTTTTCTTCACTTTCTTCCCAATTCAGCAGCTTCTAACTTTGTGTTATAAACCCCTGACATCTGACATTACCTGGGTAGTTCCCTTCTGAAGAGAACTGAGGGCAGACTTTCTTTTGCATGAGTTAGTTCATTTTTGGATGTGACTGTTTATGTTTTGTTTAGACAGAGGTTTGCATGGGGCAGTGGGCCATGGTGGGGAGGAGGCAACTCACAAAAAAGACTGCAGCCTGCCTCTTCTTTAACTTGGAGTGACAGCCTGTGCAGGTTGCAAGTATAATTCTGCCCAGTGGTCTTGGTGTACAGGATGCAGAACTTCAGGATTTACTTTCCACAGTTGCATGGGAGGCCGTACAATTAAAATCTTCAAGGCAGGCTGGTATTTTTGGCTCGCTGTTGAGTTCTGTTATGTAAGATGATACAAAATGTGTATGTTTCTTGGCTTAGCAGAAATATCTGAAAACAGATGGACTATGTCTCCTGAAGCTTTTCTTTCTCAGAGATTTTTTTCTGTGCCTCACAGTGGGTTTTTTTGCTGTTTTCTGCAGACTTCTGCTGGATGTGTCTGGGAGACTGGAAGACTCACGGCAGCGAGTACTACGAATGCAGTCGGTACAAAGAGAATCCTGATATTGTAAACCAGAGTCAGCAAGCACAGGCCAGGGAGGCCCTTAAGAAGTACTTGTTCTATTTTGAGAGGGTAGGAGACATCTCCTTGGCCAGAGCTGCTGTAGCCTTTTAATGCTCCCTGCCTGGTGCAAAGGTCATTGCCAGCAATCTCCGTGCAAGAAACTGCCCAAAGAGAACCTGTGCAGAATTTTTAGGCTCTGTTTTTCACTCAAAATCCTGCCCTGTGAATCCCATTCAAACCCATAATGTCATACCTAAAGAAAATCATATTTGTCCTATATTCCCCTGTGCTAGAGAAAATCAGTATTACTTGTATGCCACTGTATCATTTACCTGCAGGCCGAGTGCTGCTGCAGTAGATAGATATTGCTCCAATCATTTCCTTCCAGGACTGGGGAACTTTAGTTCCTTGAAATCTGTCTTTATAGAGACAAAGAACTAAATAAACTCTGCCATGTTCAAAGCTCTATGTGCTCTAGCAGAGTTTTACTAAAATTTCATGTAATCACATTTTTAAAAGTTGCATCTCTGTCCACACAGCAGTCTCCATGCACCTGGCCATGCAGAGCAACTCTACAGCAGCATCTGTAGAAGAGAGTGTGGTAGAGGTTAAATACTGGTGCATTTCAGTTTCCCCATTAAAATGAGTTTATTCTTCACAGCATGAGCCAAGTCCTGTGGTAAAATAAATATGTTCATTCCTGGTTCTTCAGAACAACAGGCTTTGGGAAATAGCCATGTTTACAATGTGCACATGGAAGTTGCATTTCACTGAGCCTGTGTTAAATGTTAATTTAAACTCTTAACCTTTCTATGGAAATCCTTTAAGTAGGGGAATCGCCATGTCTTTCCATTTTGTTAGGCACAAGGTCGCTGTGTGACCAGAGGGCATTCCCACTCGGAGGAGCTGGGATTGCTCCCTCCTCTTTGCTGCTGTCAGTCTGTTTACAGCTTCTGCCACTTGCTACTGGAGGTGCTGCCTTGCCGTTCTTTCCCACAGCATGTCTTGCCTTGCTGGACTCCTGACCACTCCAATTTCTGCTTGCTAGAGCTTGTGCTTTTACAGCAGTAGTACTCTGTTCTCATGCCGTTTTTTCTTTCCCTGTCTCCCCACCCCTTGCAGTGGGAGAATCACAATAAAAGCCTACAGCTGGAGGCACAGACATACCAACGAATCCAGGAGAAAATCCAAGAAAGAGTTATGAACAACTTGGGGACATGGATAGACTGGCAATACCTACAAAATGCTGCAAAACTACTTGCAAAGGTGGGTAATTGTGTCTTGTTCGGCGCAGAGAAAATACAGGCCAGAATGCTAAATTCATAGTACTGACTAAGGAAGGAAATTTAAGGGTTGTGGGTATGTGGGGTAGTGCCTCTAGTCTAGGACATGAACTAGCCAAAAATCATCTGGTATTGTGAAGTTATGTTTCACAGTGTACAGAGCTGCACGAGTTCTTCCAAGGAAGGTGTAGGAAATTCCACCATGAAGTGTCCAATTGTCCTTGTTAGGAGGTAGCTTCTTAGCTTGTAGTGACCACACAAATGTGACTCTGCTGACTTCCAAGTCTGAGACTCTTGTCCTTTTCTCTCTCTTCCTTCCACACCTGGGCAGTGTCGTTACACCCTGCAGTACACATATCCATATGCCTACTACATGGAGTCTGGTCCCAGAAAGAAGCTGGTAAGATGTTTTGCCTTTTTTTTGCTGATAAATTTTTGGGGTGTAGCTGGCAGCATGCTGGGCTGAATTCCAGAGCCTGGCAGTGTCTGAAATATTAGTCCTGAGTTTGAGGTAAGGACAGGACAAATAGGCATTTTTGCACCTTCCCTCTTCACTTTGAGTTGACCAGCAGCTCTGTCATCTGATGCATTACATTATTTTCCCAGGGGACTTCACTGCACTTTCACTAACAAGCCATTTATCCAGAATGTTTTGAGGCTGGAAGTGTGCGTTTGTTCCTTGGTAAGATTTATCACAGTGCTATGGGCCATATTTCATAGGAAGAGCTGCTGGAGGAGAGCTTTTCTAGCCTTGGATCAGGGTGTAGCTTTGCTTTTTACTCCTGCTGTAAGTTCCTTTGTTGCTTGGTACATCTCATGGACTGGACATGTACAAAAATAACCCTGAATTCACTGAAGAGTTTTTTCTTTGACTCGGCTGTTCTGTAAAACCTGTTGTAGAATCTCTCCCCATGGGATCATGTGCTCTCTGAGGCTGTGGACAGATGTTCTCTTCTGGATCTGAGTGTGCCAGTGGAACAAGTTGCCGCTCCCAGCAGCGGTTAACAATCCCTCCACTCTGCCTGCAGAGCTGCTCATGGGAGTGTTTTCTGACCTGTTTATGGCAAAATGAGCTGAGCTAGGAGATACTTGTCACTTGCAGTGTTTTTAGGCTGACTGGGTTAATTTTGAGTGATGCAGGTTGGGGAGTGCTTACACAAGAAACTCCCAGAAGGGGTGATGCTGTGTAGCTGAAGGTGGATAAGGAGGAGACACAAACCTGCTCTGCCAGCAGAGCTGTCAGCAAAACACATTTGTCTGCTCCTCAAGTGTAGTGTGTGGTATGAAACTGCTCCACTAAACTAGTTTCTTGTTGCTCTCTCTAATTTTGCTCCTTGCAGTTTGAATACCAGCAGGCCCAGCTGGAAGCTGAAATTGAAAATCTCTCATGGAAGGTGGAGCGAGCAGACAGCTATGACAGAGGGGTGAGTGTTCTGCTTGCTTGAGCCTGCTGGCCAGACTTTGTTTGCTGGGCTTAACACTTCTGCAGGAGCACTAAGGTAGTCAAGTGAGAGTTCTGAGAAACTAGATCCAGAAACCACCTTTAGGCAGCAGGTGTTGTAGAAGCAGAGTGCTCACTGCTTATGGAAGAGGAGGGCGGGCTGCAGGGAGTCCTGCAAAGTGAGATGCGACATACAGAGCTCTGGAGGAGGCTCCAGGTATCCCTCTGGTGAAGAGCAGATACCTTAAGTGTGTAGTGGTTTAGGGAGAGCAGGAGCCAGGCAACTGCAGAGGGAGCCCACATCAAAAGCAAGAGGATCTGGGATTTGCGATCCAGAGTGCGTGTGAAGTGTGGCAGTTGGTGCTTCTCACGTGGAGTGTAGTGTCTCCCTGAGGAAAATGAGCTGTTCTCCGGAAAATGTGTGCTGACAGTTTTACCTTCTGTTTTACCAGGACTTAGAGAATCAGATGCACATAGCAGAGCAGAGACGGAGGACCCTGCTGAAAGACTTCCACGACACATAAGACAGGAGGAAGTGACGAAGTGCAGGGGTGAGAGCAGCGAGTGAAGTGATGGCAGCTTCACTGGGATAAGCAGGCACTGCCTCTGGGAGAACACGGCCAAGGACAAAGCCACCCCTCCCCTTGCAAGTCAGACACATGCAAACACCACATCTTAGTCCAGTTTGTTCTCTTATCTTTCTGTTTCTGTTTCTGCCAGGCTAGAGGCCAGAGCTCAGATTGGCATATTTCCTGGGCCATTTCCCTCCTGCCTTTGATGGTTTCAGAAGGGGAGGGAGTTTTTCTCTGAATGGCTGTTAATAGTATTAGATCGTTACAGTTTATGTAATTTTCAACGGTTGTACAATTATACAGACAAACCTTAGAATAACACACAACCCTTTTTAAAAATAAATTGGCAGTGGAGTGTTTTTCCTTAATCTGCTTGTAAATTTAATGGGCTTTTCCCCCTCTCCCTCTCCCTTCCTCTGACCCAAAAATCCTCCTAGGCACTGAAGGAGGTTACAAAATATCTCAGCTAGATTTCCCGATGCTCCTTTAACCAGGGCATTGTAGCATTGGCATTGCATGAGGAGAGTGGCTGGTGTTAAGGGTGGCTGCTGCTGTGTCTGGCCCTACAGCACCAGCAGTGGCTGTTATTCAGTATGATTACATGTGACATCTCTTGTCTTGTAAATCAGCTGGGCAAAATCCAGCTACACAAACAGAAGCAAACAGAGGAATTTCAAGGGACAGACCAGGTTAACACTGGGAGATATGCCTTGAGTTTAAGAGAAATTGAGAGAAATCAGATTCTGCATTTGATGGATTTTAGGTCTTCCATGTAGATTTTTGCTTTACTTGTTTTTGTGGAGAGGATGTTGTATTGCCAAAGTGAATGATGAGGGACTAGTAGCATACAGTTGTTAATCAAGGCTTGGGGCTTTTGCAGAGTGAAAGAATCCATGTTATAACAGTGCCATGCAGCCTGGTAAAGATTATTTGTGCCTCCTGGGTAGCATGGCTGAGAAAATTTGATTTTGTTCATTAAAATGAGACTGAATACCACTACATTATGAGAAGGAAAGATTATGTACAACACACTCCCTGGCACGTGTTGGCAATGTGGACAGGCACTTGAATTCAGGTGCATTACTTGTGCAGAGCCTGCACAAAGCCAGGCAGAAAATTAACTAGCAAAATTAATTTATTTGTATATTAGTATTGATGCTGGTGGGGACTTATCAGAAAATTGATTGTTAGGAGCATGTGGAGCTTTTTTTATTAACATTCTTTTTTCTAATGTAAAATATACACTAAAATAAAAATATGAAAACCTAGTTCATCTTAGTAGGGGTTAACATGAAAAAGATTGCTTAAATGCTGATCCTTGCCTGTCTGCTACAGGAAGCAGGCCACATGTTAGGATTTCACAGGCATGTGTGTCACCTGCACCAGAGCTTGTTGTTTGCAGCCAAAAAGGTGCAGCCGGAGTCTGATCTGAGGAAATCTTCACCTCTGTGGGGAACTCACTTCCATGCTGTATGTGGAAGTGTTGCCTTTGATCTATCCCCGTATTGTTCTTATGCAATGTGACTTGATAAAGATTAAAGTGGAGGGGGGAAAAGTGCTAAATTTCTGCATGTCAGAATAAGCTCACTCCACTGTTGGAGCCTCTTTCATGTGCCTGAGACACATAATCCAGGTATTTGCAGCAGGTGTAATTGGGCTGATGGATTTTATCAAGAGTGATGCATCAGTTGAAAAAAGGAGTAGCTGCCATAGGAACTAATCCTGTTGACGTGCTTGTTGTACACAGCAGAAAATTTCAAACTTGAAAGGCCTTTTCCTTCCTCCCTTCCTTCCCTGGTGTGAGATGTATCATCAGGGAACAGGGGAACATACTGCAAAGAGTGGGATTACAATAGAAGAGGCTGAGGGTAGGGATGGGTTTTGGAGAGATGGCTGGAGCCAGGGAGTGGGCCAAGGAAGGGAGTCTGGTTTCTGGGAGCAGCACTGCTTGCTGTGCAAGAGATCTCCATAGCCATGGCTCCTTGTGTTCCAGCTCTGTTCTGGCTCCCCTCGAGACTGGAGCCCTAGAGGTGTCCTTGCTCCAGCCACTGTCTCCTGACTTCATTCCCTCTGCACCCAGCAGCAGCCTCTTTGTGCCCTCCTATACTCTAGAAGTCAGTCTCTTCCTTCCTCTCCCAAATAATTGTCAGTTGGGGCAGGCTGCACCCACAGAAAAGGTTTGCTGAGACTCCAGCAGTTTGCAGTGCATAGAACCCATGTTTAAACTGTTCTTTAAAATTTAATGTGCAAAGTACTGATTAGGATAAAAGCTGGTGTTCTTGTTGTCTAAACATAACTATCTTAACACCTAATCTCTTTGCAGAACAGATATGTGGAGTTCCCTAATCCCAAAGAATTATCACTTCTGTTACATAATTGTCCAACTTTGAGCTAGATGAGAATGGGGTTTTGTCTCTCTCCCTCCCTGCCTCCTTCCCTCCCTCCCTCTCCCATGCCCCCACAAAATGCTTTGCTATGAATCCTTGTTTGTTAACAAGCCAGGCTATATAGCTGTGGCGAGACTTGCTGAACAGGCTGCTGAGATGTTTGGCTGAGGAATAGCAATAAGGATTGCACAGTGCACCCCCTAATTCTTTCAAATTTTCTGAAACTAGAACTTTGTCAACAGTTCTATTTATTTTTAAACAAAACAAAACACCCTTTCTGGAGGTGGTGAAAGTCCTGGGTTGCATGCATGGATCCTGCTGCTGTACTCTGGGAAAACAACAGGACTTGCTTTTGCAGCCCAAGCAGGGCAACTCCTGTATTGGTGTTGTACAGGAGGTCGTGGACTCCAGGACAAAACCTGCAGAGCACAGGGGCTGCTGGCTCCACGTGTAAGGTGGCTGACACAGCTCAAGAGGAAGGTGGCTGGAGGGAAACAGGTTCTCAACACCCAAAGACAAGGCCAGTTTCTTCCCCTCTAATAGGTACATGGCCCTCTTTGAGTCAGCAAGGTTACATGGATGTAGGTGAATAGAAAGTGGCTCAGGAGCCATTAATCCTGAGGTACAAATTTCCCATGGTTGCGTTACTGCTACAGACGTGGAATGTTTGCTCTCTTTTTTCTTTTTTGCACTTGTTTCCAGCTCCTGCGCCAGCCCAGCGCCTCTCCATCCTTGCATTCAGCACTCTTTTATTTCGGCTTCGCTTGTGTTGGTGCATTGGCTGCCTCATCTTTGATAGTCCTCAGGCTTCCCAGACTGTAACAAAACGTTTTCTACTGATACCGTAAACTGCATGACTGCTGCCCTGGGCGCGGTGAAGGTGCTGTGCCCGCTCGCGGGTGGGGCAGCAGGAGGTTTCTGTACTATAGTCTTGCACTCTAAATTTTAGACTTTTTAAGCAGGTGAAAAAAAAAATAGAACTTTATTTTTAAATGAGGCACTTGTTCTGGGAATTCCTTTCCTGGCCCCGGTCTGGTTGGGGTTGTTGGGCTGTGTGGTTGGGGGGTTCGGCGCTGCTGCCACCCCTTCGCTTTTCTTCGCAGGCACCGGAGAGGGGCAGGGGCGGCGGAAACCGCCCGGGAGACGTTTGCCAGAGGTGTGCCCATGGTTTATTTGAAATAAATTGTGACTTTCTAACTTCGGCGGTGTCCTGGCTCTCCTTGGCAGCGGGATGGGGACGGGGTGGAGGGGAGGTGTGGCTGCTGTCGCTGTCCCCGCCCCGCGCTGCCGCAGCGCCCGCCGGGCCGTTGCCGCGGTGACGCGGGGCCGGCCGGGCCGGGGCGATGGCGGCGGCGGAGGTGCGGGCCGAGGGTCCCCCGCTGCCCAGCACGCCCCCAAGACCGCCGAAGTTAGAAAGTCACAATTTATTTCAAATAA
>NW_020884882.1:8661851-8679965 GCF_003945725.1 Corapipo altera | reverse complement strand
CCGCCCCCGCGCCGCCGCCGCCGCCGCCCGCCCGCGCCCTCCCGCGCCTCGAGGGCATCAAGGCAAGGCTGCGACCCGGGGGCCGGGGCCGGGGCCGCTCCTGGGGCCGCTGCTGACGGCTGCTCTCCCCGCAGGTGGGCCACACGCAGCGGGTGGAGCTGGTGCCGGGCAGGGCCCACAATGTGCGCACCCTCAGCCTCAAGCCGCTGCTCTTCGGTGAGTACCGGCCCCGCCGGGGGCAGCGGCCGAGCCCGGCCCCGGGCGCGCCGGTGGCGGGGGGGTTTGCGCTGCCCGCGCTGCCCTGGCGGCGGAGGGAGGGGGGTATCTGTGTGTCTGACACCCGCCGCTGCCTTACACCCACGCGGGGGGAAGCGACTTCTCGCGTGTTTGCATCACCTCCCTGTGCTGCTGCTCCTGGGGGCTGCGTTAAAGACGCTGTGCTTTCGTTTAAGGTGTTTTGATACGGTATTCCCCGTATGAATACGGGATTACTTGTTGTGGATGGTCCGCTTTGAAGAATTTGGAAGATTAACCTTTCCAGGTTTTTCAGATTCCCTTTAAAATACCCGGAATAGACAGCTGGCGAGGACCTCGAAGAAGCTGTGCAGTATTAGGAAGGGGCAAGAGATACCCAAACTTTTGGTAATAAATTATGAAAAAGCAATTTAGTGTTGGTGCTTCAGCGCTGAGGAAATGAGTAACAGGGGAATTGATAGATTTCATGTCTTCCACCATTTTGCATCCTGTTCCAGATTTATTTTTGGCTGCTCTGATACACAACCACACAACATCCGTCTCTGAGATATTTTAAAACCTTCTTTACCTTTCTGTGATTTTTTTTGCTGTGTCTGGTAAAGTCTCATTAATTGAACTCTGTGTTCGGGAAATCCACTGAGAATATTCAAATTAATTTTTGGGGCGACAGATCATTACAAAATTTCTGCTACTGCAAAGTCAGAGAAAACCTGTTGTCTCTGAAAAGACAGCATGAAGAATCTTTCAGATGCTTTCTCAGTAATATAAACAGAGGGTTCTTTTCTGATTCCAAAGAGATTATATACACTGAAAGCCTGACCATACATTTCTTATTAAACTCCATTAATGCAGTAAGTATCTGGAAAAACTATACAAAGTTCTTTTGTCATTTCTAGGTAGGTGGTACTCATGGTTTGCCAATTTCATGGTGGATTTCTGTCTGACGTTCAGGAAACAGGTACACCAGCCTGGAACTGATACCCCACAGCATCACAAAACCAATGTCAGTACCAGAACCTCAGTCTGGGGCAATCACTCTGGTTTTCACTCAGGAGAACTTCTGTTTCCACCTTCCCTGCCCCACCACTACCACTGCAGTGAAAGAGTTGGTCCTGGCCTGCAGGGAAGGTGCTGAAGGTGATAAAAGGCAGGTTGGTCCTGGCAGCAGCAATCCCACAATTTTTAGCTTGTTGTTCCAGCACCTCCATTGGTTCTGAGGGAAGCATTGCTCCCTGAGGATGCCATCACACAGCTACAGACATTCACCATTTGAGATGCCACAAGAGCCTGTTCTCCTTTGTCCTCTGATAAGGACTCCCTTATTTAGAAGCTGCAAGTCGCAAGACAGCTCTTATCTCTTGGATGAACCTGCCAGGAGCCAACTCTGACTTTAAAAGACTTTCAGAGACTTCTCTATCTATGCAAACAGTACCAATCTAATTCAGCTGTTTTTTAAAAAACTAATTTATTTCATCTCTTTTGCTTAAATTAGTGGAAGTGTGTCTTTAACTTGGTTGCATTTGATAAATGCAGAAGTCCTTAGCAAAGACTGTTGCGTTTCTGGGGATTTAAGACAAAGTGCTGTGGCATATGGGAGCCAATTTAAGGAAGCAGTGGCTGATCTGTGATCCTTGCTTTCAGCAGAGCAGACTGTAGTGGGACCACAGCAGCAGACACCCATTAATGATTTAATGTGAGCTCTGGGCTTTGGAGCATGGGCTGGGCACCGTAGGGGAACTTGTGGTTTGTTTTTTAAATGTGAGTAAGTCACATCTGCATCAAACTGAAGCTTTCATTTCATGGAGCTATGAAAAAATGCCTGCCCTATTTTTTTTTTCCCTCTGGCTACAAGGCATCATTTCTAAAGCTTGTAAGTCAGACCATCTGTGCACTTTTTAGTTGGGAAACACTAGTAATCAAATAACCCTATTAATGGAAAATAAATCAGACAAAACCTTTTCAACCTTCAGAGCTTTTATGTGTTCAGTTGTGTTTTCCAGACGCAGTCTGTTCAGAAGATACTGACATTGCAGGGACCACCTGACAGCAGATTCTGTGGATTGGGCAGCAGTTTGTAAGACAAGGCAGTGGGGAGGAATAAGAATAGGAAATTTCGTTGGTTTTCTTCCGAGCCTCAGGAAAGAGAAGTAATCACTGCACAAATGTCAGGGCGCAGCTGAATTCCAGTGTGAGCGTGTGAGCGCTCATTCCAGCCCACATTGGTGTGAGGAGGAGCCCAGGCCGTGGATTGTTGGTGAGTTTTACAAGCACGGGGAGGCAACGTGTCTCCATCAAACCGGGCGGTGGCCACAGCCGAGACTGCAGGCAGCACCAGCGGGGCAGAAAACGTTCCTCCAAAAGGCTGGGTTTCCCCCCCCCCTTTTTTTTTTTTTTTAATTTCAGCCCCAGGTTTAAGCCAATATAGAAAACTTTCCATGGACAGTGCTTTGTTAGGCAGTAGAAGAAATCCGACTCATTAGGGATTCTCATTAGGGGATTTGCTGTTTTCTGCTCTGGGGTCTGGAGCACAGAGCTGTGGCTGTGGGTACCCTGCAGGGAGCGACAGTCTTGCTTGGATGAGAGTGAGCTGTGGAGGACTTGGTGAGGCTGAGTTTTCCCACCTTTTCTGTCTTCACTGTGTGCAGCTGGAAGGCCAGGCAGCTGTGGAATGTTTCTCCTCTGCTCCTATATCAGAACTGCAAGTAGCACCTTCTGTGCTGTGGCTGGGGCTCACCTCCCAGTCCTGAGCAAAGCTGCTGATCACACCAAAGCAGAGCTTTTAACAGCTGATGTCTCACACTGCTTTTTCTCAAGGCTCTTGTGATATCCCTGGTTACTGGAATCTTCTGATCCAAACTGAATTTCTGATGTTGGAAAATGGTTTTCCCTCTTATGCAGAAACCCTCAGCTATCTTTGCTCTGCGCCTTTCCTGCTTGAGAATGGCTGTTTCCTTTTACCTGTGCAGATGCTCATGAGTTCTCAGTGCAGGAAGCTAAAGGGACAGCCTGAGTGACTGCTCAAGAGCAGAGTTTAGTGTGCATTTTTTAAGGGTCTGGGCATTGCTGGGGTGGGTTCTTCACCCCCTTAATTTACCTCAGACTGTTCAAGAGTAAAGTATTTGCTCCATTACATAAGAAGTATCACTTAGCAGTCAGGGCAGCTTTCATGTAATCTCTGGACAAAAAGCAAGCAGGCACTGGAACAGCATCAATGTCTCAGGGTCAAATAATGAAGCTGAAATACCAGCTCTGATGATGAGAAGTAGAAGGAACTGTTACTACAGGTCTTTTTAGTTTGTGCTCACCTGCAGAGTTCAGTTTTGTTGTGATGTTGGATCCTACACAAAGCTGTCCATCACACATCCTGGATCTGCAGAGCCTTGTTAGAGGAACATGTTAAACTTGCATCCTTAAGCTCTGTCTTGGTAAAACAGGGATCTGTAGTGAGGCCCTATCTGTGCACTATGACCGCTTCGAATCACCTAGAAATACTGACTGTACATCTCCAAAGCACCACTTGCCAGGGAAAGGAGTTTTCTAGCCATAGGGAAGGGAGCAGTTTCTTATTGTTGGAATTGAGATTTTTCAGACCTTCCGTCCCGCCTGTTCAGGGCAGCGGTGATGTTTCCACCTCCGCACCGCCTGGTGTAGGTTCCTGTTCCTCTTCTGCCAGGCATAGGCCTTGTTCACCACCACCTTGTCACTCTGTACCTCGCCACTTACAACAAAGACCCCAGCATGAGTGCCCCTCATGATGTTGTGGGCACAGGTGGCATCAATGTCCAGCCACTGCTGGAGCCTGGAGGGGATTTCAGTCCTGAGGAGAGGGCCATGCTTCAGCACCTCCACCCTGGAAGGGTCCAGGTCAAAGTCCGAGATACTCGTGGTTGTGTTCTTCCTCAGGATCCGGATTTTCACTGCTGCAGGGGTTGGAAAAAGAGCTCTTAGTTCTGATTGCTTTTCATAGCTCTCACCTGCCTAAACACAAAGAGCCAGCCCAAGGCTTCTTTGCTGTCTCTGTAACGTGGGGAGGCATCTGCCCAATTTCTTGTAATTGCAGTGAACTTGTAAAAGTTCTCATCTGAGGTTAGTCCCCAGTACTGAACACTGTTCTTAGAGTCATAGAATCATTTAGGTTGAAAAGACATCTACCATCAAGTCCAACCATTAATCCAACACTGCCCAGTCCACCACTAAACCATGTCCCCGAGTGCCACATCCACATATCTTTTAAGTACCTCCAGGGATGGTAACTCAACCAGTTCTCTGGGCAGGCTGTTCCAGGGCTTGACTACCCTTCCAGTGAAGATGTTTTCCCTAATACCCAATCTGAACCTCTCCAATGCAACTTGAGGCCTTTTCCTTTTGTCCTACTGTTTGTTACTTGGGAGACTTCTTTCTCACTCCGTTTTCCTCATGAGAGTGGCAAAAGTTTATCAGCACCACTGCATGGGCAGAAACCCTGTGGGAAGCACAGGCATAAGCAAGCAGTCCCAGTCTCCTGCAAATTGAGTTTTCTCTGAACTGGGATTTCAGGAGGTGACGTGACTGACAGCAGCCCAGGATTTGTAACATTTTTTTTTAATTAAAAATATTTTTTATATGCATGCCTGAATTCAGGGCCATATATTGAAAACTTCCTCCCAGCTGACTGAGCAGAGCCAATGCTGCTGCCTGCTTGGGCTAGGAGAGGAAGAGTCACATTACTAGAACAACAGTATTGAAGTTTGAAGTAGCCAGCATGGATTTTGCTAAAGGTTTTTGTGGACATTGATGGAAATGTTGATCTCAAAGGCAAAACCAGAGTAGTGCTTACTTTTAGCAGCCACAGACCAAAACCTAGTCAGAAATTAAGCAGGTCTTCACCTTTGGTGCTGCCTGGAGCCAAGCGCTCCTGCTGCCTCACAGGTAAAGTGGGACCTGAAAATACCTGGCCTCTACTGTAAAAGCTGCAATTCCTCCTAGTCAGTATGTTGTGGCAAAGCCATTTTCTGTCCATGCCACTGCTTGGCTGCTGAAGGGAACAGCAGCAATTGAGAGGAAGAGGAGGGTACTCACCAAAATCATTGGCACAGAGGCTTTCCAGGATCTCCCTGGCAGTGCTGGCCTCCTCAAGCTCGCAGTCCTTGCAGCTGGCTCGGGGCACTGCTGCAACAGAAATTTGGTTATAACCCCCTTGTCAAGCTTCACTGGAAATCATGCAATGAAATTTTGAGATCTGCAAATGGTGGCTTGCTGCTTCCAAGTGACACTTCTTCCTGAGCTACCCAGTCCCTGCAGAGACTGCCAGGGTGGGAAATGTTAAGCTCTCCTTCCTGTGATTGGAGCGGGTCCCACTTGTTGTGCTTTGTTCAGACTTCTGTGTGTTGCTGCATTTTAAAGCAGCAGTGAAAATGCTTAATGAGGATCTCCTCGCTAGGATGAAACAGCAAAGCCAGTGCTGTAGCCAGACTCCATCCAGTGATGCTGAAATGATGTTGTTGAAATGTCTGTTCTCCCCTTAACTGCTCTCGAATCTACCCCAGTGTTCATCAGTATCTGGGTGTTTAATTTAGTCTTTCAGACAAATTTTTTTCTGGTGTAACTCATGTCTGCAGAGGCTCATGTTCCTGTGTGATGTTTCCCAATGTTTAAAGAGAAGGCTTGCAAAACATTTCTTTTTGCATGTTTTTAAACCCTGGACACAGCTGAAAGATCAGGGCTGCAGCTCCATTGCTCTGCTGGAAGCACATCTCGCTGCCGGGAGCCTGCACTCCATGAGCTCTCCTGCTGTGCCTGGGCTGGAGGCTTTACAGCCATTCCTTCCCCCTGCCCCAAACCCTGTGGGGTATGATGGCGCCCAGGGAGCTAATGAATACAGCAGAGAGAGGAACAAGCCACAGTCAATGTTATGCTAATTTTCTAGACACAGTTCCCAGAGAGAACAAAACTATGATTTATATATTTTTTAAAAAAATACAGCTTAAAACCAGAAATATTCAGAATAGAAACAAGTCATAGGATCATCCTTTTGAGCTTTGAGTGTTACATATGGGAAAGTACGTGAGTTAAAAACCTCTTACTTCTCCTGCTGGAGGCATTTTCATCCATGGAGACTGCTGCGATGCACAGCTCATGATCTGCAGGGAACTTGTTGCAGTTGAGGATTTCGGGCCAGGGGTAGCCGTAACAAGCCATGACGGGCGCGCAGCTTCTCTTGACGGCTTCGCAGAGGCTGCGGCAGGGGTAGATGAGCCTGGGGAGGGGATGGGGCTTCAGCACCTCCAAATGCCTGGCAGCAGGCTGAGGGTTGAGCCCTGGCACCACTGCTGTCCACGAGGCTGTGTTGCACACTGCAGTGCTAGCAGGCAGTTTGGGGAGCTTTGATTTTTTTGAACATTCGCGTCCAGGCAGCAAACAATGAATTTCTGAGGACAGGAGGGATGAGGTTGTTCCATACAGGCTGCTGTCAGAAGCCCTTTGCCCCACCCCAGCCCCCAGGGATCTTCTGTAGTTGGGTGAAGGCTGCTTACCTTTACAGATGCCTGATCAGGTACCCAATTTCCTTAGCAGCTCTGTACTTTGAGGGCTGCATCTCAGAACTGGGGATTTCCCTCTGCTGCTGGAACTGTTGGGCTGAGAGACATGTTTGGGGCAGGAGCTGGGGTGAGGGGCTTCTTGGGAGGTAGGAGCTGAAGATGGTGGGTGCCAGCAGCTACTTTGGTGTGCAAGGGGGTGGCCAGGCAGCAGTGCCTGGGGTGGGAGAGCAGGAAAATCTAAAGGAGGGAACATAATGTTTCTGCTTCTACCAGATGAAATGCTCATGTTTCGCTTTCACCCTGCTGAGTAGTCCAGTTGCCCTTTGCCAAGAGGGGCAGCACAGCTTCTTGGGGACTGCACTGTTAACAGCACGTGCATTTTCTGTCCAGAGGCACATGCAGCTGTGCTCTTGGGGAGAGTTAACTGTTACAGCTGAAATAACTTGTAAAAACATCTTACCTGTCCAAGCAGATTGGTGCAAAGAGGGAACAGAGGAAAATCCTTGCATCTGGGTGGCACTCCCTGGCCAGCAAGGGCAGCCAGCTGGAAGACTGCTGGATGACTTCTGTCACGGTCTCATGCTCCAGCAGGTTGGGGATCCTCATCTCGGAGTAGCCGATATCGTAGCACAAGGCCATGCGGTGTGGGATGGGCAGGCAGCTGGAGGATCTCCTCAGGTAGCTCGCCCAGGCTCCCGGAGAGCCCCAGAGCAGCAGCCACACCATGAGACACAGCAGCCATGGGCCACCTGCCCTCGAGGGGTGCCTGTGGTGGGCTGTGACCATGCTCAGAGCGGGAGGACGGGCAGTGCACCCGGACTGAGCTGCTCCTGACTGTGGGGTGTCTTTTATAGCCTAGGAGCCACCTCTCTGTCAATCCATCCTCATTAAGTGCGGCCCTTTCAGAGCCCTCGTGGGGAAGACAATGCTCCAATTTTTGTTTGCCAGCGGCCCTGATTGTTTGTATTTTAGCAGGGGTTTGGCTTAGATCAGCAGGTGTGGAAATGAGGGCAGTTGGGGAGGAATGAATGACTTGGCCCATGTGTCTTAGGGCGCTTTCAGCCAAAATTGAATCTCTGTTTGACACCAATGCTCCAACCCATCCCCTTTCTCTTGCTCCAGGATTAGTCATTATTTCATAAACCCCAGTGTTTTCTCTCTTTTGTTTTTTGGGAAAGCAATCAAGTGTTGCTTAAAGTCAATTAGGAGGCATTTGTTTAGCTGGATCTATTGTTGAATGGGTAGGGAGATAGGATGGTCTCACAGCCAGAAATTAACTGTTTAGGAGAGCTGAGGGCAGAGAGGAACTAATTTGCAGCTGTGGAGCCAGGTTGTTTGCGGATGGGATTGGCAGCACTCAGCTGGAAACCCTCTCACCTTGCAACCTGCATGACAGCACACTTTCTGGTTAACAGAATTCCTGCTTCCTTCTGAAATCCTGTAACTACCACTGAAGAGCAGAATTGTCCTTCCTCCAGCACATAATTAAGATTCCATAATCCATCATTATTGTAGCCCAGTCTAGGGAGCTGGAAATACTGGGGGTGCTGGTTGCCAGCACACACAGTTCATTTGGACCTGGTGCTGTGCCACGAGGTTCAAACTGGTCAGTGGAAGCTCCTCTGGCACAAGGATCCTGTGCTGCCTGTGGCGGAAATTGCTTCCTGGGAGGGTGTTACAGATACAGCTGGCTGCATTGTGCTCCTGGGGCTTCCCAGGAACAGCCCATTCTCTACAGTGCTAGTTCTAGTGTGTACTTAGCAAGAAGCCAACTGCTTATTGACAGCCTGAGCTGATACGGTTGATTTCAGGTCACGGAAGTAATTAATTTTTTTCCCCCATTTGAGGATTGCTGCCATAGTTGATCTATAATATGTCTTTGGCACATACCTGCAGGAGCTCCAGGAAGCTACAGTTTTGGGGAGCAGGACCGTGGATCTAGGAGCACTTAAGCTGTCCTGCATTGGTGGCTTTTCTTTCCCTTTTCAAAAATCTCAGTAGCTGGTAACAAGATCACCACAGTAGTGACAGATACCAGCCACGAGGATCCTCTCAACGTTCTGGGCCACAGCCTAACTCTGGAATGGGACCATGCCAGCACTTTCCAAGTGCATGTCCAGTATGCAGCTAGAAATCTCCTCATGGTCATCAGAGGATTTCTCTGCATTTAAATTTGCTTGGGATCCTGGAATTGCCTGATTGCTGCTGGGCTTATGCTGCAAAGGAAAGTTGGTGATACCTGGATATGGAGTGTGGCATCCTCCACGTGCAGTATGTTCCCCTTTAATATTGCATTTGAAGACCATTTTTAGTGGAGGATCAAGAGATTGAGGGGGGAAAGTTAGAATTTTTCTCCTTTCTGTTTGAGTTTTATAGTAGAGCACTGGGCCATGCTCCCCTGAATTGTATGTGCAAAAGGTATTTGGTTCTGTGTAAAGAACAAGGAAGCCTGAAACCTGGGCCGTCACCACTGCCCACTGTAAGGATTTTTGGCCTCCCTTCCTGTAAAGCAGCAATTCCCAGACTGTGATTAACATGGCACCTTTGAAATGGTAATATGCAGTGATATGCATGTTTGTTCACTCCTTTGTCCATTGTGGTATGTGTGAGAGAGTTTAAGGGCTTGACCTCTGCATCCAAACATTTAGGAACTGCTGCTGTAAAAATACCTGCCTCCAGCAGCTCAGGTGTGTGGTGTGAGAGCTCTTCTGGTAGAAGGGTGGATGTCTTTGAATGTCCCAAACTTAGGCAGTTCCTAAATTACACCCCACCTCTTTTTTTTTTTTTTCCTGAGTCTCCTGTCAGTGGTATGGGATCCCAATGTAACAGTTCCTCAGTCTCTGTTGGTGCTCACACTTTTGCTTTAGAAATTCCTGACTTCCTGACAGAGGAGGAGTGCAAGCTCATCGTCCATCTTGCAAAGCTGAAGGGGCTGCAGAAGAGCCAGATCTTACCAACAGATGACTATGAGGAAGCCATGGAAATGATTGAAATCAGCCAGATGGACATTTTCAATCTCCTGGACCATAATCAGGATGGGCAGCTGCAGCTCAAAGAGGTAGAGTGTTGGACAGACCAGGGGTGGTTTGCTGGGCACCCTCTGGCAGGTCCCCTCCTCAGATGGTCTCTTGGTTACTCATGTGCTTGGGTAGGGCAGACCCCAGTGTATACCAATCAGTATTTGCTGGATTTTATGTCTCAAGGCTTTTGCTGGCCTTCAGCATGGAAGTTTCTGGGGCAATGTGCAGTAGTTATCATGCTATTGGGAGGTGGCAGTGGTCCTTGGCAGGACACATGTGTTTTGAATATGCTGGATAAAATGTTCCTTGTGTTGTGGGTTGCCTCTTGCTGGGTTGTCCCAGGAAGTGAGTTTGTCGCCTGGGCCCTGCTTTGTGCAGCCTGTGGGAAACTCCCTGTGTGAATTCAAAAGCCCCAGCAAAGCCACCCCTATTGAGGAGCCCAGGGGGGATAATGAGCACATTGTCCACAGCTCTTCAGCACCCTTGCCCTTTATAGGAGGGTGCATCAGGGCAGGTCCTGGCAGTCCAAGGATGTCCGTCCCTAGGCTCCCATTTCAGGTGGAGCTGGGGTCTGACTCATCCTGTGGGCCACAGGTGTTGCAGAGTATGGGAAACTGCACCAGTCACAATGCAGGGCAAGGCTCCTTTCTCTGGAGCCTGCTGGGAGCTCTTCAGGATCCTACATCTCTCTGCACACATGAAAAGGAAGCATTTTGTTCCAAGCCCTTATCTTGGACAAGGAAAAGCGTTCACTTTTATCATCGATAGCTTTACTTTCCCTTCAAGAGAAAGAGCTGTGCCCCCTCCACCTCAGGGCTGGTTAACCAAGTCCCAGCAGTCATTTGCCATGACCTAAACTGGAAATAACAGCACTCACCAGCCACACTCCGTGTGTGCCTGCCAGATGATTCTCACCACAGTTGTGTTTCTGCGGAAATGTGCCGGTGCCTGGCTGGCTCTGCAGAGGAGAGCCTGCCAGGCCTCACACAGGGAATCTGCAGGGGTTTGGGAGTACAAGAAACCAGTGTCCTGTGTTGATCCATTTATGAATTTCAGGTGTTGACCCACACTCGGCTTGGGAATGGCAGGTGGATGACCCCTGAAAACATCCGTGAGATGTACACAGCAGTCAAGGCTGATCCTGATGGGAATGGTAAGACCAGGTTTTGGGGAATCCCTTTTGCCCTCAGCACGTTGGATGCCTCATGCAGCCATGTGAGGCAGAGCAAGAGCCGTGTCCCTACTCTGGCCTGTTTCTCTAGCTGAGTTCTGCAGAGGAAAGTAACACTGCTTTAGAAACCTTCTCAGGAAAGTAAACTCAGTGTAAACCTGATATCACAGCACTCCTGCCCCTGCATCACCAATCTAACAGCAGACTGGTCCCACCACCTGGGCTTGGGTCTTGCAGGAGCAGCACCAGAACACAACTCTGCACTCCCTCTCCCCTGTCACACCTGCCTTGATTTGTGCCCCGTAGTAGCAAGACCTTCGGGGTGCACTTTTGCTCCCCTGGTCTGACAGATTGCTCTGGCTCTGACTACAGAGCTCTTGTTACATGGGATGCAGGTGTTAAGACACACCTTCCACACCCCCCTTGTTTTCAGGGAGACTTCTGCAGCAGGCTGGAAGTCCCATGTCACTGGCAGGGGAGGGTGGAATTAAGTGGCGGTGAGGATGGTCTTGTCAGCGTTTTTCACTGACTGCCCTCTCTGCCACTGCAAAGTCCCTCCATGAGGCCACTGCTGCCTCTCCTGCTCTGGTCTCCCTCGGGCTCCCACACTGTCCGGATGAGCACTCTAACCTCTGCTGCTCTAATTAGAGTGGCCTCAATTAGGCAGCACTCCATTTCCTAATCAAATTAAGTGAATGCACAGGCTCTGCACGCTCTCTTCCAGTGACCTGGCATTGAGAGCTGCCCAGGCGGAGCTGCTTTGGAGTTGAAACCGTGTGAACGCATAAATATCCGGAGGGCACCCTGTGCCCTCTCCTCCAGGCTGGTGGCATTCTTGGCAGGGGTATGACTGAGTCCTCAGTGGCTTTTCCACCATTCTGGACATTAACAAATGAAAGGTCCTGTTAAAGGCCTCTTGGCAGGACCTTGCTTCCAGAGTGCTGCTTCCCTCTGTTGTTAGATTGGTACGTGACACTGAGGGACCAGGTCACAACCTGGATGTGGCCCTGCGTCATCAGACCATGGGGAGTGAGGGGAATTGGGGACAGAGAGACACTAGGAATAATAACAGTGGATCATTTGGTCATGACCACTGACACCTGAGGAACTGTCCCAGGCTGACCCTGGTGGCTGGTCCTTCCTGCTGCCGGGGGGTGCTGTGCCCAGGGAGCAGAGCTGGCACCCAACAGCACTGGGTTTGCTGCCTGAATGATCTCCACTCCCAGCCCATGGTGTGTGCTGGCTGCTGGGCAGCACAGGGCACAGCACTGCACGCTGGTGTCAGGACCTGGTCCCCAGTGCGAGGCTTCCCTTCTCCAGAAAGAAGAAACAATAAATGTGAGGAGTCTTCTGAAGCCAAATAAGGCAAAAGTCCACCCCTTTCTGAGTCCAGTTGAGTGCAAACAAGAGAAACCGCTTTTTAGCTCTCACTTTTCTTTTACTTCTACCTAGGCAAGATCCTACCCTGATGTACTCCTCACTCGTGTTTTGCAATTACACAAATGCAGGAGAATGTACTGCTTGTTTTGAGTTTGGCTTTTTTTAACTAGCCCACAAGATATTGTGGTAAATGTGGTCTGAGGTGTCCCACTCTGTCCTTAAACACGTTTATTTAAATATCTAAGTAACAAGCCCCAAGACACTGGGTGGCACAGACTTTTTTGTGTATGTTAGAACTGTAGTGGGCTTTTTCTCTCTTTTGATGGGTTGGTTTGTGTGTTTTAGGAGCTTTTTAAAGTTCAGAATGGTGCTTTGCCTGTCCCAGTTCTGACCCTGCACGGTTCACATTGGCAGGTTGCTGTGTTCTCTGCTGCAGGCGAGAGCCTTGTTGGGGCCCGTGATCCTGAGTGTAGGAGTACAGAGCCTATGGTGGGCACAGGACCCTGACTGGGGTCTGTTTGAGGAGGGCAGCTTCTGCAGCACCCTCAGCTGGTTTTTCTCCCAGTACAGGATGCCAGAAACTATTACCTGCACCGGAGTCAGGCAGCTTCTTCTCTGTTCCTGTAGGTGTGCTGAGTCTGGAGGAGTTCAAACAGTTGAATATCCGTGATTTCCATAAGTACATGGGAAGCCAGAAGGTGAAGATGAGTGACCTGGTGCGCAACAGCCAGCACACCTGGCTGTACCAGGGCGAGGGGGCACACCAGGTCATGAGAGCCATACGGCAAAGGTAAGGGCCAAGCAGCCAAGGGGTGGCTGGGTTTGGGGAGGCACGAGGATCACCTGTGCTGGGAGAGGCAGGGGCAGACTTGCTAACATCTACATTTCCTAATTGTGTGAAAGTCTTTGGAGTATAAAGAGCAGTTAACACAGGCACAAAATGGGAAGAGAAGGTTTTCATTAGAACAAGAATTTGTATTGTCCCGTGGAAGGGGAAAAAGAAAAATCAAACCTTTCAGCATCTCCATTCACTTTTGGGAACAGCCCTATAAAACCAGGAAGATTTGGCAGTATATGAAATACTTCATTCTAATTAGTAAATGAGCTTACTGGGAGAAGCTGCCCATTTCCAATGCTGTCTGGGCGCCAGTAGTTGCTGTCATTTGCTTTAGTTACTCATGCATTTCACTGAAATCTGTCTTAGCTACTCAGAACTGACTTTTTAACAAGCACGACTTCACCCAAAATAAGCCAAGTTAGTTCAATCCTCCAAGCACACATATTGTAGGGCAGCTCACGGCAGATGGGAGAACCTCTTACCCTTCAGTTCATCTCAGATGAAACCCAGCACTCAGACCAAATCGTGTAGCATTGGTGAGTTTCAAATAGTTGGCTGGAGACTCTCTTGTTCTTGTGGTGCTGGTCCTCACCCAGAACATGGGTGGGTAAAATCTGTCCTGAAGCTTGAAAATGGCTGTTGGCCACTCCTTTTCTTCAGCGCATTCCAGCGGGAGAATGGGGTCGCATATTGCCTTGATTAGAGCAGACTGTGGCTGCCACCTTCTCCGTGCCAGCCAGCACACACACCACGTATCAGCATTCCACTTGGACGCTCCTCAGTTGGCTGTTAGGAGGATGTGAAGACACAGTGCTGAAGGAGGCTGTTAGTCCTCCTTGGGACCATGCAGTGCCTGGAGGGGCTTTGCCATCCTGCCCAGGTGCCATGTTCTCCTTGCACCTGCCCCAAGGGCTTCACTGGTCCAGATTCTCAGAGCTCTGAGTGTTCTTTGGCAGGTCTCAAGACGTACCTGCTTACCTTGGGGATGATCTCAGATGTAGCAGTGGAAAAATCCCAGAGCAGGAGGGCTCCGGTCTCCTTGGTCACTTCCAGTGCCCCTCTGCCCTGGGGGAGGCTGCTGCAAAGGCAACAGGGAAAGGTGAGTTAGGTGACAAGACTATTCCTAGAGCTAGTCTCTCATTCACTCTCAGCAGGGGCCCTGTGCTTTGCTAACTGTCCCTGAGGTCTGTAGGTGGTGTGCAGGAGTCCAGAGAAGTGATGACACATGAAGGCTCCAGGGACACGCACAGAAAGAAAGGATCTTGCTGAGCAAGCAAAGACTTCCTGAGAGCAGTCCTGCTGGAGATGCATCCTTCGGTTTTGGTTTTTTGGGTTTTTTTATTAACCTTGACAAGGGCTTTCTGACTGATACTGATGGACCAACAGATCTATAAGGATTATCTATAAGGTTATCTCTTGGCATGCAGCCATCTGTCTCTCCGGTCTGTTGGGGAAGGGGGTTCTCTTTCTCTTGGTGTATTCACTGCTTGGGAGTAGCATCTGACCAGGCTGAGGGTGCTTCCCGCTCACCTGTCCTGCTCTTCCCCAGGGTGATGCGCCTGACTCGCTTGCCCCCCGAGATCGTGGAGCACAGCGAGCCCCTCCAGGTTGTGCGGTACGACCAGGGAGGGCACTACCATGCCCACATGGACAGTGGCCCCGTGTTCCCTGAGACTGCCTGCAGCCACACGAAGCTCGTCGCCAACGAGAGCGCTCCTTTTGAGACCTCCTGCCGGTAAGCTCTGCCCTGACACAGTCTGGAACGCGTTAGAGAAGGGCTGTGGAGAGACATCTCACTTCGCCCCGCATGGGACTTGGTGCCTGGGTTATGGGGCTCACAAACCAGCTCAGGAGATCACTGGCATAAAGGGGTTTGAAGGAGAAGGCAGGCAAATCCTGTGGGCCCTCACAAGGAGGTCAGAGTGATGTGCAGAGCTGCTGGGCCATCCCCACCAGAGCCTACAAGCGCACTCTCACTGTTCTGGGTGGGGATTTTCTTTGTTGTCCTTGTGTTATTCTTCGAGAAAAGCTGATGGTGTAAATCATGTGCCTTGTTATGTCTTGGAGGAGCTACTGTATGTATGGTGGAGGGGCAGGGTGTGGAGAGCCCCTGTGCCTCTCCTCCAGGTGTTCCAGGTGTGCCACCTGACAGCCCCTCTGTCTTGCAGGTATGTGACTGTGCTGTTCTACCTGAACAATGTGACTGGGGGAGGCGAGACGGTCTTTCCTATTGCTGATAACAGGACGTACGAAGAGATGGTAAATGAACCTCACCTTCATGTTACCCCTGGGGATTCTGAATCCCTCTTTGAATGTCTTCATTCACTGTGACTGCAGAAGGGGGCTGGTGTGTGAGGCTGCTGAGTGTTAGGGAAGCTGTGCTCTGCTTATGGTCTTCTCCCTCTGAGGCCAAGGGAAGAAGCACAGGGCTTTGACAGCTGCAGCTCTCCCTGCTCAGAGATGTGAGGGGCAGTCTCTTGGCCTTGCTGCCACAACATGAGTCCTGCTTGCTTCTCTCTGAGCACGTTTCCTCAGACTAAGCCTTGGCAGGTATGTTGTGCTCCTGCCAGGCAATGTGTTAAGGAATGGGCAGCTGCTCAGAAACAGGTTATGGACCTCCAGGGGACTGAAACTGGCTACTCTGGATGGGTTGTGAAAGCCCCTGTGTCACCCTTGAGCTGTCCCTGTGGGGCAAGGAGCAGGGTGATGGCTGGTAGCAGGAATAGCCCAGTGCATGTGCCTCATTCCAGCCCCATTGGCAACACCTTCCCTGTGGTTCCTCCCCAGTCTTTGATCCAGAACGATGTTGACCTGCGAGATACTCGGAAAAACTGCGACAAGGGCAATTTGCGAGTGAAACCTCAGCAAGGCACTGCTGTCTTCTGGTACAACTACCTGTCTGATGGAGAAGGTATGGGCTTGTTTCAAGACTTGGCTCTTGGGAGGGGTAGACTGCAGGAGGTGACAGCCATTATCTTCTTGCTGTAGCTGGGAGCTCAGAAAACAGCTAAAGGGGATAGCTGCCTGCTAGTGGGAACTGTAGAATCTTCTTGTCACCAGCTGGGTAGGAGCTTCCTGACTCTGAAAGGCCTTTGTTTACAGGCAGTAGGTCAGTGGCTCCTGATGTCTTTGGGGGACGGGACTAGCTAGCAAACAAAGACCTTGGCTGCACTCGCCACCGCCAGCTGCCTCCCATCCTGCTGTGCAAGCTGAAACTCCTGCTGGAACTTGGTCTGCAATTCAGAATGTGTCACTGATGTGGTGTTGCCCAAAGGGGTGGGGAGGGGAGGTAGACAAAGGCACGGCCATCAGCTCTGCAGCACAGGCAGGCAGGGGCCACCCCACACAAGGCTTGGGGCCGACGCCTGCTTTGTAGCTCAGCCACAACCCCGTGGTATCTGTCCTTAGGGCTGTTTTTGTCATGAAGCACAGTGTGGTTTGCCCTGACAGGCTGGGCTTTGACATGAATATTCCAGGCTGCTGGTGAGCATGGCTCCAGAGGGTTTCGATGGCAGATTTTGAGCTGTGGTGGGAGGAAGGAGTATAAACTCCCAGGGCCCCTGGGAGCAGCCCATATTTCCATCTCTAGAAAATCCACAGAGAGGAGGTCACAAGACCAGTGTTTGGGCTGTTGGGTGAGAATATCAAGACCATCAATGCTGCGAGAAGAGCCCTGTTGTGTTTTTATGAGCAATTTGTTCCTAAATGGAAAGTAGCTGCTGGTGCAAGTCTGCCACAGAAAAACCATGGGACCTCTGTAAAGAGAGGGTCATTTAGAACTGCTGAAATGCAGTCTCCAAAATGGCTATCAGCCTCTGACTTCACAGACCTTCTACCAGCAGCACTCATCTCTTCCATGCCAGCTTCCCTTTTTGGGAAGAGTTGAGAAAAACAGCTGCTGTGATGCAGAATGCAAGAGCCCCCTTGTGCTGAATGGAGATGTGGAGGCAATGAGCATTTTGTACCCAGGAGTGTGCCCTGGTGAACTCCTCATAGGCACTAGGGTGGGGTGGCACTAAGATGGAGGGGTGGCAGGAGGAGCTACTCCTGTACGATGTATCAGCTCAAATCCAAGCAGGCACTGCAGGCAGGAGAACCAACATCAGTGTTTGCTGGCCAGGTGTCCCCGCACGGTTCTGGCTCTGCCTGCCCTCCTCACCACCTCCTACCACGGCTCTGCTCTTTTGCAGGCTGGGTGGGGGAGCTGGACGACTTCGCCCTGCACGGAGGCTGCCTGGTCACCCAAGGCACGAAGTGGATCGCCAACAACTGGATCAATGTCGACCCTAACCGCCGGCGGCAGCAGCAGTTCCAGCAGGAGATGGAGCGCTATGCGGGGGCGGGGGCCGATGCGGGAGCCGGGGCCGGAGCCCCGGGCGAGTGGACAGTGGACAAGGCCTACAGCGGGGTGCACTTGGAGCTGTAGGCGCGGGGACCTGGCCGCGCGCACGTGGCCTTTTCCCGCGCTGTGCGGGGGGGCGGGGCCGCGGACCACGTGCGCGGCGGGGCCGCGTCGCGCGCCAATAAAGCGTGCAGAGACGGGCGCCGCCTCCGCGTTCTCTGGGGGCGGGGCCACGCGGCTCGGCCAATGGGCGGCTGGCGGGGCCGTGGGGGTGCCGCCAAGATGGAGTCGGTGGCGCTGGTGGCGCCGGTGACGGCGCTGGAGTTCGCGGGGGACGCGCTGCTGGCGGGTGAGCGGCGGGACCGGGATGGGAGCGGGACGGGACGAGGTGGGCGGTGGGAGCAGCGGCGGCGGTGGCTGACGCGGTGTCCTGCAGGCACGGGCCCGGAGGTGGTGGCGTTCCGGCTGAGTGGAGGCGGGACGGCGGCGCGGAGGAGCGTGCTGCGTGAGGCCAGCGTGCAGGGGCTGCGGGTCGAGCCGGGCCGCGGGCCGGCGGCGCGGGTGGCGGTGTTCGGCGGGCGCTGGCTGGC
>NW_020884882.1:8606508-8661451 GCF_003945725.1 Corapipo altera | reverse complement strand
CTGGCGGCCGCCCCGCTGCCCGGCGGGGACGAGGCGCTCTGCGCCCTGGCCGGCAGCGACGGGCGCCTCCTCCTCTTCGTCCTGAGCAGCCCCGGGACCGCCGCCTCGCTCAGGCTGTTCGAGGGGGCCGTGCTCGGCCTGAGCTGGACCCCCCGCCCCGGCCTGCCCTCCGCCACCGCTGCCGCCCTCCTGGCCTCCGGTCCCGAAGGGGAGATGCTCTGGCTGGACGTCGCGCACCGCCCCGGGCAGGCACCCTGCGTGCGACTCATGGGACGGTACCTGCTGCCCCCCTGCAAGCAGCGCTGGCACACCTGCGCTGCCTTCCTGCCCCAGGGAGAGCTCCTGGTCTGCGGTGACCGCCGGGGCTCCCTCCTCCTCTTCTCTTGCAGCAGCTCCTCGAGGCGGGCTGCAGAAAGCACCGGCATTGCTAATGGTGTCACCGACTCAGTCAGTGAGGACTCTAGCAGCGAGTTGGAGCTGTCTTGCTTGTCACACAAAGGGGTCCTTCCTCTTGAGTCCCCGTTGTCCGTGCTCTTTGGGCTCCACGGGAAGACAGGGGTTACCTCGGTGACCTGCCACAAGGGCTACATTTACAGCACTGGCCGTGATGGTGTCTACCGCCAGCTCCACCTGCAGGACCAGCAGCTGGAGGTTCTGCGGAAGCACAGGCCCTGCAAAGGGCTGCAGTGGATCGAGGAGCTGCGCTTCACCCCAGACGGGGACCTGCTCGTGCTGGGCTTTCACGCTGACAACTTTGTGGTGTGGAGCAGCAGGACTAGCGAGAACCTCCACTGCATCCCCTGTGGGGGTGGGCACCGCTCCTGGAGCTACTGCAGCAGCCCCTGGGCTGAGGTCTTTGCCTTCATCAGGTCTGGGGATGTGATGCTGTACTGCTGTGAGGCTGAGCCCTGCGAGCAGCAGGTGCTGCTGGCATCCCTGCACGGGCGGGAGATCACCTGTGTACGGCGTCTGGGGGCCATGGAGTTGCCTGGCCATGCTGCCCTTAACGTGCTGGTCACTGGCAGCGAGGACACCACAGCCTGTGTCCTGGCACTCAGTGAGCGCTCTCGGGCAGCCGTGCCCCTCGCTCGCCTCAGTGACCACATTTCCAGTGTGAGGACACTGGCACTGGCCAGCCCCACGGGACCTGGAGACAAGGGCTTTGGTGAGAAGGGCTTGTCTGCCCTGCTCTTCTCTGCGGGTGGCCGGGCGCAGATCGAGTGCTACCGGCTGCTGTGTGCTGGGGACCCAGAGAGTGCTGTGGAGAGCCTGGAGAGCGCTGTGGCCTGCCAGGTCATCCATGTGGCCTCCCACCGGCTGGATGAGCACTGGGAGCGGAAGAAGAACAGGCACAAGCTTGTCAAGATGGACCCGGAGACGAGGTGATGCTCAGGGACTGCTTGAGGCATGGTTAGGTAGTGATCATGATCTGGGAGGGTGATGAGAACCACACTGGCCTCCACTGGGGTACTGCTCTGTGCAGCAGCAGGCTCAGCTGAGGCAGACTGGGCTGGTGTGCATTACTGGTGCCCTGTGGCTTGGTCTCGAGGGACTCTTGTGGCTAGGGAAAGGCCTACTCTTTTCTTGTGCCTTCTCCGAGTGCTCAGAGCTGCATCCAGCACTGGGCTTGGGCTGCTCTCCTGGGCCATTCACCTCCCCAGGGCCACAAGTGTCACCAAGGCATTGGTGAGCATTGTATCTTTGCTACAGGTACATGTGCCTCTCTGTTGTACCTGGCACCAGCACCAAGCAGCTGCTGACACCCTGGAAGTTCCTGGCTGCTGCCTGCAGCGATGGATCAGTCCGGTGAGGAGCCATGGTGCAACCTGGCAGGGAGAACAGAGCTGGGGCTCGTGATGGAAGCAGAACAGGCTCTACATGGGAAGCCACTGCCATGAGTGTGGCCTGTTCTGCACAGGGAACAAGGCAGTGCATGGTGGGAATTGGGGCAGAGATACCAGGAGCTCCCTCCTCCCACAGCCAACTGCCCTCTGCTCCATTGCAGGGTCTTTGGGCTGCTGGAGGCTGCTCGGAATTTGGTGCTGGTGGCAGAGTCATTTCACCACCAGCGCTGTGTGCTGAAGGTGGAGGCGTTTCTGCACACAGGGACAGGAGGGGAGAGGTGAGCCCCGAATGCTGGGCTCTGGAGAGAAGCATTTCTCCTCATAGGCATGGCAGCTCAGCGAGAGGAGGGAAGGGAGGAAGTCAGGGAGGCTGTTCTGCCATTTCCACAGATCTTAGTGGGGATCCTCAGGGCTGTGGCCAGAGGCTCCCCCTACACTTCCCTTCTAGGAGGCACCTCCTGTGCAGTGCAGCCACTGACGGCAGCATCGCCTTCTGGGACATCACCAACCCCATCACAGACGCGACAGATGCCCTGCACCGAGCAGAGGGGGAGATGCAGCCCCTGGGTGGGTGTCACTGCCAGCAGCCCTGCTCTGCCTCCTGAGGGTGGCCACACTGGTGGCTCCTCTGCTTCCTCTGACCAAGGTAAGCATCAGTCTCCTGACCAAGCCTCTTTTCCCAGCCCTGGGTACCCCGCTGCTCACCGTCATGGCCCACAGCTGCGGTGTGAACAGCCTCCACGTCAGCAAGGTGACAGAGGGACAGTACTTGGTGGCCAGCGGCAGTGATGATGGCTCCATCCACATCTGCCTGCTGGAGGTGGCCCTTGGCAGCAGCGAGGCCGCAGCAGGGACCTGCCTGCAGATCCTGGAGCGGGTGTCCAGGCCCTGTGCCCATGCTGCCCACGTCACGGGTATCCGGGTGCTGCGGCCGGACCTGCTGCTCTCGGCCTCAGTGGATCAGCGCCTGACACTGTGGCACCGGGGCCTGGGGGGGCTGGTCCCCCTCAGCACCACCTTCTTCCATGTGCCTGACCTGGCTGAGCTGGACTGCTGGGAGGTGGCGGAGGCCGGGGGGGAGCTGCGGTACTACTGTGTGCTCTGTGGGCAGGGCCTGGAGATGCTGTGCGGCACAGCCCCCTCCGAGCCCTCACAACTAGAGGCTCCCCAGGAATGGGGCAGGTGTGCAACACATCCCAGTCCCTGCCTGTCTTGGGAGGGCACTCTGCACTTGGGCTCTGCCCATCACTGCAGTCCTTGCCCCCAGCCTGCACACTGATGTGTCCCCTCCTGAAGGGATGGGCATGTTTGGCTCCTTCAGGGGCAGCACAGCTGCATCTGGGGTGCTCAAGGCCAGTGGTCTCGGGGGAGAAGGCAGATGTGACCCCTCTTGGAGGGGCCTGTGACTCCCCAGGAAATAAAGAACTGGGGTTGTCAGCTCCCCCTGCCCGGGAGAACCTCCTCCCTAGGGTGTGAGGGACCCATGTCCAGGCTTTCCAGCCCTGGTCTCAGAGAGGAACCTGCTGAGGAGTGTGCTTACAGCCCTGCCAAGCACTGGGAGCTTGAGGGCAGCAGGAGGCCAAGAAGGGTCAGGCACTGGTGAGCTGCAGCCTGGTGTGCCAGCCCTGACCCTGCAGTGCTGAGGATGGTGCTGAAATGCACAGGGACACTGATCCTCTGCTGTAGCACCCTGTAGGGTGCCCACACATGCCCCCCCACCTTCAGAGCAGCCTTTCAGCACTGTGTCAGGCCAAGTAGGTCGTTCCTGTGCAGCAGCAGGACCCAGGACAGTTGGAGCAAGGGAAGAACAAACAGCTCTGAGGTCAAACAAATGCAGTGTTTGTCCAGCAACAAGTGTATTGGACCCCAGTACTGGGGCTTGGGCCAGGTCCGGACAGGAGCCTGGAGCCTCAGGAGCTCCCTGCCAGCACGGAGCAACCTTCAATAAACAGCTTTGAGGGAAGTGATGTTGGTGCCTGGTTTTGTGGTGACTGGTTCCTGGTGCCGCCTCCCTCAGTGTTCCCAGCACAGTTTGTGGGGTGCCACAGGAGCCCTCCCTTTTCCCTACACACTGGGCACAGCTTCAGGGAGCATGTGGCTAAGCCCCAAACACCACAGACCCTGGGAGGGGAAGTGCCTGCTCAGGTGTCTCCTGGCTGGTGCTGGGGCAGCCCCTCACCCTGCTGGGGACAGCATGCCCTGTCCTCCCCTAACAGCACATTGTCCAGGTGCCTGTCACACCATCGCACAGCTCCTTCAGGGGTGGCTCAGATCTGGCTGAGAGGAGGGAGGTGCAGAGTCGCCAGCGCGCTGTGGAACACATCCCTCACTGCTCCCAGCAGCTGGAGGCGGGCAAACATCTGGTCAAAGAGATGAGGGAATGGCTCCTGTGGGGAGAGAGGCAGCAACTGGGGTTGGTGGCCAAACTGCCCCTCAGCAGGCTGGCCCTAGAGGCACTGCTGCCTCTCCACCCTGCTGCCTCCCAGCTGCAGTCCAGCCTCCCAGGCTGCAGGCTGGGACACCCAACTCACCCCCAGGACATGCACCCGGTTGTAGTAGGAGCTGAAATCCATGCTGAGCTGGATCAGGAATTTGCATACCTGCAAGGCAGACACATTCTGATGGTACAGCAGGTTCTGGCTAGTCTTGGGCCTTTCCCCACCCCAAGCACATCAGAAACAGCCCCAGGGATGTTGCAGTCTCTTCCCTCAGCACCAGCCCTGTGTTGCTCACAGATGGGCAGCACCTGCTGGCATGGAGCTTTGCCGGGGGCTGGGACTGTGGGAGCAGCACCCATGGGTGCTATGGCATGTAGCACTTACTGTCTCTGTGTTGGCTGTGATCCGGATCCCCTTGGAGGGTGTGGGCAGCTGTGCTGCCTGCTCCAGGACTTCAGGAAAGGGCAAGAGATAGTTGAAGAGCAGGAGCCATTCACCCTGTGAAGGGATAATGTGTTTTAGGGCCAGATCCTTCTGGGCCAGTAGCATCCATCACTGGAGCTGAGGGTGTGCAGGTCCCCACATTCCCCCTCTCAGCACTCACTTCTTCCCGAAGACAGGAGAAGTTCAGTTCGGACGCTGGTGGCAGAGGTGGGTATGTGCCTGGAAAGAAGGGAGACTGTTGTGCCTGGAGAAGCCCCTGTGGCTCCAGAAGTGGCTGCTAGAGGAGGGTGGCAGGGCTGGTGCTCACCCCGCTCCACAGCCCGCTGGAAGCTGTCGAAGAGCGTGGCCAGGCGGGCACAGTTGTACATCACAAAGGCGCCGCTCTTGGTTCCCTTTGTGGAGATGCTGCTGTTCTCCAGGTCCACAGTGATCTGAGGGCACAGGCAAGTCACAGTGCAGGCTGCTCAGTGCAGAGCCACTCCACTGTTCCCAAGGCCTGCCAGCCCTGGCTCCCTGCACGCCGCTGTCCTACCTGGCTCCGCTGAGCAGTGCTCAGCATCTCAAACCTGATGGCAGCTGCTGTCAGGGTATCAATCACCTCCCTCCAGGCCTCATCTGGAAAATGCAGGTGGCATCAGTTGACTCCATTCCCATGTACTGACACCCCTAGGCAGGACACCCCACCTGGAGCCAGGTGCTCCTGGAAGCTGGCGACCACCACTCTTCCCCAGCCCCATCCCCCCTCAGCACATGCTGCTCTGTGCCAGTACCCTGTGTGTTTAGGTACCTTCCCCAGGCAAGGTCAGCACCTGGCTCCATCCTGGAGGGGAGAACCCTGACTGGTTGTGAATTCAGAGGTGAGGGGGAGACTCATGGGAGCCATGGAGATGGGATGGAGCTGCACCTGTGTGTGGAGCCACAGAACAAACCCTCACCTTGTGCAAGCTCCCCATACTTCATTACTGAGGCTTCGTACATCTGGCGCTTTCGGAGCCTGGGAGAAACACAGACACTCAGAGCCAACCCCTCTGGACTGAGCTGATCCCAGAGAGGACCCCAGGGCTCTACCAGCCTTCAGGCTGCTCAGGGCATCCCAGCTGCAGCAGTGACTCAGCTAAGCAAAAGAAGCACAAAAGCCCCAGGAGCAGAGCAGAGCCAACCACACTCCAGCAGGCCCCTGGGCTGCTGCCTGGAGAGGGCTTTTAGGAACCACCCAGCTTCTGCCACTGCCTTTCCTCTTAGCAGCATGGAGAGAGGCAGAAGCAGCACTGCTGGAGAAGGTACCTCCAGTTCTCCTGAAACAGCCCTGTGGCCATGGAAAGCAGGATGGAGGGAGTGCACAGAGCTCTCTGTGTGCCAGCAGCTCACTCAGCCATGACTGGGTGCCTGGGTGCCCACGGGGCCGGGCAGAGCACAGGGAGCCTTGGCAAGCAAGGGAGCAACAGGTGCCTTGCACACCAACTCACTGGAAGTACTGGTCTGCCCTGATGGGTGATGAGGGATTGGTCACCTTCACTGGCCCACAGACAAGGTGTTTCTGAAAGACAGAGGAGAGGCTGTCAGAGATTCAGAAGCTCCACCAAAATGCACTGCAGGAGAACTGGGTGAAATCCAGCCCTGCTGTAAACCTAGTCTGGAGCACAGAGATACCAGGGGCCACAGTGAGGAGGGTCAGAGGTTGCTCACCTGCAAAGCTGTGTGGGCTCCCGGGTCCAAAATTCTCCAGAGCAGATCCAGCTGCTGCTGCTGGAATTCCTCCTCACAGTTCACCACATGTATGATGCTGCAGCAGCTACTCTGGCCCTCAGCCTGCAACAGAGCACAGCAGGGAGTTCAAATGATATTGCCTGGCAGAAGGGAACAACACCTGGGAAGCGAGAGGCAGGCAGTGCCACAGGGTCACTCACCAGGCACTGCTGAACAGCTTGCTGCAGCTCAGCCAGGGACCTCAGCATCCCCTCTGTCACTGAAAGATGGAGAGACACAGATTGGGAGACAAGGGTTTGCCATCCCCTGCCATCCCACACCATTGGGTCTGCCCCAGGCTCAAACCCCCATTGCCCCATTGCCACACCTGAGCTGCTCTACATGTGAAGCTCACCGAGAAGCACATCCAGGTTGGGGTCATAGCCCACCAAGCCCTGCTGCTCCACGAAGCTCTTCAGGTGCACTTTACCGATGACACCCTCGGGCAGCGTGGCCGTGCCCGGCCCCTGCTCACAGGCTGTGTTACAGGGAGCCCGGCCTAGCGCTGCCTTCAAGGCCGAGACAGCCTCAGGGAAGGATGAACCACCGGAGCCAGAGGGCCAGTCGATAAGGAGCTGTCGCAGGACCTCCGAGCTGCCCTCCCGGGCGAGGGCAGGGACCAGGCGCACGCCGACCCTGCAGGAGAGGGCGAGGGAGGCGCTGGCAGCGGCGGGCGAGGGGCGCGGGCAGGGCGGGACGGGGACGCTCACTCACCCCTGGGCGCGCAGCAGCTGTGCCAGGTGGTCGGCGAGCAGGACCGGGCGGAGGTGGCGCGGCCGCAGAGCGGCGGGGCCGCGCAGGGCCGGGCAATGCAGCACCACGGGGCCCTCCCGCGCCCCCGCCGCGGGGAGGGCTGGGCCGGGCAGGGGGCCCAGCAGGCGCTGGAAGGCCTCAGGGCGCCGCACCTGTACCGCCAGCCCCGCCGGCGTGTCCCGGCAGCCCCGCAGCGGCAGCACCGCGGGGCCCCGCAGCGACGGCACCGCCGACACGGCCTCGGGGGGCACCTGCGGGCGGGGCGGGGTCGGCGCGGGCGGGGCGTGTGGGGGCGGCCCCGCCCCGGCTCCCAAGCCCCGCCCCTTCGCGCAGGCCACGCCCCCCAGTCCCAAAATCCCACCGCCCACCGCTCGCAGGCCCCGCCCCCTCCCCGCCGCCCCGCCGGGCCTACCTGTCCACCGGGAAAGGCGGCGCCCAGCGCGGCCCGCGGCGCCAGGAAGTCCCGGTGCCGCAGGTTGCGGGCGCCGCTCTCCTTCACCCAGAGCGCGCCGGGCCGCCCCAGCGCCTCGTTCAGCGCCCGCAGGGTTGCCGCCACTCCCGGCCGACGCTCGCCCGCTTCCATGGGGGCCCGGCCGGCACTCCCGCCGCGGCGGACTGGAAGTGACATCACCACCCCTCGCCCTCTCAGTTCCCTCTGGCGGCCGCCATGTTGGGCGCGGCGTTCCCGGGCGGCCATGTTGGTCACGGGCAGGATGGACGGGCGAGGCGGCCATGTTGGGGGAGCGGGTGTGGGGCCGCCATGACCAGTGTGGCGAGGGGCGGCGGCCGCCATGATGGGAGTGGCGAGCCGGGGCCATGCCGGACAGGGCCGGAGGGAGCGCTGCACCCGGGTACTGCTGCGCCCCACATGGCGCGGGGGTCTCTGCCCCACACAGCCTCACCCCAGCACGGCCATGGTGCCACCCTCAGGTGCTGAGGAGGGAGTGGTGCCCCCTTCTCTCCAGGCTGGAGCAGCCCCTGGTCCCAAACAGTGGGGCGTGGGAACTGAAACTCACAGGAACCCAGAGGGAGCAGGAGCCAGAGGCCATGTGGAGATCGGACAGGTTCAGGTTGTCCCTTGGCTGTCCCCGGGCTCCTGAGGACAGTGAGGGGCCCTGGGAGAGGGTCTGGCAGCCTGGACAGTGACGGGCAAGGCGGGGGTTTGGATGGGCTGGAGGGTGTTTGGCAGACTCCATCCGTGGGCACTGTGTCCCTGGCAGACCATGGCTCACCACAGGCCCCAGGGCTTGGCTGGGCTGTGACACGGTGGCCGAGCAGCACCAGCAGCACCTGCCAGGTGCAGCGTGTCACCACAGTGGGCTCTGTCATGTCCCCAAGCCTCCCCAGCAGGAAGGACAGGCATGAGGAGCTGCTCTCCCACCCAGCACAGGAGCAGTGTCCTGCTTATCAGCCCCAGGAGGAAGGAGGTGGCAGCGATTATATCGATTATATTGCAACCTCGTGGTCTTGATTACATCTGCAGAGCTAAGGGGCTCCATGGCAGCAGTCGTTCAACCACAGATCTGGCAGTGCAGGACTCACGGTGCTGCCCAGCTCCCCAAACTGCACGGTGGGGGCTGCTGAACTGGGGACAGGGCAAGGGCCCAGTGCACCCCCAGCCTCTTGGCACCGAGCCTGGCTGGTGGGGAGCAGGGATCCAGGAAGTGCTGAACCCTGGCACAACACAGCACAACACAGCACGCATCCCAGGAGCTGGGGACCTCCCTCCCTGCCCTGCCCTTCCTGCCCTCCCCGTGAGGCCGGGGCGGGGGGGCTCTGCCCACAGGGCCCAAACCGGTTCCTCCAGGGCTTGTGTGCAAGGGGGAAGGGGGGGGGGAGCAGGGTGAGGGCAGATCCTGCTGCATGGGCTCTGCCAGGAACGCAGTAACTCATTCTGGGGCCCTGCAGGCAGCACTGGCCCCGCAGCCAGTGAGCCCCAGGGCAGGAGTAGGGACACGTCCCCCAGCTCAGGGGTGGCTGCGTCCCCCGGCAGCGCAGGGCCATGCCATGGTGGGGTGCTCCCTGCACCACCCACAGCCAAGAGGTGATCTGAGAATCGCTGCTCACACCAGACCAACTGCTGACTGTCTGCAGGGCAGGAGCCACCTGGGCCCCCTGTCCAGCTGGCTGGGGGGATGTGCTGGACTTTGTGTCACTACTCACGGTAAGGTCCAGGCTGGATCCATCCCCATGCCCAGAGTGTCCCCGCAGGCAGCCCACGTGGGCCCTGGCAGCGCGGCAGCCTGGGGAGGGCTCTCGGAGGTGCTGAAAGAGCTTTGGACAGACACGACATCCCCGATGGCTCTCTGGCTGCCCGCTCAGCGGGAGTGATCGTGTCATTCCAAAGCTGACTCTCTCCGGGGGACAGATCCTGCCCGCACCTGCTGGCACTGGGGGGCTGTGGGGGTGCCAGGGAGAGCTGGCGCAGGCAGGAAGCTTGGCAGCGTCTCACAGCCCGCACCACGCCCGGCGCAGGTGCCCACATCCACCCTGCGGCCAACAGCCACGCTCCTCCGGTGGAGAGTCCCCAGGAAGCCAGCTGCTATTTTTAGCTGTTGGGGGCACAAGACCACTGGAGAGCCTCCAGCCTAGTGCAGGGGGCTGAGCCTCGAGGCTGGGCACCAGTGATCCCCCATCCCGACACCAGCCCCCTTCTCCCAATGCGGCTCCACGCGCTGCCCCAGCCCCAGGAGGGGTTGGAGTGGGACAGCGGCTCTTACCCAAGTGCCCGGCCCGGCAGGCAGGGGTGGGAGGCAGGTGAGGTGGGGGCGGGAGCGCGGGTAACGAAACCCCAGGGCAGCTGGGCACAGCGGGGACAGCTGCTTTTGGGATTCCGTTGCCCGCGCCGGCGCCGCGGAGGGAGATGGGCAGGGGCACCACCGCCACGCCACCCCGACCCTCGGGCCGTCGGTGGGATAAAGTGGGGAGAGGGCGACTTACCGGCGGGGACCGGGGCGGAGGAGCTGCGAGGAGTCGCCGCCGGGCCGTTGTGGCCGGGGGTGCCGGCTCCCCCCGCGCCGCGGGCCGGGTGCCAAGGGGAGGGCGGCACGGCCGAGCCAAAAGGAAACGGCTCCGAACAAAGCCCCGGTGGGGCTGGAGCAACTGGTGCCAGCCCGGCAGCCCCCGACGGGGCCCGGAAACACGAGCTGTCCCCGAGGGACGGCACCTGCCCCGGCACCTGCGCCCGGCGGCGGCACCGGCGAAGCGCCGGCACGGCCCCGACGAGGAGCCCTCGGCACCCGCCATGGGGGGAAGTGAAACCGCGTGGGGAACCCCACCGGCCCCACGCGGAGCTCACGCGGTACCGCCCGGGGGTTCCTGGGATCCTGCCCTAGCCAAGGGTGTGGGGACTCCTGACGCCTCCAGCACGGCACGGCGGTGGGAAATGCCCCGCCGACGCTGCCGGGAAGCCTCCCGGTGACCCCCGGAGTGTCAGGCTTGGCTAGTCCCGGGTGGGTGACAGAGGTGAGGGACGTGGGTCCCCCGCCCCAAGGCACCCCCGAGCCCGCAGTGCCATCGGCCCCACCAAGTGGATAGCACCAAGCGGCACCGGGAGGTCCCGGTGGCGGCTCGGGGGTCCAGCCCCGACTGGCAGCGGCCGCCCACAGTGGGGCACACAGCGGGGCCGGGGCGCCGTGCCGAGCCTGGAGCAGCCCCGGGGCACCGGCGGGGCCGGGCCGGGAGCGCAGCCGAGCCCCGGTGCCGCTCCCTCCCGCCGCCCGGGGAGCCGCCCGCTCCCCTCTCACCTCCGGCCCCGCAGCCTTCGGCGCAGCAGCCCGGGCCGGTCCGCGGCCCCTCCCGCCCCGCACCCGCCGTGCCGCTCCTGCCCCGCTGCCGCTTTCGGTTTCGCTCCGGCGCCCACCCGGGGCTGCGGGTCGGGGCGCGCCCGGGTCCGGGGCCGGCAGGTGTGTGAGTGTCGCTGCCCCCCGCCCCGCCGGCCCCGCGGGCCGGGAAGGACCCCGGGGGGGAACCCCGCGAGCCCCGGTCCGACCCCGCTCCCCCGCTGCCGCAGTCCCGGCCCCGGCCGCCGGGGGGCGGTGGGGGCAGGGGCGGGGCCGCGCGGCGGTTCCGGCGATGGCGGCGGCGGTGCTGCGGCTGCTCGGGCCGGTGGCGCGGCGGGCGCCGGGCAGGTACCGGCACCGGGCCCCGCGGCTGCCCCGCGCCCGGCGGCGGTACCGGTGGAGTCCCGTGGGGTGCCCTTGGGGTATCCGTAGGCCCCGCGTGTCCCAGCTGCTCCCTGTCCCCGCAGGGCGCCGTGCCGCGGTCACCGGCTCACGCCGGCGGACGACGAGATGTACCAGCGGACGCGGGTGACGGTGCTGGAGCCGGAGTCCCCCAACATCATGTTCATCGAGGGCTACAGCAACCGCGGCTTCACCATCAGCGGGGACGTGGTGGTGGGGCCCTGTGCCGTCCTGCCCCGCAGCATCCTCCAGTGGAACGTGAGTGCCCGGCGGCGGGGCCGGTGCTCGCACCGTACCGGGGCGGCCCCGCTCAGCAACGGTCCTGTCCTCGCAGGTTGGCTCCCACCGGGACATCTCGCACGAGAGCCTGTCGCTGTTCCGGCTGCTGGAGCCCCACATCGGTACGTGGGGCAGGAGGGGCGCGGGCTGTCCCCTGTCTGGACTCCTGTCAGGGCTGGTGGTCCCTGCAGGGAGGGCAGCTCTGGGCCGAGGCAGCCCCAGTGCCACCCTGCCCACCCTTGTCGTGTCCTGGTTGCAGAGATCCTGGTGCTGGGCACAGGGGACAGAGTGGAGCGGCTCCACTCTGGCATGCTGAAGCAGATGCGGGAGTGCGGGATTGCTGTGGAGGTACAGGACACGGTAAGGAGGGGTGAGCACAGGCAGCACCCCACTGAAGGGGAGGGCAGTGGTCACTGGGAGACTCTCCTGGGGACAGGAGTCGTGTGCCCTGTGGGGAAGAGCTGTGTCTCCTTCCTGAGCGCTGGAGCTTCACTCACTCCCTTTTCTATTCACAGCCAAATGCATGTGCAACCTTCAACTTCCTAATAAGTGAAAAGCGTATTGTGGCTGCTGGGCTCATCCCTCCGCAGGGTGCCTACCAGGGGATGTAGGCACTGCCTGCCACGGCCGTGGGCTCTGTGGGGCTGCCCCTGCCTGCCTGAAGCCCCCGAGGGTCACCGCTCCCAAGGGAGATGTGCTTCAGACTGGACTGTGGAGCTGCTGGGTGGGTGGTGGCTCTGCACACAGGAGGGCTGTGAGATGGGGGGGCTTGGTTCTGGCCTGCAGTCCTGGCTTCTCGGCCTCCCTGCCCAGTCTGGGCTGGGGCTGCAGGGCACAGCACAGGCTTTACTGACAGCACCACTCCCACAGCCTTGCCAAGGTCGTGTCCCATGCCTTGGCAGCAAGAAGCCCTGCCGCGAGGCAGGGTGGAGGCTGTTGGTGTGAGCTGTACACCCCCTGGGCACATCTGGGGCTCCACAAGATAAATACATGTAAATGGAAAATACAAGGAATTGTGTGGTGGTTAATGCACAGCACAGCGAGGCTGTAACATGCTAATGGGGCATGTGCTCACCCCGGGCACTGGGGTAGTGTGTGGTGCCAGTGGTGCCACGTGCCAGCAGCTCCCTGAGCACAGCCACCACCAGCAGCTGCTGTGTCCCAGCTGGTGCCTGGGCTCTCCCATGGGGCTTTGTACCACCCCACAGTGCCCATGTCTCTTGTGCAGCCTCAGGCTGCTGTCAGTCCAGAGGTGCTGCATCCCCTCTCCTATGATGCTCAGCTCAAGCAGGGGACATGAAGAGGGTCACTGTCATGTCCCCCTACCTTGCACTGGTTCAGGTCAGGGATGTCACTCCTGGAGAACGGGGTACATGTACCCAGTGGCAGCCTTGTGCCCCAAACCTGCCGTCTCCACGGGGCCAAGGTGGGGGGATGAGACTGCAGGCCCAGCCCTTCATCAGGCATGGGGTAGCTTTGTTTAAAGAGTGCATTAATGAGTTTCTGACACTGACACCATGAGGTTGTAGTTTAAGACTCTGGTTTTGGTGTATGTAAATCCAATTTGACATCCCCAAACCACTGGGAGTGGCAGGAGAGATGTGTACGTGAGTGGGACAAACACAACTGGTACAGGTGTTAAAATACTTCTGTCACCTGCTGCTGCAAGCACAAGTAACCTGCCAAGCCAGGGAAGTTTGCACTGCTCAGGCCTGCAGAAATGCAGCTCCTTTATAAGCCTGTACCCTTCCAAGTACATTGCCCATCTTCTGGCAAAAACAGTTCATGGAACCTGGGCAGGTGGTTGCACCACCTGCACTGACCAGCCCAGGGGGTGCAGCTGCTGTGGCTGTGGGGGGGGAACTTTGGGAGGTTTAGGGGAAGAAACAAAGGGTGCATTGGCGAGGACCAGGCATGGGAAGACAAAGGTCTAAGGGCCTGGTGTGTGTAGGCAGCTGCAGTGCAGAGGCAGGGCTGTGTGAGTGGGTGTGCACACACATACACAAGCACCCAAGTGCTTATCACTGCAGCAGCTGGACTGGGAATGGGGTCCTGCAGCACCCTGGCTGCTGCCACAGCTGGGTTTGGCAGCTCCCAGGAGGAGCTAACAGCTCTGTAAAATCATTTGCTTTCTTGCCCAGCAGCCACTTGCTTTCTGCTCTCAGGAAGGATTTTTAAAGACTCACACTGTATTATTCACATAGCCCTGTCTCAGGGCTGTCCTCTCCCTGTTCCCATTCACATGCACACAGTGTCCCTTTGGGGTCATCAGCTGCTCCTGAGGCTGCTGGAAGCAGAGAGCCTAGGAAGGAGACCAAGGGACATAATGAAGGAAGAGGGGCTCCAGGCTGACACCAACTCCACATCTTTTCCTCTTTTATTGTAAAACATGGCAAACGTGTGCAAGGCTCCAGCCCAGGATCACAGCTCCTGGGTGGTGGGTGGGCCCCACAGGTGGTCAAAAAGCAGCCAAGGGACAGCGGGAGCTCCAGGCAGCCCAGAGTAATGGCACTTCTGCAGCAAGAGCAGCTCCCGCATGGGGCGGCACAGGGCTGAGTGGCACAAGGACAGACACAGACAGATCTCCTTCAGAAGAGGCGCTTCTCGTACCTGTGAGGGGAGCAGCACGTCAAAGAGCACTTTTACTGACCCACTTAACGCAGGGCACAGACCAAAGGCACAGTAAGAAACAGCTCCTGCCAGCCCACAGTGGGGAACAGCCCCTGCACCCTGACACTGTGAGAGGAGTGCTGGCCCAGGCCAGACAACAGGCTGTGGATCAGCTGGGCTGCACAGGGAAGCCAGCAGCACACCAAGCCAAAGGCACATCAGCTGAGGCACAGGATGGCTGTGCCTAACCCCCCCAAAAACTCCAGTTGTACACGGGTCCTGCCAAAAGCACTTACGAGTGAAGGCCATGCACCCCTCCTTCCACCTGGGCAGACGTTGTCCTCTTCTCAAACTTCAGCTCTCCCGAGTACATCATGGCTCTGAGGGGGAAGGACAGCTGTCACAGGCCAGGCAGAGTCCAGGGAAGACAGTGCTCTGGCACATGCTCAGCTGGAGCAGCTGGGACAGGGGTCACTGGTTTCTCCAGCTGCGGCCAAAATGTCTTTGCTGTGCTCCCAAGAGCCAGGCAGGGTAAGATAACCCCACCATTTCAAGGCTGGCCAACTGAATATGCCACAAGAGACCACACTCCTGCACCCCTGGGGCTGGCAAATCCATGACACAGTGCCCACTGGAGATGAGGGAAGAGGGCTACAGCGAGGTCAAAACACCCAGAACACAGCACAGGGAAGCACTCACCGGACTTGGGTCAGGCTCTTGGCACCAATATCCTGGCAGGAATGCTGGATCCCAGCTATCAGGTATGGAATGAATTTGTGGATAGAGCCCTTGTCTTGCACCGCGCCAGAGACCCCCTGGGCCACTTTGATTTTGTCTGTCTCACTGCATGGGAGCACAAATCAAGGATGTTTGTGAAGCAGAGAAGCCCCAAAAGCTTGACCTGTTGCCCCAAAGCACCATCTCTGACCTGAAATACCGGTTCTGGCTGCCCAAGTTCTTGTCCATGGCATCTAGCGAGCCCATGCCACGGTATTTCTTCAGCCTGATTCCATCCGAGAAGAAATACTCGCCTGGGGCCTCCGTGGTGGCAGCCAGGAGAGATCCCATCATCACTGGCACAAGAGATCACCAGGGACAGCACGTCAGCAGGAGTGGCCACGAAACCCTCAGGCCCTCTGAGCACAGCACTGGCTGCACCCCCCGTGCCCCCAGACACCTGCAGGTAAACACCCTTGTGCCCATATGGAAACGCTTCCTAGGACACTCCCTGGGGTGGTGCTCACCTGTGGATGCCCCGAGTGCCAGGGCCTTGGCGATGTGCCCGACCGTTTGGATGCCTCCATCGGCGATGACGGGGACGCCGAACCTGCGGGCGTACTCGGACACCTTGTACACCGCGGTGGCCTGGGGGCGGCCGCACGCCAGCACTGCGGAGAGAGCGGGCACAGGGTCAGCTCCACGCACGGCCACGTCCCCTCCCCAGCAGGCCCTTCCAGGCTTCCAGCACACACATGCTCCAGCACTCAACGCACAAATCCCTGGATGCTCCTTTCCTAGTTGAGTTGCGAGAGAAGCAGATGCCCAGGAGGTGCCTGCTGGGACATCCTCACAGCCCTCTATTCCAAAAAGCTGTGGGTGACCTTGGGACTGGGGTCTTTGACCAGATGCCTGGGATCAGCCGAGACTCGTGGGTCATCCTGGTGCATGGCGCACATGTGAGGAGCTTGGGAAGGAAGCAGAGCAAACTCCAAAAACCCCTCTCCAGAGCATCCCTCCCATGTAACCATGTTCCACTGCTTGCTCCCTCCTAGTGGTGCCAGACCCAGTGGTTCCAGCCTCCATGTACCCAGCAGCTGTATGATGTGCCTCTTGCATGGAAAGACAGCTGGCTGGGAGAGAGCTCGTATGTCTGTACATGTATATATATATTTATATATATACATAAATATATATGTATATATATATATACACATATACACTGCATACACACACAAACACACATGCAGCAGTGGAAAAGGAAACGAGCAGAATGATTTGATAATAATTTATGTTCCTGCCCTGCAATGTAGCAAGGAGTTCGTCAAGTTTAGCTGCCCCATGAGGAAGGAGTTATTAGCTTTGGATTTACTCGTTCTTCCCAGTCCGTAGCAGTTACAGGCTTCCTGTTATGTGAGGAAAACCAGCACAGGGCATGTCTTGTAACACATTTGTCAGCCACAGGCATGCAAGAACGGTGAGATAAGTTTCTCTCAGGGAGATTTCCCTTCCCCACAGTTAACTGGAAGCCTTTTCTCCAGTCACAGTTAGTCCCATACACGGGGTAAGATTAAGGCCATGCAGGATTAGTACTTTGGAGCGTGAACTCCAGGTGTGGTTCAGCCTGCTTGGCAGCAGCACTGGCAACACATCCCTGGCAGGGGCCTGCCCAGGCCAGGGGGCTGCAGTTGCTCCACTCCCAGCACTCAGCAGCAGCTGAGGGAGGGAAGCCAGACTCCAGGCTGAGATCCTGAAAGAACGGAATTTAATCAAACAGACCCCTGTGTTCCGCTCAGGCTCAGCCAGCCAGGGAGAGGCTGCCAGCTTTATCATCAATGCCCTTAAAGAGATGGTCTCTCTCGGTGCTGCACTGCTGAAGGCCACAATGTGGCTGCAAAATGTTGCCAGGGTAGAGCTGGGGAGAGAAACACCTGATTTTGAAAGGTTTTGAGTCCAGGGTCTATGAGACTGTGCCGCTGACAGTGCAGGGCTTGCAGAAACCTTGCAAGAACAGCCATGGAGACCAGCCCTTTAAGGCACAGCTTGGCTCAGGGCCCCTGGGAGCATGACACCATTCCGACTGTCCCAGTGCCCAGCGCCACAGCCTTGGAGCGCAGGCTTCCCAAGTGGAGTTGGGAGCACACACATAACACACGGTCAGGGTGAGGGTTTGTCTCTTTTAGTGTATTGGCAAAGGATGGCCCTACAAGATCATCTGCTAGAGGAAACCTTCCGGGATCTGCAACAGAAACCTTTCCCTTTCGGGTGTGTCAGAACTAGGAGAAAGGACAAAGCCTAAGGCTTGGCTTGTCGGGGGCTGCTCGATCCAATAGCATCAGAGGAAAATGGAGTAGAGAATGCTTCACCCTGTGCTGGGCAGGCAAAAGCCCCTTCTCTCCACAGGAACTGGTGGGGAAAGCTGCGTTTCTGGTTCGCAGCTGCCAAGGTGGCCAGGCACAGTGACATCCCTCTGTGATCCAGGGGAGCCAGCTCCAAGGGAAGCTGGGCCAGAGCACAACTTCCCCACAACTAGGGCTACATTTTAAAAATGATTGAGGCCTGCTCGGGGATCACCTCCCAGCACTGGATCAGCAGGAGCATGCCTGGTTAGGGATCTGGAAGGGTCAGCAGAGAGCCCAGTCAGGCTCCTAACTGGATTTTAGAGTGGAGAGTGGACAGGCCTGAGTTCCCTTAGCTTGGACAGTTCAGACTCTGCTTTAGGAAATCAGAAAGGCTTCTCAGCTTTCATTTCAGATTCAAAACCAGTATCCAAAGCCACAAAACCCCAAGTGCATCTACAGCTAAATTATTCTCAAACAAGCAGTAGGGCCATGTGCAGCCAAATCAGGGTCCTGCTTCAAGACACATAATTAGGGTTGGGAACAGGGCAAGTGACTTACTATAGGTGCCCGTGACAGTAGAAGGGCATTTGGGGCTGTGGGACTTTAGGTCTGGAGGGATCTTTGGAGCAGCTAAACAAAAACAAACACACACATTTTAGAGACAGAAGAACAGCAGCAGAACAAAGGACCCCAGCAGTGACCCGTTACTGGGCAGAGCATACGGTGTGGGACAGAGCTGACTTTGCAGACCCTTCCTAGCCCGAGCCAAGCCAGAGGCCAGATCCAAGCCATCCAGGCCCGGCTGTGCACAGCGCATGCTCGCCCTACTCCAGCAGCCACCCAGAGAGGTGACCCCCTACCCCAAAAAGCCAAAGCTCTTGCCCTTAAGAGGGGCAAAAACCTGGGGAGCTGCAGTCAAGAGTTTTGCAACCACATCTCCTGCGAAGCGCCACATTCTACCCCTGCTCTGCTCCTTCCCCTAAACCAGCACCCAATCCCACCCCTCGGGGCAGCTGGGAGGCACCTCCACAGACATTCCCCTCACTGCAGACTGGGACGTGCCTCACTGGGGCCTTTGCCTCAGAGCCAGGGCAGGATATGAGTGTCCTGGCTCTGCTCTGGTTATGGAAGTGTCAGCCCAAGGATACCACCAACTCCCTAGAGAGGTGACCCAAGACAGACTGCCCTGACTGGGAACCCTGGCAGCAGGCAAAGCAGGAATGCAGCACAGCTCCAGGGTGCTTGCAGGCTCCACACTGGAATGGGCAGAGCTAATGCAGCCTCTTTCAGCCATCAGCTGCCCACTTGCTGCCTCCTGTGGCAAAAGCCAAGGAGAAAAGCAGAGGGGCTGTGTTCTTGGGCTGCAGCACCTTGCTGCACCACCTCTCTGCACCCCACCTGAAAGGTTCAACACATGAGGACTGAGCCTGTCTTCAAAGCAGCCTTTCTCCATGCCCTGGGATGCCCCTCTTGCCTTTTAGCTAAGGGTGACACACCCCCTACCCCACACAAGCTGTCTAACTGCAGAGACAATGGTCAGAAATCCCATTTGGAAATTGCAAAGGCATCAAGCCCAGAAGATCAATAGTCAAGCATCACACACACCGCTGCCAGAGGGAAAGGGAGCACAGACAGCCCGGTGCACTTCACCCATCAGCACTGGGGATCCAGTAAGCCCTTCTCCCTGCAGAGCTGCCCACCAGCCCCATCCCACACCAAGCCAGCAGCTCCCCCTGAGCAAAGCCACATGTGCCACACCGGCTCTACTCAGTCTCGGTCAGTACTGGGAAATGCCTTTGCTGCTGCTGCCACCCCAAAGGTTGGACCCAGGTGATGAGAATGTCCTGGACAAAGGGGGTGAAAGATGGCTTGCTGTTGGACACTGCCCTCACAATGGGAGAATACTCCATCCCAGCCACTGCTGCTTTTCAGCAGGGAATTTCTAATTAACAGGTGTCTTCAGCCTATTTAGGAGATGGCTGATCTCTCTCACCTTCCTGTGTGATGCAGATGGAGCCACTGCCCATCCCGACCCTCAGGGCATCAACTCCTGCGTCAATGAGGTTCTTGGCCTGAGCAGCAGTCACAACTGTGGGGAGCAGAAACTGGTTTGAAGACAGACAAGCACACTGGCACACAACAATGCTCTGCCCCAAGCTCCCCAGCTGGCTGCCAACACCCCCTGCCCAGGGCAACAGCCTGTGCTGCAGCCAGGCCTATCTGGGACCAGTGGTGAGTTTCTGTCCCACCTGTCCCCAGTGGGTGAGGTGACACTGGACCTTCAGGCTACTCTGCAACATGCTTCCACCCAAAGGCTGAGGCAGCAGAGGTCATGGTATGGCACCAAACACTTTTTGGGCCACACCAGGTAGAGAGGGCATAGTACAGGGTAACAGCAGCACCAGTGAAAGACAAGGACCGCTGGGCTCTGCTCTCAAGGGGCAGGGAAAACTGACATCAGATTTCCACATCGAGCAATACCCATTATTATGCAAAATTTTAAACTGGTGTGCAAAGCTAATGTGTAGCATGCTACAGAGGACTGTAGCACACTGTGCTGCAGAACAAAGGTTTCCAAATATCTGCACCAGCAGGGTACTGCCCTGTGTCTGCAGAGTGGTCTTGCTCTGTTCCACAAGCCAGAGGAAACCATTTTAAGTTCACAGACATTTACCAAGATGACTATTCCATTCCTATCCCTGCAGCTCCCTCTGTCGAAGAAACAAACATAATTTAAAGACATGAACAGTCTTCAACACATGCCTACCGTTTCCTCCAATAACTTGCAGGTTGGGATATTTCTCCTTAATATATTTTATCATATTGATCTGGAAGATGGAGTTCCCCTGAGAGGAATCCTGCAATAGAAAGAAAACTAGTTTCAACCAGAATTTCTGCAAAAGGTTAAAAATTACAGCTCCAGAAGAGCCTCAGATCTTCACTCTGCTTGCTGGGGTCTCTGCTAAGCTGTGTCAGTGGGCAAAACAACTCCCCAAATGGGGCACAGAGGCAGAGGAGAAGCTGCTGCCAAGATAGGAATGTACCTTCCCTGTGCAAGGCAGTTTATTGTAAAGCCTTCAGTAATATCCTTCATGTTTAAATCCTGTGGCTTCTACAGATGGCAACAAGCAGAACATCTGGCTTTGGGTAAGAACCATCTGGCTCTACCACCAGGACACTGACAGCCCTGTCCCAAACTACAGGTGAAATGGGGAATGCTCCTTGTGAAGCCCAGAAGGGCTGGTGGGGGGAAGCATCTCCCCGCTGTGCAGCAGGGCAGCTGAAATACCAGATGTCAACCAGTGAGTGCTCAGGCCCTGCCAGTCTCCATGCCCCAGCCAAATCCTGTCTGTTAAACATTTCCCGCTCAGCCATGCCCTCGGAGCACGGTGGACTCACAAGCTCACAATCAATGAGAAAACCATGTGTAAATACAGACAGCGACGATTGTGCCTGAAAGCTTACAGGCCAGGAGGGGAGATCAGCAGAGCAGCTCTGGGCTGACCACTCCTGAACAGCAGGGGGCTAAGAGAATAACACAGCAACAAACATCAAAGGGCTGAAGGGAAGCTGTAAGAAGCCGAATATTCACAACTAGTCAGGAACATCAGAGAGCCTGGTGGTAGAGTGCAAGAGGCATTTGTAGAAGATTCTGTATTAACTGACAGGGTTTCTCTTCTCAGCCTTCAGGGCTTTGATGCATCCTACAAAGTCCCTTGAGGTCATGTAAGCCCCGAGGCAAGAGGAATCCCTCTAATTAGAGGATTCCAACCTGAAGAAGACTGAGAGGTCAACAAACAGCCATATTCTAACACAAAAGAGCATGTAATAAAGACAGTGAGTGCCACACTGCTGCTGCTGCTGCACTGTCAGAGCGGTTCACTCAAACCAGGCCCTCAGCCCACCCTGGGTGCTCACCAGCACAACTGCATCCACGCCCGCCTGCACCAGCAGGTCCAGCCGGTACTTGTCGTCCTCGTGGGTCCCGATAGCAGCTCCGCAGAGCAGCTGCTTCTTGGAATCTTTGGATGCCAGAGGGTAGTCCCTGTTCTTTTTGAGATCAGTACGAGCAATTATAGCCACCAGCTCGTCATCTTCATTAACAATTGGCAGTTTGCCTGGAAACAAACAGAAAGAACATCATTGCAGGTTTCTGCAGCAGTCGGACGTTAGCCCAGGCCAGTGCGGCAGATCAGGGGCATTGGGCAGGCAGCAACTGCTACAAGATGGAGACTCAAAGAGGTGTGTTACCCAGCCTTGCTTGGCCATGGATGCCAGCAGCCCTGGCTTGGAGCAGGACTGGAGAAGGACTCCGTATTTTTCAAACTGAACATAGAAAAAATGTTTATTTTTTAATAATTAGACCCACCACACACTGTTAAAAGTCAAACCACCAAACTCTAACAGAGCTGAACTCAGTGCTGAAATGTGAGGGCCAGGATAGAAAATGGAAGTCATGTGGCTGGACAGCAAGGCGCTCTTCAGCTCCTGGGCTGCCAAGAATCCCTCAACTCCAAACACATTTGAGATGAAGGCATGTGAACTCTGCACCCTGGCAGAGGGCTGCAGGCACTCTCCTCACTGTCCCCTCCTTGTGCTGGAATGAAGCCTTCCCATGTTCCACCCACACACAGACCGCGTGCCCACAGCCACCCACTGCCCTCCCAGCCCGGCACTCCCACAACTCTCCCTCGTGCCGACGGTCACAGGTACCTTTTTTACTCCTTTGCAGAATTTCATTTGCTTCTTTCAACATTACACCAGCTGGGGCCACAACAAGATCTTCCCGCTTTGTCATAATCTAGTGGGTGGGAGAAGATAAAAAGTCACAAGAACTCCTTCACACCGATCTGAAAATACCAAACCCCTCTGCCCACATGATACGCTCCACAGTAGCCGTGCGGGAGCACTCCACACACCGCAGCAACACGCCTCCAGAAACACAGGAACAGCCTCCAGTGTGCTGTCCCCATGCCAGTGGTGACATCAGGACCCAAGCCCATCAGTGCACTGAAAACAGGAGATGATAGAAGGCCTCAGCAAGCCAAGGGAAAGCACACAGAAACAAGGGACAACTCTCAGATGATCGCTGTTTGGGGTGTAACCCAAACAGCCCTCCCTTTTAACGAAGCACTGGGAAATAAGGGCTGGAGACACCTCTGGAGCCTCATGTTGGTCTGGCAGAAACGTTACCCCCAGTCTCATTTTCAGGCAGCATCCCCAGCACACAGGCTCTGGAAGGGCTCTGCCAAAAAAACCCCACTGCGGGCAAGGTCAATGGGGCAAAAGTCACTTTAAAACCAGGACAAATCCAAACACGCTCACCCACGCTCACTTGGACAAACAAGTACCAAAACACAGTGGAATGCCAGGGGCAGTGCTGGACAGAAGCTGGAACAGGGGAACTGCTGATGTGGTATACAGAAAAAAGCTTTCACCACAACAGTGGTCAAACACTGGAAGAGCAGCCTAGAGGGGCAGTGAAATCTCCATCCTTGGAGACATGGACACAGCGCCACACAGCCTGCTCCAGCTGAATCTGCCTTGAGCAGGAGACTTGACAAGAGACTGTGATGTCCCTTGCCAACCACAGCATTCTGTGATCACCAGGTTCACGTGGGATATCCTCATGAAAGGTTACTCAAGAAGGCCAGGCAAAGCTAAAAGGGAACACTTTCCAACCCTTCAGGAAGGTAGACTAGTTGCACACAACAAAAAAGAGAGATAACATTTTAGTTATTTATACCATAAGAACAGACATTTTGCATCAGGGAAGAGGCTGACTCTGCCTGCATCCACCCAAAATCCTGTCTGTGACAGAACCCATATCTCAGGAAAAGCCTGAGTAATCAAAGACATTGAGGAGACCTGTGTGTTTAACTGGATGGCAATGAACAGCTCAGCAAGACAACTGCTGGACTGCAAGTGGAGAGGAGATTGAGGAAACCGTTCGTTTCCCTGGCCTTGCCTGGTGACAGGGACAAGCACCAGACACTGACAGCAAAAGGGCTTCCATCTTTGCAGTGCTAAATGATCCACATAAGAAAGAGGGGAGATTCTTATCTGGCTCCTCTATATGGGCAGCACCACTTCGAAGGGCCATGTGCACTTTTATAACCTACTCCTGGTTTATGATTCCTGTATCAGGTATTTGTAGGCGATTGCAAACCAAACAGGGATGAGCATGTGATACGGGGTTTGGTCAGCAAGAGCTAAAAATAATTGTGAGTCAAAAGTAAAACGTGGCCAAGAGGCACCAGTGGTGAAACCTGACAGTGCTGTGGATCTACAGTTACATAGCCTGTGTGACAGACCGCAGGGAATGTTCTCCTGCACGAGGGGAGTCTGACAGGGCAGCGTTATGAAGGCCACTCGGCCACTCTGCAAGTTCAGAGTCTTATTTTAAAGAGCAAGTAGCCCAGATGAGGCACACAGGGAAAGGCAGTCCAGAAAATGAAGCTCAGCCCTTGGAGGGCTTGCTGGGCACAGTGCAGCTGTTACAGCCCTGGTCAGTGCCAGACTGCTACACAGGATCACAGCCAGCAGCCAGGAACACTGGCAATTAATTAGTGAAGCAAGGGAGAGCACCAGCTGCAGGGAGGATGGTTTCCACAGCACTGAAAGATAACCCCTAGGAGTCATACAAACTGCATGGTCACTCCACTGTGTCCGCACTGCAGGAGTCGCTAAGGGAGTGCAAATGAGGGAGACACTCTCCAGGAAATACAGTCACAGATGGATCTGCAGAGCTAAGGTAGAGCTGCTCCCTCCCACTGGCACAGCATCCTCACAGTCACACGCTCACCCTTCTTACCACAAGCCACACGGTTTCCCAAGGCAGTACTCGCACCCATCGGGTGCTCACAAGCCCTTCTCACCTCACCGAGGGGCAGGTCATGCTCTGACTCTTTCAGGAAGTCAATATCTCTAGATGAGATGATCCCAACCAGCTTGCCCCCCATCTTCCCGTTGTCCGTGATGGGAATCCCACAGAATCCGTGACGAGCTTTTGCTTCGAACACATCTCGCACTCGGTCGTTGGGGCTCAGCACCACGGGGTCTGTGATGAATCCTTGCTCATATTTCTGAAAGGAAGCAAATCCAGCAGCCAGGTTGAGCAGCACTGCCAGGCTGACCAGGAGCAGGGCATGTGCCTGGAGGTCACTACAGCCCCTCACTCAGCTCCACAACCACCCAGCCTGGCCACGTGCTCACCAACAGGATGACTCCCAAACCAGCACCAAGGCTCACTATTGTGTTAAAAACCAAGAGTTTCCAAGCTAACATCCTTCCTGAAATGATGGGGAATATTCCCACACCAGGAGGCCTGGCAGATCTCAAATCCCAGGCTGTGCAGGGACAGCACTTGACACACAAGAAGAGGGTTGTGCAGGCAAACCCTGGCAGCACTACAGCTCTGAAACACCAAGATCTGGCACGTTTCAGCAGGGTCAGACCACGCTGCCCACCCGCACGAAGCACCACTGCTGCCGCCCCAGCCACTCACCTTCACCTTCCGCACTTCATTAGCCTGGAACTCCGGGGTGCAGTTGTGGTGGATGAACCCTATTCCCCCGGTCAGCTGGGGACACAAAGGCGGCTGTGAGACACTGCAATCCCCGCCCGGCGCCGCACCGGGAGCGATGGAGCCCCCGGGCCGTACTTGGCCCCGTGGCGGACACGCGGGAGCCTCGGGCAGCGTTTCCAGCCCCGCCACGGGGCCGCACTCACCGCCATGGCGATGGCCATGCTGGCCTCGGTGACCGTGTCCATGGGCGAGGAGACCAGCGGGGTCTTCAGGGTGATCCTCTTGGTCAGCGCTGAGGTCAGGTCCTGGCGGGGAGGCGGCGGCGGCTGAGCGGCGGCACCGGCCCAGCCCCCGGCCCGGCCCCCGGCCCGCTCCCCCGCCCCGGCCACTCACCACCTGGTCTGCCGTGAAGTCGATGTACCCCGGCAGGATGAGGAAATCGCTGCGGGGTAACGAAGGGAGACGCGTTAGCGACCGCCTCGGCCCCGCGCCCCCGGCCCCGGCCCCACAGCCGCGCCGGCCGCACTCACTTGTAGGTGAGCCCATCGCCGCAGCTGAAGAGCTGCTGCGCCGTCAGCCCGTCGTCGGGCACGTATCCGGTGCCGCCGCTGATCAGATAGTCCGCCATGGCCCCGCCGCGTGCCCGCCCCGCCACACCGAGCGCACGCGCGCCCCGACGGCCGCCGGGGCCAACCCGGCTGCGCCCGCCTCGCGGAGCGGACAGAGCGGCCCCCGGCAGCGGCCGGCACCGCATCGCCCCCTGCCGGCCCGGAGGGCCCCGCACCGCGACACGGCCCTGGAGCCCGCCCAGCGCTGTCGGCACCGGGGACACGCCGGCGACACACCGGGCCCGGGTGACGCTCTCAGCCGCCGGCAGTTCCTCCTCAGTGTCTCCTCAGCACCGGCCCCGCGCGTGCCCAGCCCGGTGCCGCCGGGCCGGCGCGGCCGTTGTGTGCTCGGGCACTGCAGCCGCGCCCGCGTGTCGGGGGAGGCGGGAGGACAGAGCTCCGGGACAGCCCAGCACAGCCCTGTGCGCCGTTCCTCGGCTTGGCTGACACAGCGTGGCCAGCGCAGTGTGACACCTGCTACAGCACCGCCTAAGAAAGCCCAGCAATGGGTGATGCACACAAACACGGTGGGGCGGGAGCTGAGCCCAACACCAGATACTCCAGCAGCTTCTGCAGGAAGATGAGAACGGGCCTGTTGGGTCTGTGGTGGATGCAGAGCTGGGACACACCAGCAGAACCCAAAGCAACTTTGTAAGTCAAAGTGAGCTGCAAGAAGGAGAAGGTCAAAAGGTGGCAAGCAAGGCAAGTCTGGCACCAAGAGGGGAATGAAAGGCACAAAGGAGAGGATCCAAGGTGATCCCAGCTAGGTATTATCCCCCTCTTGCCAAAGCCCCCAGGCCAGGCTGTACAAACAAGCACTGTGAAGAGGATGGCTGCACACGGGGGATTGTAGTGTAGCACCTTCCTGTCTGTGCTGCAGGGGGTGACTGGAGGCAGGATTTTGGAGAAGAGCAGTAACAGGAGTAGGGAGGACTGTGCCTGGAGTGGAACAGGCAAAAACACAGATCTGCCTTAGAGGACCCTTGAAGGAAATAGCAGTTGTTTCTTTTCCAGGATGAGATGTTCCCATGCCTGCAGGTCTGTTGGAGCATCAGGAAAAGTATCTGTACTGCAGGTTACAGAACAACTTCCTTCTCTGATTGATGATTTCCTTCTTGTGTCATTCCAGATCTGGCCTCAGAGCACCAGGGACAGAAGAAAACCAGACCCCTTCTCACCCGCTGTCCAAGGCAATCCCCTGTCTAACACTAACCAGTTCAGGGACTAAAGAATGGTGCTCCTGTGCCTGCAACTGTCCTACTGCAGTAGGTTAAATCCTTGCCCGAAGATCAGAAATCAGCTTCAAGAAATGTGTTACTCATGTTACCCAGCTGTGGGACACAGGAAATGTAACAGTGACATCTGCTCAGGTCTCCTGAAATACTTGGAAGCAAACAGGCTTTTTATGCTGAGAGTCACCAGCCTCTAGTTTGGACCAACATATTTTCATCTGAGTAAGGTTCTACAAAAGACAACATGGAGTTTAGAGAAAGACAGGCCAGGCTTTCAGTGACTTTTATGGAGGGTGAAAAGCCCCAAACAAGTGAACTATCTATGGACAGGAGGAGGACTCCCAAGTGACTTGTTTGGTCTCAGCAGCAGTGATCTGCAAAGGTTGTGGTCTTCAAGTTACAGTTGTTTCCCATGGGATGGTGGGTTTGTCTGTAGCAGGAAAGGAAGGTGCAAGCCTCAGCATGGGGATGGTTCCCTTTGCTATGAGAAAGGGTACATGTGGCTTTCAAGGCCCCCCCAGAACTAGGAAAATGCAGCCCTTGCACAGTGAAGAGCCAGTGACAAGGATCCGCAATGGCCCTTAAAACTTTCAGCCAAGAGTGGTGGTGATGATGATATCGCCAACATCAACACCATCTCCTTCCCACAGCCACACAGTAACAGTGCTTTGTTGTTACGTGACATTCTGAACTCTGCAGGGTTTAATTCTTGTTCCCAGACTCTGCTATCAAGGACTGTATTCCACCCTGCTGTTACCTCTGTACATAATTCCTGGGCTGAATTTCAGCTAAGAGCTCATTTCTCCTATCCACACACCAGTGTCCCACTGGTTGCAGTTTGCCTGAGCTAGGGAGCTGGAAGAAAAGCACTGTCCTTTGCAGAAAATAAAAGCACCTAGGCCCACACCACTGAAAACCGTTCCCCGTCAAGGCACCGAGATGGTTATCCCAGAGGCAGGGATCAGAGCCACAGCGTTCCCAAGGAAAGCGCTGCCTGCCAAGGACACGCACTCTTGAGTCAGCATTACCTGTCACAGGATCAGCACAACAGGAGGCATCATGCCAGACCAAAATCAGGCTAACAGGTCTCTCTACCCTTATTTAAAATAAAGACAGGCTAACAAAGGCTTGCTGAGCCTACCTGGGCAGCACACACTGATCTGAGCTACAGCACGGGCACAGCAGTAAACAGGCAAGTTGGCTTCTGTTCCAATGGAAACATCAGACAAAGTTTAATGGTTCTCAAACAGACTACAACAAAGGCTGCAGGGAAAAACATTTTATTTCCAAGCAGATTACAAAGAGCAGAGAATATAAGAGTAAAATTAAATTAAAAAAATAGTTGAGTGCATCTCTTTAAAATGATTTGTAGTGTGAGTTACTCACGGGGCAAAGCTACTGGAGAGTTCTGAAGGTCACTTTGCAGGATGCCAATCACATGTGCTGTTTAGACCTGGGTCAACACAGGAGGGACAGACAAGACGTATTTTGCATATAGGCTGCACACTCATTATCAAGCGAGGCTCTGGGCTGCAACTGGACCCTGCCTTTCCGAGACATCCCCTCCACCTCGTTTCTCTCCTGCAGTTCCCTCAAGTTCTAGACATGGTTTATTGCTGCTGTAAGTGAGTTCAATCTGACTCCCCATTCTGATGAGCTCCAATGAGAAGGAAGAAGCAGGCAAACGTGGCTGCCATGCACAAGGTTATACAGGGAATGTGGCTGCAGTGCTGAGGGCAGAGCTTCAGCCACACAGCAAAGGGAACCGACAAGTAGGGGGCACAGCGAGTGCTTCAGAGATTTGGGGGCAGCATGTCAGCTAGACTTCTGGAAGAAGATTTGAGCTGCTCCTTAAGGTAGGAAGAGACTCAAGTGGAGAAAAGCTCCTTCCTATGCATTGGCACCAGTGAAACAGAAGAGGCTGAATCATCAGGATAAGGTGCATTCCCTGTAATATCTGAGAGGAGCAGCTCCAGCAGTAAGATGGGCAGAAAAGCCCCATATAGGGTGGAAGACAGCTGATATCCCACTTTAACAGTGATTTAAGAGTCCAAGCACTAATTCCAAGTCAGTTACTATTAAACTCACACAAGAATGCAGTTTGGCTGGACTGTGCAGAGTCAATCAGTGTCTAGCAGCACTCAGACCAGCAAGAGGATGTGCAACTACAGCACCAGCAAGTCCTCCACCCCCTGTATGCTAAGTGGACTCTTTTCTACCACATCTGGATCTGCTCTTACCACAGCATAAGGGGCTTGGAGGCCTCATCCCTTCTACTGTAGCACACAGTAGCCCTAATGCAGCTGAGAACAAGGCTGTCTTAATTTCTGCCCCAGGAGCAACAGTGCAGAAGAGGATTCTTTTCTAGGGACCAGATTACATATTTTTTTATTGCCCAAGGCAGAACAGTTCAGGAACTACTTCAGACCTTGTGACCCATCTAATAAGTCCAGACCTCTAGGGGTGAAGAAGCCAATAGATGAAAGCCCTATTAAGTTACTTGGACCATTCCCTTTACTCACCACTCTAGACAGAAGAACCACTCTCTAGTCTGCTTGTTGCTGCTTCAACCATTACCACTCAGAGGAAATGCTTGAACTCTTGAAAGCAAATGAAAATCTAATGGTGCCATGGACAAGCGTGTAAGAGGCTACAAGTTTCCTAAAGAAAGCAGCACTGTTAGTGTCAAGAGCTTGGACAATACATGAGTCTCATGTCAGAATGTGAGGTGCTTTACAACAGTCAGTCACGCTCTGATTTCCATGGTTCCTTTCATAACCCAGCAACAAGATGGGCACAGTTCAAAACCAACATGGCAGGGTCTCTACCTTGACTTCTCAGCTCTATTTATTTAGAGATCAATGCATTTTCAGCCTGTCTCACACAAGGCATGGGGCAGGGAGAGTTCCTGTTGAATATATACACGCATACAAGAGCGAGCAGTTTGGCACTCTCGGAGCCGAGGGGGAATGCCCTTGAAGCAGCAGTCAAGCTGGTTATAGGAAAGTGTTAAAAAGCTATTTTACATGTTTGACTGGGAACATTTCCCAGAACTCGGACAGCAACTCTAAGCCACAGCACTCTTCTGTGCTACTCTGTGCACGTATTCCTGTGAGCCCCTACAAGGGAGCAGATCATGTTCTTCACTATCAAAGAACATAGTATTTATATTCTAGAAATACTGTACCTTTTAAATTAGCTCCAGAGAGCCAGACTAGAAGCCAGGTCCAGGAAAATAATCCTTAAGTCACAGTATATCGATTGTCTCTAAAAATAGGGAATGAAGTTAACACAGTGGACATTCTGATGAGACAGTACAGAACAGTACAGCAGTCCACTTCTGCCTCAGCAGATCCCTCTCCTATGTACATCTGAACAATGAGAAAGTAATGGAGACACTTCAGTCCATCAGGACAAAACCAATCATCAGGAGATCTCCACAGCTCACCATGTGCCAAGTTTCCCTGTTACCAATCAGTATACTCCAAGATCAAGGAGAACTCTTCCCCTACAAAGACTTTAGATTATCCTGCAGTTAAGGGTTGTAAGGAAAGTGCACAGCCTAGAATTTTAAGGTAACACGGAATTCTCTTTCCCCAGAAAACTCATCTGAAGTACCTGTTCATCCCTAACCTGCAACTGCCCCAATGTTCTGTCATGTTATTGCAGCTTCTGGCAATTTTTAGACTAAGAGGTGACTCCCAAGGTCACCTAGTGAAGCAACTGGTACAGGGGGTATCTGACAGATGGTTTAACACCCACTGTACTTCTGATGGAGACAGCCAAGGCAGGAGGCTTTGCAACTCTGCTCAGAAGATGGGACAAACTGCCCACAAGAAAGAGAAATCCACCCTGTGCAGGCCTGTTGGGGACCCTGAGCAACAGGCACATGCAACTGCTTGAAATAGTGGGAGCCTGCCCCAACAATGTCCTTAACTCTTAAATTAGGGCCAAAGATGGAAATTCCAGTCACTAAGATATGGTGAAGGGATTAGAGGATTCTGACAGCTGAAGCACTACTGATGATCCCAACAGCCACTCTGCCACAGGGGCAATGATGGATCCAAGCAGACAGCTGCCAGCACTACACACTACCCAGGCACCATCTTCCCAGTTCACCCACTGGGACCTGGGCACCAACCCCAGGCTGTTCTCCCCCGGCCCACCTCTGAGAGCAGACACTGAGCTAAGAGTCTAAAGTACAGTGCAGGTTTTACAAAACAACAGAGCATTGCTACTTCACCTCTCTGCACTTATTTGAGCACAGAGTCCTACAGAGGGAACAAACTGCTCATACTGACAACTAACTCGAGCACACGGGCTTCCTTGGGAACACCAACGTCCATACAAAGCATCAAGGGCTTGGGAAGTCTCTCTAAGCGTGCACGCCTCAACACTGCTCACGAGCACAAAGACAGGGAACGTTGTGGCTACTCTCATTTACACTGTGCACAACCAACAGAGAGGGCAGACCTTCCTTCTCAATACAGACAGGTACTGGTCAACAGAGGCTTCAGAAAAATTGCTTGCTTGTACACAAGTTTAAGTTCTTTTACTGTAATATATATTTAAGTATTTACCTACGTATTTTGGAACAGGGAAGGGACATGAGGTGGAGAAGCAGGGGAGACAAGTTCAAGAAGCAGAGTCATCTCTCTGCATCCAAGAAGCTGGTGGCACAAATAACAAGCCTGGCAAGTGATCTCCCATTTCAAGCACAGTTGGCTACCCGCTGGGTTCAAAAGAGCAGACTATTTGTTAATGATATAAAATATCGCAACCATTTAAGCTGCAGCAAGGCAAGGCTACAGGGCTGGGGTTTATGATCATGAACGATGCCAGGACCTACACAGCTATGTTAAAAACTGTGAAAAGGCTGTTAATAGCAGGAGTAAGCCATATGCTGCTCCTGGAAGGCCTTTTCCCTCCAAAGCCCCTCCATCATGCCGTTGGTGTGATGTATTTGAAAAGGAGAGAGGGATTTTTCTAGGGGTAAAGCCACAGAACATGAGGACAGTCTGATCTGGTCTCACAGATTCCATGTCCCTAGCCTGGCACTGAGCTTCCATCAGCAAGCAGACATTCAGGTCCTTCAACAGAAGTTTATGCCCTTCTACCTTCAAAATTTGTAGAGGTGAAAGAAGTCCAGCAGAGCTGAGCTGGAAAGCACAAACAGGGATGAAAACAACCAGTTTGCATACTGATCTTTGCATAATGACCCCCCACCCTCACAGCTCACTCTTCCCCAAATAAAGACACATTGTTCAATGGCATGTTGAAAAGACGTGCTCGTCATTCTTAATAAACAACTAGAGTAAGAATACATAAGAGAAACAGGGTGGTATCTTTATATGATACACAAGTGTATGTTACAAGAATTCCATCAGGCACAGAAGCCTCAAGGTTTAAGGCCTCAATGTTAGGCCAAAAAAGAAGAGTGTGGTAAAGTTTGTACTTTTAACATCTAAAAATGTCACTTAAAGGTCTGAATAGAAATTGTTGGTTTGTTTTTTTTTTTTTGTATAAATCATAATTGCAGTTCACTCTCTCCTCTTTCTTCCAAGATATCAGCAAATTAACGTCCAAGCACAAGAAAAGAAGATGCCTGCCTCTCCTCCACTGGCTGAGCAGGTCCATCCATCATTCTGTGCCCTCTAGGCTGCACGTGCTCCAGGGAGACAGAGGCCCTGGCCAACCAGGCCAATCCTGTAGTTCATATTTTCTACATCATAAAAAAAAAAACCCAGAGTCAACCAGCAGCTTTCCACAGCTCCCAGCTTGCAGGGGATATGCAGCCTCCAATGGTTCCAACAGTTTGGTGTGTTGGGTAGGATACACAATGGGTAGGTTTTCCTTTAGATTCTTTTAAAGAGAAGAAGCCTAAAAGGGCTTCATAACTACACCAATAAAAAACCAAAAACTTAGGCATCTCCTTTAGTGTAAAAGTCTGTACAATTTCTCTTTGCTTGTCCCTCCCCCATCACCCTGCCCCACCCCTTCTGAGCCACAAAGGATGCCTTAGTGCATGGTGCTGGCATTAGCCACGGCAAGAGCTTCCTGAATCTCTCGTATCACCAGGATCCGGGTGAGCATCTGCTCCATCTGCTCTCTGCTGATCGGCTGGATGGAATACCAGATAGGGCTGTTGGGGGCCACCACTGGCTCCGGTGTCAAGTAAAACGTGTCATTCCGGCCTTTCACACTCTGGGGGCTGTGTGAGGAAGATCAGAAATAACCAGACTAACAGAATGCCCTAGAACGGAGAGACCACCACTGCCCTCACCCCAGGCTTCACAAATCCTGACAGTGAACATCTGGCTGATGAGATATAAAGGTACAGAGTTACACCTAGGGACAACACTGGTCCCAAAGTTTTAGGCCACGCCAAGCTTAAAAAGCCGTGGTGATGACTACAAGAAAGTAATTTTTTTTTCACACTGGTAAATATAACACACACACATGGCTTTAGGGGTCTTTCAGAGTGAAGCAAGAATGGAGTATTTTCACATTCAGATCTATTTGTGCAGAGGAACCTTTACATTAAATATCAGAATCATCACAGCTTAGAGACGAGTCCTTTGAGGCTCCCTCCAATCTCTGTAGCAAGTCCTCATTTTTGTTCAGAAGATGATTTGAATAAGACCCTAATCTCATCTCCAGTAGTGGATGCTCCAAGATGACTTGCAACTCACAGGCAGAAGAGCAAGTTCATGCCAACACAGTAAACCTCCAAGTATAAGATCAGGGGCAGCCAGTTCACAAATCAGGATTTGTCTCTTTTAAATACCCCAGAAGTTCAACTTACATGCCATCAGACTAAACCCCACCCTCTCACATCAACACCCTCCCCATTTTAGTAAATTTATGCAAACACAGAAACTGTGCCAGCAATAACACAGTCCTGAGAACTAGGCCAACCACAGGGTGCAGTTCCCCAGTCAGAGCAGACAAGCACCACACACACAGACAAGAGCTCTCACCATTTGAAGAGGTAGAAGTCATACAGCTTTATCGGACACCTCAGAGGGTTCTCTGGATTCTCTGTCTGCTCTGCATACATGTCATCTGTAACTACAAACCAGCCCCCCAGAATTGTGTCAGACTGTGTAAGCACAGCACACTGAGCAGTACCATACAGCCTCAGCACTCTGCAGCACCTTGTCACCATGCAAGAGCTGGCAAGAGACATATGGCTGTTCCAGGGCAGAGGCACCTGGTTCTAAATGCTCAAAGCATTGTATAGAGAGCTTGCTTTATCCCAAGGCATCTGAAGTTCACAACCCATCCATATACTTCTTTCCATTTCTCCTCTACCAGTGCCCAAAATGAGGGAACTCTCTCTGAGACTGCAATACCTCAGCTACATCGTGTGCTTTTAAGAGGACAGATTGTACTTACATAGGGGTTCTGTATGGGTTCACATGAATCAAGGTAAGAGAAGCCCTCCCAAAGAATTTTCTCCGTATCTTCATAAGCACTTACACCCAATAGCCTCTTTGCCCATAAAAAAACAGAAGTAACAAAAAAGTTATCCTTAGTTCTTGACAAGTCCCAGATGCCTGAGGTAAGGTATGTCCCCAGGCTTATGATTAGAAGGTACTGTGCTCTCTTGGACCAGAATACATGGAAAACTCAGACTGCTGGGCTGAAGGTAACTGTCAGAGCCTTGGATTCCCTACCTGCAAACATCTCCAGGTTCATCCACTTCTTCAAGCCCAAGTAAGTAAAATATTCCCAAAGAAAACTCCTAGACACTACCTTTCTGTCCCGTCTGGTGCATGCCTGGAGCCTTCATATAGCGGATACTCGTGCTTTTATCCTTGGGATTAGAAGGGTTCTTCTTGGTCTGCCTCAGCACCTTGGAGAAGGCCAGCTTCATGTGCTGGTCTACTGTTTTCAACAGGAAATATCTGAGCAGCAAGAACAGAGCACAGGACATTTAGAGGCAAGGTAGTTATCTTTTGTCATTGTGAGCAGGCTGAAGCTCAAACCAACCACTGAGTTAAAGGTTTTTCCAGCAGCAAAGCATGCAACAGCCACAAATTCAGTTTGCCCTCTGCTAGCTCACTTCCTTGTTGTACTGCATCTTCTTTGCCTGATGGGGCTGCAAGAGGGCTCTGTGTGCAACTATTCAAAACCCATGATTTCACCCTGACCCAGTGCAGCAGTTCCCCACCAACCCTGTCAAGGCGTCTGAAGTTCTTTTATTCCCCAAAATTCCCAAGGACTTAAGTACTTACTTTGTATTGAAAAACATCAGTGTAGTGAGCAAGGTGGAAGGGGAGTGAGCTCCAAGCTGCTTACACTCCCACAGCATTTCCTCTGTTACATGACTGGAGAGGATGTAACCTGCAATAACCAGAAGTCAGCATCATGCCAAGATATAGACACAGTGTGAACACAGGCAGCATTTTATAGTCTGTAAGTATTGAAGAGCATATAAATCTTAAGGGAAGGAAGAGGAGGAGATTCTCACTGATGTCAAGATTCACTGCTGTGCAAACAACTTTTTAAATAGCAGGTACAGTTAGGATATAACACTTGTATACCTACATCAACCTCTAGTTGAAGAGAGTGTGCTTCTGCAATATGCCTTTACATCCCAGCCCATAGAGAAACAAATACTCACTTTAACAGCTTTTAATTAATGGCTCGACTCCAATGCAGATGCTCTTAATCCAATAATATGTGAGAGCAGGCAGGCCAGTGCAACAAATCAGCTCTTGGCCCTGTGCACAGCTTTAGTCAGCACACAGTGCCAAGTGATGTATTTGGACACATGAGTAATCCTTTGATTCTCAGATTTTTTTTTTTCCTTTGTGTAGAAGAGAAATACTATACTCCAAATACACACATATACAGAAAAACAGACAGCACTATGAACTCCAGGGCTTGTGGAATGACAAAGCACAGATCAAACAGCCAGAGTGAAAACAAAAGGATTCCAAAACTCATGGTGTGACTTAGTCATCTAGCCTGTAAACATCAGCTACTTTTCTGAACACAAGCAACAGCTTCTTCACTGATGTCCATGCTCTGAAAATGCAATTCTTGATCTAGTTCTCATATGCAACTCTGTCAAAATCTGTCTCTTCTGGAACTGCTCCGCCACTCCCACTGCCGTCATCTCCTGAATACAAGGTTGAGCTGCAATTGATTGGAGGTTCTAAACACTCATTGTTTTTTCCTCTGACACTCAGTTGGTCCTGCAGACAGTATCCATCTGGCTCCATGGCACCATGACAGTGCTGTATTATCTCTCAAAGTAACAATACATATTAGAGGCAAGATGTACTAGTACTTCAGATGAGGAAGCCTGATTCAAATCAAGGATCAGCTGGCTTCCAAGTAAGCCAATCTCACAACACTACAAAATCCCAACAATCTGCCTTCTGATGGGTGACAAGTGATAGACAAATAATACTCAACAACAGTCAGGGCTAGAGCCTGACAAATGCAGTAACCCTGGCATTCACTGCAGATGCAACATTTTTCTCCATGACTAGCACGAGCTGCCCTAGGGACAGTAAATACTTCAAAAGGGTTTCTATTCAGACTACACTCAAGAGGTAGGTTCAGTTTAAACATTCCAAACTCTGGAAGGTTTTAGAGTTCTTAAACAAAAGTCCTTACCAAGAGGTGAAACACGGGGCTGTATGTCCTTGAGAACTTCATGCAGCCATTCAGTGAAACGAATATAGTAGAGATCTGAGAAGATGTCATCAACTCGGCCGTTTTCAAAGAGATACTGTAAGAGATTCACAAACACAGTCCAGTACAGTGGGAGCCAGTGTGTTCCTCAGACCAGACCTCAGGCCCATGTACTCAGTTAGTCAAGCATTTTACAGCAGAGCACTGAAGACTAATACATTTTACTTGAAGAGTGAGGACAGTTCCACCAAGGCCAGTACAGGATAGGTAATCTCAATTACTACCATGAGAATGCCAAAACAGAAAAAGGAAAAAACATCTTACGAAGTGAAGCTGTTTGGATTTCACCTTTTACTTCAGATGTGTTCAAGTTATTTCACATGACTCTTCTTTGGACACTACTTTTTCATGTTATTGACAGAGATGTTCAATTCCCCTGTCAGAGTTTACCTCTGTTCCTGCAGCTCTTCCAGAAAGCACTCTAGCATTACCAGCTCAGATTTCCCACACCACAATAAGTTCTTGCCTATTAAAGCTTCAACTAGATTAAGTTTTGACATTGATGACTCCTTCAAACATCATCCAACCTTCCTCCTCCCACTAAAAAAATTAAAAGGATTTATTATTCTCACCATGATACTGAACTCAATTATTAACAATTCAATTATTAACAATTTCACTCATAGGTGAAAGCACTACCGTGCACTAATGACAAGTCATCTGAGGTTTGGGTTTGTTTGGGTTTTTTTTTTAAGCAGAGATACTTTTTTCATATAAAATTGTTGGGAAGCTTAATAGAAGCCACAGTCTCCATTGTCATAACCAAGAGTTCTCCCTATACGTGCTGACAACACGAATAGCCCTGCAGCACATAGAGGTGTCCTTTCCTACCTTCTGAATACACAGGAAGATATAGTAGAGCACATCTGGATCGTAGGGTTCACCATCACCATTTCGAGCTTCTCGTGTCATTAAGCACAGACCGTAATTCAGCTCAGCCACAGCTGAAGAGATGAGATCTTCCTGGAACCTCAGCAGCTGACGCCCTGGAAAAACAAAACAAAGCCATATTATTTAAGCCATAAAGCTATATTATTTCCCAATATTTCAGGAATGATTTCCTGCATCTCCAGCTTTCTCGTTCTATCTGGCAGGTCCAGTACTACCTCATTCCCCCAGTACAGTAAAGTAAACTAAAATAAATCAAGATCTTAGGCTGTCAGATCTCCTAAAAGATAAAACGGGCAAGAGTTTAACAGGAAGATCCTCTGCCCTGCCAAAGACATGACTATTGCCTTCTATTACCGTGTTCACAATGAAATGCTGCCCTGCAGCAACATGAAAACAGCAATTCTATGACTGCTCCACCAGCTTGGCTGGCATTCACAGCCTGTTTGTTCATCCATGCACCACTCTCCTGCAGTGCCTTTTTCTACTGCTACCAGGTGCTCAAGGGGGCTCAGCACTGAGCTAATATCTCCCGAGACATGTCCTGTGGTAATGGGAGCACACTGTAATTAGTACTGCCAAGTAAATCAAAGTTTAGATTTAAAAACAATCACTGACTAAACAAAAGTGTTTTCCAGAGCAGTAAACACCTAACATTTTAGTCATTCCTAATCCTACTTGAAAGGAAACAAAGGCCATGTTGGCATGACACTTACTTCCAATAGGTGCTAGTCTATTCTGAGCTTCTTTTTCCAGCTCTGCATTCTTGGTCTGTGCCCAGCTTTTCCACACTTCGAGACCTTCTTCTGGCTTCAGAGAGTTTGGAAGTAGAAGTTCAGGTGAAGTCTGCGGCTGTGGCTGTGGTTCAACTTCAGCAACCTGAACAGTTTGAGCCTATGGAAAAAAGCACTTCAGTTTATATACACCCACTTCAATGTGCAACAGCTGTACAAAAAACAAGCAATGCCACAATTATCTCTAGCCCCAGGACACCAGCCTTCTGCAACACTCCTCTCTAACAAAAGGAGTTAACTCAAGGAACGCAACTTTTGTTGTCCAACCTGAATTGCTGCTCAAAAGAGTATCCAACTCTCCAAGAACACTTTTAGTTTGAATGGGCACATCTTTCTTCAGCTAACTCGTCACACTGAACCACCACTGAAGTCCATCTCACCACAAGAGTGGCCCACAGCCCCTCGCAGACACAGCAGCTGCAGAGACTGCCAGCCCCTGGCAGGGATGAAGAGGAATGTGCCATCAGCTTTCCTAACCACTGCTGCTCCACACCTGGACTGCCCTGAGGAAGGTTCTGGGTACAATCACATGCTGTACTCAGCTGGCACCCCTTCCCACTCAGGCTCTCTTCACTATGCAGTACATAACAGGCACACAGAATCAATACCCTCTGTTCTTATCACCGACAACAGATAAGATTAATTCATTTGTAGGAGATCTAAAGCAATTAGACTAGAACACCAGCATCAAAACATCAATTCAGTTGTAATGCAATGTTCTCAAAATACCAAATACTGGTACAACCCACTATTGTGTGAATACAACCCACTATGACTGATTACAGACCCTAAGACATCTCCAGACCCTTTGGAAGTTTACTTTGCAGCAGGACCTTAGGTCACCAAGAATTACTACCTCAAACTGAAACTTACTTGTCAGGCAACCAATGGCACCGACCTAAAAGCAGCAATGAGCTCTCCAGCTGCATCCACTCTGCATTCTTCACTACAGCTTCTCAATTCCACAACACAGAAAGTGTTGTGGCTATCTCAGTTAAGGGCTTTACAGACCTTAGTCAAGCTCTCACTGGCATCCTGAATATTACGGAGATAGCAATTCTTATATCAGGTTTTACTTTCTCCTTCTTAAAAACTACCCCAAAAAGAAACATTTTCTTTGATACTGCCAATTGTCAGTAGTAGTGAAAGTTGTTCTGACAGCACTAGAGACCACAAGAAAAATGGCACAGAGACTTTAAATACCTTTACCTTACTTAACATAAACAAACCAACCAACCAACCAGCTTAAGAGGCAAAGTCTGCAAGAATCTCAAGACTGGAGCTTTCCAGCTGCCTCTGGTTGGTTTTTCATTTCCTGCATCAGCTCTTACTAGCTTTTTGCTTATCAGCCCCTGCAGCAGCAGTGTGTAGTACAGCTGCAGAGACTGAAGGGACCAAGCTTTAATCAAGGCAGATGGTGACAAAGTTTAAGTTGTGAAGAAAAGCCTCTGCCTTAACGAGGACAGAGTCCAAGGGTGAACTGACACCTTGTTGTTGTAGGATCCAGGACTGAGCCTCTGCTCTCCTCCAGAATGGTGCTCCATTACTCTCCTGAGAGCTGAAAGCTTCCCAGAGCCAAGCCCCTCCTTCAGCCCAACCCAAGGGACAATCTTCTCCCTGACCTCACAGACACCTTGTCCAGTATAAAGGTTGGACACAGTCTGGAGTTAATCTGGCAGTTGCTTCTAAAAGGACTTATATTTTCAACAAACAGAGCAAAATAGCTGCAACTTGCCCAGGTCCCAGGGAAGCACAATGCCAGAGGATAGTGCAGGGCAGGCAGGCAATTTCCTTCTCAGTTTCACAACTTAGAGAGGGACAGCTCCCAAAAGTTTGATGTTCACTTGTAGTAGCTTTATTGGCCTCTTACAGGAAGAGTGCATCCCTCATGGAATTGCCTCTGTATTTAGAGGCTTATGCCACACCTCACACACTACAGAACTGGGATCAGAAAACTGTCTGATACCCAAGAATTGCAGACCACTCTACACAGGAATACACAGCATCAGCAGAAACTTTACAAGTAACCATTGAAGAAATTATGGAGCTAATACCTCAGAAAGACTGCTAAGAATGTGGGTCATGCTCTTAAAAGACCCTACAATAAGTCTAAAAATCCTATTTAGGAGAAAGGCAAAATGTTCTATCGATTTAGTTTGTTTAAACAACTGTAAGTGATGAAGTGATTTCTGAATTACCCATAAGAGGAAGAGATTAATTACAGAAGGGTCTTTGAATGTGACAAAACAAACAAAAAAACCCAACCACAACCCCCCCCCATGCATTACAAGATCCATAAGCTGTAGCTTAAAGTATTTTTGCCCTCATCCCATTCAGCAAAAAAAGGCTTTGACAGATCAATCACTTTTCACTTTCTGGTAATAAAAAAAAAATAAGTTACATCCATTAGCCCCAGTTATTCAAGCTTTAAAAGTCAATTTGAAATAATCTATGGCTTAAAGTTGGCAACAAAGTCTTTAAAAAACACTAACAAATTTGGTTGCCACGTTTGCCACAGATTATGAAGAGGTGTTTACTTGCCACTGCTCGTCACTGTGCTCTTGAACACCAGGCACTTACTAGAAGCAGGACATGGTGTTACAGACAGCTACACTTGATCCGGGAAGTTTGCTCACAACTAGTCAGATTTTGACACTTTACCCTGGCACTGGTATCACATAACAACAAAGTAACTGATAACTAGATGACTAGTATATATTTGCACACCTTATTTGGCTGCAATCATCCCTGCCTGTCCACTGCAACCTCTGAAACAGCTCAGGAGAATACTGCAGACCTGCCATGAAGAAGCTGGCAACGAGCATGTGTCTATTTATTTACACTAGGAAGATCAAAACTGTACTTTCTCTTGGGAAGTTTTGAATCCTATAACTATTGACCAACATTAACACATTGCTGCAGCTTTACACCTATCAGGTACCCTATGCCATGCCCAGGCTACTGGGACATTGACATCTCTGCTTCCCAGACACTAGCTGTCTGTTGACACGCTCCCCCTCCACAACATTTGCAAGCTGTTAATCACCTGAGACCAAGAAGCAGTTTTAACTTACTGAGCAAGTGACTTGTAGCTGCTGCTGCTGCCCTTGCTCTTGGGGTGTGGGCTGCTGCTGTTGCTGCTGCGGGTCCCATATGTGCACTGTCTGTGCCGTGTTCTGGTATGTCCCTGCCACAGCCTGCACTGCCACTGGAATGTGGATGTTGCCATTCATAAACTGTGCTGGAAAGATTGAATTAGCAAGAGTCTGCACCACTTCCTCGTGAGAGTTCTTCACTACTGAAGTGCTTCCCACCATCTTATCCTTGTCGTCTTCCAGCTTCACGGTAGCCAGTGTCGTTGGTGAGCCACTGACGTGGACGGCATTGTAGGCCTCCTGAGGGATGGCAATGTGGGTTATGTTTTGCTGCTGAAGGTCACCACGTGGCTGAGCGGAGTAAACAGGGATGGTCCAAGTCTCTCCAGTGGGGCTAGTAATGGTCCCAGTGGCACTGTACAGGTGGGCACTGTCCACTGTTAACAAGTCCGGCCTTAGAGAGACGTAACTTTGCTGCTGGCCCTGAGGAATGGCCAGCACTGTGGCAACCGGCTGCCCTGAAATAGCATATGACACAGTAATAGGCATATCCACTTTACGTTTCTTCACGGGCTGAAGGACACTGGCAGAGCTGATCCGCCTCTCTCCCTCTCGTGGGGAGCCTTGTTGAGAAGGTGGAGGTGACAGTGCCCCGACTGTTTGGATCTGTATCTGCTGGCCACCAGTAATGGCCTGTCCTGCCACAAGCTGGGCCTGGATCTGCTGGTGTTGTATGTGTTCCTCCTGTAGCTCTGCAGCCTGGATCTGCTGGGCAGTCTGCACATGCTGCACTTGGATCTGAGCCGCCTGCAGCTGCGATGGGCTGGGGCTCTGAAGAGATTGACTCTGTATTGTCTGGGATGCCTGCTGCTGAGCCTGGCCTTGGATCTGCACTTGGACCTGTATTGGCTGCTCTGAAGCCTGATGGACAGAGAGCTGCGGAGAGAGCTGCTGGGCGGAGACCTGCTGCGGTGACTGCTGGACCTGGACCTGAACCTGCAATGACATCAACCCAGCAGTTAGAGATCAGCAAACGTCAGCAATTCAACAGAGACAGTCCATCACTGAAGATTTATGATTCCATACATTAATCCATGAGTAAAGATCTCAGGAAAATGAAACCAAGTTATTCCAGAAATGCCTGGTTGATAATGGCAATATAGTAGATGTGTTTGCTCAGCACTGCACAAGACCACACTTCTCAGCACAGACAGAACAGCACATGAGCTACATCTCCACCCTCAAAGCTCTGTGGGCTCAAGCCAATAGACTGCATCCTTGGAAGCCAAAAGAGTCTTCACACCTACCTGCATTGCTGAAATGTTATTTCAGCACAGGCCTTGCAATAGCAAGACTTTAAGGTCACACACATTACAACCGCAGGAGCTCACCTCATTCTTACCATGCTCTAAAGATTGTTTTACTACTTCCCACCCCGGTCCCCAGATGGATGCAGGATCATTTGCAGGCAGTAAGAAATATGGGTAAGTCAAAAACAGCACTTGGTTCTTTCTACATAAAGCACAGGAATATTACTTCTAAACCAACCACCAATAGTGACACTACACAAGCAGGTGTCCCCACAGAAGGCTGCAAGTTCAACCTCAACCTCTGTCATGCGCTAAGGGCCAACACCACAGCATTTGTTTTTTAAACTTCAGAAGTATTTTTTTGGCAATTATAATTAAAATCAATCTTTTTTTTTTTCCATTATTTACTTATTCCATTTAATACCATTTATTGTCCAAACTACTCAGTTGTATTTTCTAGCTCGTGCACTCACACAATGCTGAATAACACACACAAAACATGTTGACTTGATTCCAAACCAGTTCATTTCATTTTAGGGAAAAAAAAATAAATCACACACTCTCACATCAATGGTCATTTGTCCAAGGTCTGTCACAATATCTAGCAGCAGCCCAGGGGTAGACTCAAAGCCAGGAGTCAGAGGTACTGCTTCACATCCCAGGCCCCAAAACCAACTCCGTTTGTATCTTCACTCCCAGGGTGCTGAGGTCTGAGCTCTGCTCTCCTTTCCAGACACTTCTCCACTATGACTCTCACATTTACACAGACACCTTGTCACATCTGCCTTGTCCTAGAAGTGATATCCCAGGTTCCCATGTTCATCTACTTCTCCAGGCTTCATTAACACCTTATCTTAAGGGAGGGAATTAATTACTCAACGCCTCTCTCTGGAGCCAACACGGACTTATTTAGTTGCAAAACTGTATCTTCCTACTCACGCTCTCTCACCTTTTTCTACCTCACTCCTTGAAGCTGGTCAGGCTAACATGGCATTTGCACAGAGATGCTACACTGTAGTCAACCTGACAATACTAAAAAGAATTACCATGCACATCTGCACTGCACAGAATCTCACTTCCCAACATCACCTCTAAGAAGTCTTGAAAAATGTTAAGGATTCATTTACAGCCAATTAAAGAGCTGCTAAGGGAAAAAGTGGGGTTGAAAAATGCACCACTTGTGAGCCAGTTTTATAAGTCACCTCCTGTTAAGAATTAATTTATTTCCAGGAAGAATAGGGTGCAGTTCCTTCTGGGAACTATGTGCAGTATACTGTAATCCTGATGACGTGGACTATCTATAATAATTTCCTGCAAGGTAACAAGAAACATGTAACCTTATGTCAGCATGACAGTTTAAAAAGCTGCATCAACGAGTGATCTGATCAGGCAGTCAATTGAAAAAGAAAAGTCATCTATGGGACGTTTCCTCCATTCTATTTGATATCATGAGTACTGCCTTGGGCAAACAGGCCCAAGCATGGATCCCAGGTAAGAGTTCAGTTTAAGAAAGCCATATGCAATCATATCCCTAAGGCAAGTATTCTCTAAAATATTCCATTTAAAAAAAAATCACTAATACAGTCCTTAGGATTAATTTAAGTCCTTGTTCAAAAGATTACCTGTGAGGCAAAGGTCAAAGACTGCACAAACTAAATGCATTGCTGCACTGATTTATTTTCAGTTTCAAACCAGAAACACTTGCTTTATCTGCTGGGATTCAAAATCACAGAAACAGGCAAACACATCATTTGCCCTGTGCTTCTGCAATGCTTTCAGAATTTGCACAGGTTGACTGAGAGCACCTTAAAAGTACCCCCACCCTCTTTCCGTACACAATTTCATATTACAGTTCCTGTTAGTGCCATAACATATATAAAGGAAATAATTTTTTTTCTGCTAGCAGTAAGAATTCAAAGTCTGCTCCTGCACTGAAACAATTCTACCACAAGTGCAATTAGAAAGGTAATGGAATAGGTTAAAGCAAGAGGCATCATCAGTAAGAGGCCTGGTCTAAGAACAAATGTGACAAGAGAGCATTTACTCCCTTCTGCTTTTGTAGAAGAGACTGTTTCAGTTTGAAGGGACTTACACAGATCATCTTGTCCAACTGCCTGGTTGCTCCAGGGCTGACCATAGGCTACAGCTCTGTTGCTAAGGGCCCTGTCTAAATGCCTCTTAAATAAGGACAGGTCTAGGGCAATGACCACCTCCCGCAAGCCTCTTCCAGTGTTTGACCATTCTCTTGGTAAAGAAATGCTTCCTAATGTCCAGCCTAAACCTCCCCTGGCACAGATTTGAACAATTAACCATTTCAGAGCCTGAGCCTACAGTCTCTCAAAGTCACAGGCAACTTCCCTCACTTTCAGTAGCTGAGCAGTCATGCCCTGGGGCCCTATGATACTCCTCAGGACTAAATCCTGTCTCCTACAACTGGGATGTCTTGCTACTGTTTTAGAGCCAACCTAGTTATTGTTAACACCCAAAGAATGAGTCCAGACCCAAACAAGATGAAGAAGTCAGACTCTAGAATCACTTGAAGTTCTCCATGCTGCAAACTGCAGACATCATGTTTCTGATGAGAGACTGTTCCTATTTAAAAGAATATTGGAGTTCTACCTACCATGCATTACACATCCCCTGTGAATTACATCCATTTTTAACAACTGTATCTTGCAGTAAATCCCTCCTTATGTTCAAGTAGGTTGTACTCAGGAGTGCTAAAAGCATTAATTTCAAATTTACAGGCTTCACCCAGTCTGAGATCAGAGCTTCTTACATTGACCTCATTGTCCTTTTTTCCCCTCAGATAGCAAGTTAGACAAAGAGTTACACTAAACTTCAGCAGCAGATGATTTTTTAAAAGACTCTGTACAAAGAGGAATGTTTTAAATTTACAGGCCAAGACCAACAGGGAGGACCTTAAATCTTCACTTTATGCTGAAGATTAAAGCAAAAACGTTATGCTCAGAATTCCTGGGTTATACTGGTGCAAGACAGGAACATGCCAAGTTACCAGTACTGAAAAACTGCTTATTGCCAGAAGTCTGGATCCAGCAGCATGAAAAGAATCACTTCCCAGCAGACTACCATCACACAGAAATGCCTTTTCACCATAAAGTAACTAGAAGCTGGATCAAGTACTAGCTGACTAGAGAATCAAAAGCATTAGAAATCAGCTCTGTATTGTAACAGGAAGGCAGAACTAATTTTTTAAGATTTCCTTAAAGGAAATTTTCTGTCACATTAAGATCAAAAACACATTCTGTCCTCAACTGAGCACATGCAAAGAGTCAATAAGTAACTCCACGAGCATGAGAACAGCTGAAGCCTGGTTGCCAAAACTTTTTTTCCTCATGGTTGATAGACAAACTTTCAAGTAGGATTCATAACACATCTGCCCTGCGCAGATTCTCTGCCCAAAAAGGAATCAAACTGCAGAACTGCAGTTCTGAAACAACTGAGATTTCCTTTGCTTGGTAATTCTTTCATCTGTGGACTGATTGGACAACCTAACTCCAAATGAGCACATACTAACTCTTTCCTGCATGGATTTTCTGATATCTAGTTTGCCCTGGAGCACCTGACATGCTGTTAAATGCCTCTTTTCACAAAGAGATCTTGGTTTCTGAGGCTACATTTACAGTAGAAAGTGGTAGTACACACCAAGAACAGACCTCAGAGCAAGACTGAGGACGTATTAACAATGTCCACACTATACATTCCAGAAGACTATTTCAAATTTAGGTCTAGTCTTGCCCACTAGCCGAGCTTGACAAACAAACATCGAGACAAGAGATGGCATCTTCCAGCTTAGTTTTGACTGGAAGGAACTCAAAGTGACAGGCTCCAAACGTACAAGAGGTAAGAAGGGGCAGGTGGCCAACTTGCTATGAGAAGCATGCTCCAAATCCCCCCCAGAAGTAATGTGGGTGCATCTCAAACTTCCCAAATGAAGTCAAACACTTGGACAAGAAGTTATGAGAGCGTGAGAAGAGCAATCTCAATTTTTTAGCCCAATTTAAGGACAGAAGGCCTAAAACACACTTCCTTCAACAACAGCCCTAAGCTAAAGAGAATCCAGCCTTAAGAACTAACACTGTAACAAAGAAATCCTTCTAATATTACACCAGAAAGTGTATGTGCAAGTACAAAACAGATTTAAAGTATAGAGTAAGTGAAAAGACTGATTAGTGAAGTAGCAGGAAATGTTGGAACTTGTTATTTAACTACTTTACAGGAAGTCCTTTGCTATCTAAGTAAACAAGGTCTACAGGAAGGGTACAAGTCAGCTTTTCAGAACAACTGCCAGATAGATTTTCACTCCAGGTTTTTCCTCTGCTCATTCATCAATATCAGAGAGAATTCCATCAGCCAAATTAGGCCTTGGGTGTGTTTGAACAGTTACAATATCAAGATTATGCTGTCAAGCTGTACACTGGGGAGGGATTTAGGCCTAAGTTAAAACAAATGAACCAAGAATCTCTCCAACAGAAGCCTACTGCCATATACAAGTAGGTGCTACCTTGAAAACACCACTCTTGACTATAACCACTCTTTGAAGTGTCCCACTCAGCCCAAGCAAATGCTAATTAATACCTGATGCTACACTAAAAACATACTGGCATGTTTTTCAAACATAAACAAATAGGAACCCTACCTCCAAGTCTTAACTGAAAGGAATTTTACATAGACATTTAATCATTCCCTATACAGTTCTGTGATTTGCTCACCTGTACCATCCTCCCCTCAAGCCCTGGCCAAGAAACTCTTGCCACCTACACATCAGTCTGTTCATAAAAAGCTGAAACTGGGGATCTTCCCCATATGCTTCCCAAGCAAAGATGCTTTCTGTCCTCTGATATTACTTCAGTTAAACCTTCTCATGGAAGAGGAAGAGGCACAAGAGGTCCACTGACCTCTGCAGAAACACCACATTCAGTAAGCAAGTCAGTGCTGACACCTCTTCCCGCTGGCATCAATTCGTGGCCTCAACGCACAGGACCAACAAGCAACAATCTCATCAGAGGCAGGGCTGATAAAACTCTTACCTAACTGGAGCAAGACACAGCCCTTCCCAGCCACCCCCTGATGCAGCACAGGTTATGACAACCTGACATACTGAACTCTTTCTTAAGATCACTAATGGCACTGCTGTGGGACTGGGTGTGGAAGGAGCTCCAGGACACTTGAACTGTAGCACTGACTAGTGTATATAACCCAACAGTTGCATCCACTCAGCCTTCAAAATAAACATTTGGCAACACTCTGTTGAACCTTTTAGGCAAGAAAATCTCGAGGTGGCAACTTCTTCAAACAGGAAATTTATTTTGCCAGGATAAATAAAAGCAGCAAGCAGTCAAACACTGTCTTTGATTGTCCACAGCAAGCAAAACCTAGGATGAAACCTGAGCACTGTCTATCACTACGATCATAAGGTTGCCATTAGCACTTGCAACAGTGAGGTCATCTGACTGGTCATATTATTAGCCACCTTTAGCAGCACGGTCACACTGCCAGACATAAGCACAGTCATTCAAAGGGTCTTCCACTGATCTGCAATTGGATTAGCAAGAACTAAACAGATTATCAAGTCAAGTACTGGGATGACACAAGTTTAATCAAAAGCTAAGAGGCTTCGGCAGATGACCAAAATTTGTCATAACACAACACAAGCGGTATTTTAGCAGAGGGAGCCAGCTGGACCAGGTGTACTGCTCTACAGGAACTGTCACTCCCCAGAGTTACAACAAAATCCAGCTTTATTCAGACACTGTGCTCTGCCACTGCTGCCACAGTGACAGTCCAAAGACAAGTGAACACTAAATCATGGGTTTAACGTAAATCGTGTCTCAGTAACAAATCCTGATAGACAGAAAAACACTCTTGTAAGGGGGTAAAGACATTCTTCTCCACTCTGTTCTTGCAGAAAAACTTCAAGATAATTCTGAGCTAACTGCTCAAATACACCTGAGTCCAACTGCCCTGCTAATGCACAAAAGCTGCAGCCATATCTAGTACCAGATGTGCCACTAAGTGTTCTGGGGGGTTGTAACACCCTGAAGTGAGCAGCAGGGTAGGTAACACAAGCACCAATTATGATCTGTACTGACAGATGGGAAAGCGGACATCTAAAAGTAGAGGCACATCAAAAACAAGCAGGAGACAGTAGACAACATTCTTTAGGAAAAATTGCTGAAACCTTGACTTTCATCAGAAATTTTTCATATTCAAGGTGCAGGTCATTCAGTTTAAAAATCAGGAACAGGTGCTGGCAGCAACTCTATGCTTATTTCCAAGAAGGCCAGGTTATTTTTCTCTGGAGCATATGATATATGACTTCCCTCTCTACCTCTGTTACTAGAACACTTGCAAGGGTCAAGCCTGAATTTTGAGTAGTTCTGAAAGGAGGCAGCAGCAGGAAAAAAATGAGGGGAAACAGAAAAGAGGTTCCTTTTGACTTTTACAATTGGTTTGGGGGCCCTTCCACATCTTCAAGGTTGAGGCACTCAAAAGCCAACCCTCCTAGTTCTTCCACTGAAACACAAAACTTCTTCCAGAAAACACAGTAGCTGGCAGAACCAAAACCACTCTTGATCAGTTTTAATAGCCTCATGCAGAGATCCAAGTCATGCCTGCAAGACTAGAGGCTTTTGTTGTTCAAAAGCCTTTCAAGACAAGTTACTGTAGGGCAACAGGTTACAGAAGTTCCAGTTAAGCATTCATTTACTCAACAGAGAGTGACTGGAGATGAGTTACCAGTGAAGGAGGTAAGTTTGTCTTTGCTGTAGGATAAAAGCACACAAGTGAGCTGTTAGCACAAGTCTACTGCACTGCACCGAGTTCACACTACTTTATCTCCAGTAATTTGTGACTCCATACCCTCCTTTGTTGTAAAAGAGGAGCTCACAGCTTTACATTCTGCTACAGAAGGCAGAAGTGTATCCAAATTACAGCTGTAGACACAGTTCAGCTGTTTGGAGACATATCATAAGAAAACCTTAGTTCTGCCACCTGTGAACTCTTCAAATTACAAAATGTGTCTGAGGACAAAAGCAGTTATCTTAAGTTATACATTTGGGATTTTTTCCCCTCTGGTGCTGGATTTTCTCATTTAATACTTAATAAAATACCTAATGTAATACCTGCTAAAAAAACGTAATTAAGACAACTCCCTCCACTGTGCAAAAGGATGATCTACCTTGCTGCATGTGCATAGATGGAGTTCCTTTCCTGAAACGTATCATCCCCTGGTTCATATCCTAAGTTGACTCCCTTGCATTTCCCCCTCACTTAAAAGCCAGTTCAAGAAGGACAACTTTTAGAATGTTCAAGTAAAATCACTTAAAAATAACTGATTTCATAAAAAGAAAAAAATCCTGAAGGCAAGTTAAATCCCATGGCCACCCTGAACAACCAGACAGTCAGACAGGCAGAGGAGGGTGGTATTTATAGCAGCTCCACAGCACAAGGCTTCGGGAGCTGTGCACACGCCAGAACTGCCGACCATTTCTCCAATAGGTGACACCACTCCATTGCTATGTACACCACTCCTCCTACAGCAGGGCACGAGGGAGGCACAGTCAAGAGAGAAATTTACTACCACATTCCTTAAATGAAAGGAAAATAGTGCTGTTCTATATAAAGTTAATTGGTCCTGCCTCTTAAGTACTTGTCTGAGGCTTCAGAGCAGCTGGCTCTGAACACTGCTCCATGGGTTAGCAAGTCATATATACATTTAGAGATGATTTTGGACACTTACCTGGACTTGCTGGGGTTGCTGAACCTGTATCTGCTGCTCTGGCTGAGTTTGCTGCTGGATACTAGTTGTCACAGGACAAGCAAGTTCAAGCAAAGACCCAGCCACCTCTGTGCTGTCCGTGTAAATGCAGTTGCCACCCTGCTGATACACCATTGTGGTGGTGGCCGTCTGCTGAAACTCCTGCAGAGCTTCTGGCCCCTTGGAAGCCAGGGAGTCTAGAAACTCCTTCATCCTGTGCTGGGGGATCGTTCGTGCCTTCACACGGATGTATTCTTCAAAGGAAATGGTGTTCTCCAGAGAATTATTCATATTGCAAGGTCCTCAGGGTTCCTTTAAGGAAAGAGAAAGTAAAAGTCTTAACTACAGCACTCCGTTGACACAAGGATATTCCTAAACTCCAGTAACTAATTTCTCATCGCAAGTACTGTATGAAAACTGGCAAACATGCACAGCCAGATGCCCAAGACAGATGCTTTAGTTTTATGAGGCATCTTGTGCTACTACACATTTCTCAGATTAACCCTTGGCAGCTCATGGGAGTCTGAATGATGCCCAGGTGGGACTGCAGGACTATTCACAGAGCTCACTGCCTCGTAAACTCCCCCAGCTCTGTACCTCACCCAGACCAGGCGAGTCCCGCACCACACAAATCCAGTCGCACATTCCATTTGTTTGCACCATGCACCATTAGCAACAGAGGCTCAGAAATCAATATCTGTGGCCCTGCTTTGCAGCCACAGAGGTGGAGAACCGAGCAGTATGTTCTATCTGGCCATGCAGTGCTATTCTAGGCAGCTAATGGAAAGCACAAGGGAAGAGCAACAGATGCAGCGTTCAGCCCATCGCTGTTGGGACTAGGGCAGCCTTATCGATTTGAACAGAGCAAGCAAAAGGAGAGCGCTGGAATCAAGAGATTCCTCAGATAAGGAACTACACACACAGAGAAGCAGAGCTCTGGAAATGACAAAGGCAAAGGCAACAGCATCATCAGTTCTTGATCTCCTTTTAATATAGGAAGAGGTTAACATGAAACATGCCATGTATGAAGACAAAAGAGACAGAAGTAGTAATCAGATGATCAAGGAGGAAGTGAAAGCAAAGAAAAAACCACCACCACCAAGAATGACTCCACCTGAGAACATCAGACAGCTCTAGGGTATACTCTGACAGCATTCTTCTCTTATTGACTTATCTTGTTTAAACCCACAAATTGTTTTTGCAGTGAGTATACTGGTTGTTTCTAAGGCACTAATTAGCCTTGATAAAGCATAAATAGATTTGAGCTAAAACACCACCAGATACTGAGACAGTTGGGAAAAGAAGTGAAACAGCACAAGATTAGGACTAGTAGAGGTGATTCAGCACTACTAGATCAAGCTGCATAAAGGAGGAAAAATGGACAGACATAGCTGTGTACATTATGACAGTAGTTCTAAAGAGAACAGGTACAAAAGCAGAACTTTATGTATCCTTTTACCATGATTTAACAAAGCAGAACCAAGACAGAGATACATGGTTGAAGGTAAGACTGCCAAAGCCTGTGTGGAAATGAGAGTTAGCTCTAGGCTTTCCTTGGCACTCAAGCAGACTGCACAAGTCCAGCTTCAATCATCATCAAAACCTGGGAGAGCTGGAGCAAATACTAACCCCTTTCTGTATTATGTGCCAGCAGTCCAAACTCATAGCAGTTTTTGTTTACATGGAGGTTCATGGCTAGTGCATTGGACCAGCCTCACAGGAGAAAAGAATTAATATCAAAGGTAAGGGGAACACACATGAGGCAACTTACGTTCTAGCTATAGTTTCTGGACTCACTAAGCTACATTTGTTGCTGTATGAGATTACTACAGAAAATATTCTTAAAATATGCAGAAATGTTTAGTAAAAAGCACCAGTTAACAGTGTTCCCTTAGCAAATCCAACAGCTCTGTAAATATCAGCATACAGAAGCTCCTGCAGAGCCCACAGCTGGACAGAAAAACAACTCTCCTGCCTTTAAGAGACACTGATCTGACACATTTTCGAGGCAACTCTGTGTGACAGAGCCAGTAAGACTGCTCACTCCTCCAGGACTACTAAGTATTAAGAGTACCTTACACCACTATAGGACACGTTAATCTTTTCCCAAGTGTGAAACCAAGGGAGAACAACATTGTTAATGCATCTGCAATGACTCAGACAAGACCTACACCAGGTCTTGTGAATGTGTTTTGCATCTAACTGTGAGATGCTGTTACACACTCTGAGGCTGGAAAACAGATTTTGAGTGATTAACTTGTCCCAATTTTTTACTTGGAACTCTTGCGAGTACTTGACTTCAATATTTCAGCAAGGCTTTCAGAACAGCATCATCATTTTCCATGTCCACCCTGAGGAGCACCAGCAGACACAGCTTTGAGAGGGAAGACTCTTCTGAGAAATAAGCCTCAAGGATGCCACGCTGGGATCCCAGACATGAACATCGCAGGTGCTGTTTGAGATCACAGGCTCTCTGACAGCCAGCTGCTGCTGAATAGGATGGGTTCACCTCTCCCAGGTCCTGCCTTCTTCCTTGCTCCTGTATTGGTGCTTATTATGTTATAACTGCTCAGGGGACAGCTATCTACCTTCTGTTAATCTTATCAGAAGACGAGAGGGGAGACGTCAGCAGGGCTGCTGTTTCCAACGACAGCTATCCATTATCCCTCACTTATGCTTTTGGAAGTCCAACCCTTCTGTCATAAGCTGCTTACAGGTCCATCATTCTCCTGCATAGCAGAGACCAGAAGCCAAAAGAAACCCAGAAGCACAAGCAGCAAGCCCAAAGATCAAGGAGAGGTCCACCACCAAATCATCACCTACCTCTTCCAACCACCAGGAAGCAGAACAAACAGCATAAATTTCTTAGATACAAATCCTCAACCCTGCTCAGCTGCTCCATCTTAATTAGTTCTTGTTAGCATCAAAATCAAGAGCCTACTAGGCCAGTCTTCCCCTACTAGTAAATCTGCCTCTGTCACAAGGAATCTCTCTTTTCCTCTCTCCTAGCACACAAAAAAATCTTCCTTTATATGTGCTTTAAGTTACCACACTGAGAGCCACTAACACCTCAACCAGTGAGACTCCCACCTGAGTCCCTGCAGCATTCCAAGTCCCAGGCATGAACCAGAGCCCCACTGCAACACGAGGCATCTGCTCCTGCCCTTGAACAGCAGCAGGTCTTCCCTAGGTTTTCTCCACAGCTCTCCTACTCTGGCAATCAGACAGGAGTTACAGGCCCAGCAGGTAACAGTGCAGCTGGACTAAGCTTCTCTCAGGGTCGGTCACATCAATTTTAAGGCTGCTTGGGGTTATTTAACTAAAAGCACTGAACCACTCAAAACTGCACTTCACAAAACTCTACACAGCAGCAGAGGTACCAGGTCTGGAGGAAGACTGAGGAAAGTAACACTGCACTCCCAGAAATTTTACTTATTAAAACTAAACCCACCTTATTTATGACATTTACTGCATTTATGACAGAAAATCTCTGTAAGTCTCCACTGTGCATTCAACAGACTTTTGTAGGGCAACATATGCAGCTTGTTGCTGCAGTTGTCATTTTTACTGTTAGTTATTAAAAGACACTAATTCGTGCATTCCATTTATCCCACAGCCACACACTGGAAACTGCAAACGCCTCAGCAGATCTCAGCAGCATGTTTTTAATACTGCATTTTTAAATAAAAAAAGAGCATCGAGGCAATAAGTTTCTCCAATAAAGGAAGGTAACTTCTTTCTGTGCAGCATAACTGCATTTTTTTCAGGAAATAAGTTCAAGAGACTCTTTGAAGATCATGAGCACATACGGTTAGTTGATAAAACTTAGATTGAGGTTACTGAAAACACACACACAACTTGCAGCATGTGGACAATCTGGACTCACCAGTCACCATGTTGCATGTATTTCTGCTGCTCTTGTCCTGAGCTCTTAGACTTGTAACGTTCTGGAGAAGACAGAACAAAGAAGCCCTTTCCATCCCCAGTTCCTCTTTCTTTATTAAAGCCATTTTATTTTTAATATGTATTCCATTAAGAAAAAAAAATAATCAGGAAAGAAAGATATGATCATCCACGCAGCTAGTAGCTCCTGCTAAGGAATTGCAAGATGCCCAATTCCTAATCATCGTGGTGAGCGTTACTGGGAACGAGTGTGTGAGCACATCTGTCACAGGGCGCCGTGCGGCGACAGGCACAGCACGGCCGTGACACCGGAGTTACTGGCAGACAGAACTTAGAACAAGGCAGCAGCAGTGACCGTATCCAGAGCCCCTCCTGCTCCCCCCGCAGGTGTTGCCGGCGCTGCCCCGAGGCCCGGGACAGACGGGAACGCCACGGGCCGCTCCGCCACCCAGCCCGGATGAGCGAAGCTCCGCATTCAGCCCATGAAGCATTGGCCGCGGCTCTGCCGCTGCCCTGCCCGGGCGGGGGATACGGAGCCCACGGGCCTTTCCCCGCCCGCGGGGACCCGGCGCTGCCCGGGCCACTCCCGCCGCCTTTGTTTCCCGGCGGGGCGGCCGGGCCGGGTCCGCGGGCGGCGCCGCGACACCGCCCCCCCCCCCCCCCGCCGGCAGGAGCCATGTCGGGGGCTCGGCGGGGACGGAGCCGCGCACAGGCCGCGCCTTCCGGTGCCGCGCTGC
>NW_020884882.1:8589227-8606108 GCF_003945725.1 Corapipo altera | reverse complement strand
CGCGCGACCCCCCAGCCCGCCGGCACAGCTGCGCCGCGGCGCGACCCGGCCCCGCCTCACCCCGGCCCCGCCGCCGCCGCCGCCTCGGCCCTGAGTCTTTTCCCCTCACAGCTCCCTGGGCGCCATCTTACATTCAACCCCCCGCAGCCAATCAGCGCGCGGCCCCAGCCTCGCGAGAGCACGGCCCCCAAACCCCGCGAGAGCTCGACGCCATGGCCCGCCCCGCGCCTTAAAGGGGCCCTGCCGCGGGGAGGGGAGGGGCGGGCGCGGTGGGGCGCCACTGAGCGCGGGTGCACTCGGCCCCCAGGACAAGGGGGTGACACGGGGGGACATGTGGGGACAGGGACAGGCCCCGGCCGAGGCACCGGGGGGACCCGCGGCGATATCGGCCCCGTGCGGCCGTGGGGCGACGCCGGACGAGGGTCCCCACGCGGCCACCCCAGTGCTCCGCGCCCTGCGGGGCCGTCCCGGCCGCAACTCCCGCGCAGCGCCAGGGGCGAGACCCCCGCGCCGCCCCGTGCGGAGCGACGCCCCGGTGTGAGGGCTCCCCGGGGAGCGCGCCGAGGCTGGCGCGGCCGGTACTGGCCCTACCCCTGCCCTCGGCGGTACCGCGGGGCGAAGGGACCCCGTGGCGATGAAGGGTCCCCCGCGCCGTGGGGCTGCGCCGGGGCTGCTTTAACGTGCCCATGTGCTCGGCGCGGCCTCCCCGGCCCCGGCCCTGCTTAAGGTGGCCCGGGGGACCGGGCAGGGCCTCCCCCCACCCACGGTAGGGCCAGTGGCTCGGGCACGGGGCTCAAGGTACGGGGGACATGTCGGTCCCGCGGGGGCACCCCCGTGACCCCCAGTCCGGGGCCGGGCAGGGGCCACCCCACTCGAGTCCACCTTAAGGGGGGAGGGCGCTCAGGCGGTGTTTGTACACAGTGCGCACACCCTGCCTGCACCCCTGCTTCACCCCCTCGCACCCGGTCTGTCCTACCTGCACCCTCCGGAAACCTTCAACATCCCACCCCGACACCCTCGATCCCAGCCCCCAGTGCCGGGTGGGGGAGCTACAGCTCCCGTGGGGACACCAGCGCTGCACGGCAGATGGGAGCAGCCTCCGAGCCCCAGGAACAGGGGAGACCCTCCCCAACCCAGCACCCCAAGGCCGACCAGGTGAACAGGAGGCAGTGACAGCATGGGGACAGGGCTGGGATTTCTGTTTATTGAGGCAATGCTGTGGGGTGCCCCGGGGGGCTGCATCAAGGCACGGTGGCACTGGGGGTGTGCAAGGACCCCCGGGGAAGCAACACCACGGTGGTGTGGCAGCAGCAGTTCCCTCAGGCCTTGCCGGGGTCCTCCTTCAGCGTCACCGTCCGGTTGAACACCATCTGGGGACAAACAGAGGGGCTGCTCAGAGCCACATGGTTCTGAGCCCCATGGCTCTAAGCCCCGCTGTCCCAGCCCCTGGGCTCACCTTCCCCTCCTTGCTGTCGGGATCCACAGAGAAGTAGCCCAGCCGCTCAAACTGGAACTTGTCAAAGGGTCGGGCAGAGAGGACAGAGCTGTCGACCAGGGCATTGTACACCACACGGAGGGAGTCCTGGCAGGAGAAGACAGCTAAGCCAGCAACCCGACCCCTCTGCCCCCTCCACAGCCCTTTTTTCCCTAATCCCTCTTCCATCCGGAGACACAGCAAGGCCTTGCCCCAGGAGGGGTAGGGTGGGTACCTCAGACATGGGCACGGGAGGTCTACAGCTCACCCCAGGCCCATAGCACCAGCTGCTGCTGCTACTCACAGGGTTGAGGTCACTCAGAAAGCCACCGGGCACCTCCGACGGGTCCTCGGGATTTTTGTGCAAAAACCTGCCACGAGACAGAGTCTCATCCCAAAGCTGCCAGATGAGGGGATGTGGTGCTGCTCACATGACCCCACTGATGCCAAAAATATTCCCCCCAGAAAGGGCTGGGCAAATCCCAGCAGGGCCTGCTGGTGCACAACCGTGCTGCTGCTCCAGCAGCACTGCTCTTGTCCCTGCCCCTGCAGGCAGTCAGGCACTCACAGCCGCTCGTAGAGCCGCACTTCACACGCCAGTGGCTCCGACACCCAGTGGATGAAGGCTTTGGGCTTTTCCGCCACGTCCGACTTAGTGCAGGTCACCTCCAGCTCAATCACACGCCCACTGACGTCCTGGGGGAGAGGAGATGAGCTGGGCTGTCAGGCAACAGTCAGGCAGCAGCCCCATCCCACAGGACAGGCCTGGGGCTGAATCCCCAGCCCCCAACTCAAGGCCACCTTGCTGCCCACTGTATGAGGCACAGGGCTGGCAGGGAGCTGCCACACAGGCAGCCTGAGCCCTCACTGTGCCCACAGTGCCTGGCACAAGATGACCATCACTGCCCTTCCCTGCTGGAGCATGACCACGTCCTGACATCCCACAGCCCAGCCTCATGTCACCAGTGCCCCGAGCCACCCACCTTGATGACGTTCTGGACGGCGATGACGTAGCCAGCGTGGCGCAGCCCCACCGGCTGCCCAGGGGCCAGGCGCTTGTAGCCCTTGTCTGCCTCCTGCGAGAGAGTTCATGGTTGCAGGAGGGGTCTCAGCATGGGCAGCAGGTGCCCCCTGCAGCATGTCTCTCTATCCCCACTCCTGCTGTCCCAGGGATCAGTGATCCCAGGGCTGCTTGAACTCTCATACTGCTGTGGAATGTCACATTACCCAGGGCACAGGCTGGAGTGGGCACCAGTGGTTGGACATGTCCTAGCCAGGTTGAGGGCAGCATTTCCCCAGTGCCCATCAGAGCTGCTGGCACATTTGGAAGTCACAGTCACGTGCTTGACACCTGCCTGTGATCTGTGTGTGCAGCACCAGCACCGATTCCAGTGCTGCCAGGCTCCTCCTGCACAAGCCATAGCTCCAGGAACAAGGGCAGAATGGCCCAGTGGGCCTGACTCACCTCCCTGAAGTCTGTCTCCTCAATGTAGATGGTGGGATGCAAGGACACTTTGTGAAAACCCCGGCTCTCATCAGCTGGAAAGTTGGGCACAAGGACCTCAAGTGTCTGGGGAGAAGGAGAGGGTGAATGCTGATCTTGGGGAATCCCACTTCCACTCCAGCCCATGGCAGTCTCACCTTTGGGGCAGGGAAGTTGGTGATGGTGACCTTGAGGGGCTCCAGAACGGCCATGGCACGGGGGGCCTGCTCGTTCAGCACCTCCCGTGCACACGCCTCCAGCAGGTGTGGCTCCATTGTTGCCTGGGCCACTGTCACACCAACCTGAGGGGACAGCCTGTCATCACTGTGGTGTCCAGGGAATGCATCCACCTGCCCTGTCCCACCCTATCCCAGGCACCTACCCGTGCACAGAAGTTGTTGATGGCCTCGGGGGGAAAGCCTCGCCGGCGCAGGGCTGTCAGTGTGAAGAGCCGTGGGTCATCCCAGTCCCTGGGAAAACACAGGTGTGACAAACAGGCACGTCCTGGGTGAGTCCCATCCTGGCTGCTGACCCTGCTTCTACCTCACAGCACCCGTCTCCACCAGCCGGATGATCTTCCTCTTGGAGACAACGGTGTAGAGCAGGTTCAGGCGCCCGTACTCCCACTGCACAGGGCAGTAGACGTCCAGCGCGTTGCAGAGCCAGAAGTAAGAGGAGCGCCTGCAAGGGAGGTGCAGGCACAGCCTGGCTCAGCCCCACGGATACTGGCAGCTGTCAGGATGCAGCCAGCTGCTCCCAGGTCTGGCTCATCCCTGGGCCATGCCATGCACAGTGCTCACCTGGCCTGGAACTCTTTGGTGCAGAGGGAGTGTGTGATGTGCTCGATGGAGTCGCAGAGGCAGTGTGTGTAATCGTACGTGGGGTAGATGCACCTGCAAGGCAGACTCAGTCAGCCCAGGGCAGAGCACAGTGCTCCTCCCCTCCCAACACCTCCCCACTCTCAGGAGATCCAGACCCACCACAGGCCCTCCCTACCACTTGTCCCCGGTGCGATGGTGTGGAGTGAACTTGACACGGTAGGCAACAGGGTCCATCTTCCCATCTTCCATGACCAGCTTCATCCGCAGCGTGGCCTCCCCCTCCCCAAACTTGCCCTTTCGCATGTCCTGTGGAGAGGGGGAAGCTGTCAACTGAGCCACAGATCCAGACCCACAGACATGCAGCACCTGCCCCAGTCAGAAATACCTCAAAGAGCAGGAGCGACTCCTCCACGGGCCGGTCCCGCCATGGTGAGGGCGGAGGGTTGTGGCCCTTGATCTCCTCGACCTTCTGATGGCAGACGTAAGCCTGACCCCTACGGAGGGGAAACGCTGTCACCAGACACAAGTAACCCATCCCCTGGGCGAGGAGGAGCCCCAGCTGTGGCACAGGACATCCACACCACGCTGGCACATCCCTACTGCCCCACATGCTCACCTGCGGATGAGCTCCAGGGCCCACGTGTAGAGCTGGTCAAAGTAATCCGATGCGTGGGTCACCTTATAGGGCTGGTAGCCTGTGGGGATGGGGGAAATGGAGCAGGTTGGAAGCACCCCAAAGGCCCAGCTGCAAGACCTGCATGCAGAGATGTCCCTGGCACCTGGCTTGATCCTGCCCTCCCCAGCCCAAGCCGTACCCAGCCACTCCACCATATCCCGGATGGCCGTGAAGTACTTCTCCTCCTCCTTCTCAGGGTTGGTGTCATCATAGCGCAGGAAGCACACGCCACCATTGGCCTGGGGATGAGGGGATGGTGAGCAGCTGCTCCCCAAGGGATCACAGGGCCAAGCCAGCAGCCAAACAGTGAGGGAAGGCAGTGGCCAAGAGAGCTTGGTGCTTTTTACCTTGGCATAGCCAAAGTTGAAATTGATGGCCTTGGCATGGCCAATGTGCAGGATCCCGTTAGGCTCAGGAGGGAACCGTGTCCGTACCTGCAGGGAGAAAGGGGACACCTCTGTCCTTCAGCAGGAGACTCTTCCCCTCCCTAAAAGTGGTGGCACTGACATGAGCCCCTGGCAATCCCACGGAGCCCCCCATGCCACATAGGTACTGTCCCTGGCCATGCCCCCTGTGAGCTGTGTGTCCCCCAGCCACCCTGGCAGTGTCACCCACTGCTGGGCTGGGGGATGCGGCCTCACCTGCCCGCCTGTGATTGCCAGGTGCTGCTGCAGCAGGGCCATGGTGTTGGGTGTCACCACATAGCCCTCAGTCTTGTAGTTCTCTCCTGCAGGCAGAGGTTGCTCAGGGCTGCAGCACTGCCCAAACTGAGCCCAGCCCAGCAGCCGGGGGAAAAGGACACAGGACCAAGCCAGTGCCCCACAGCACAGAGAGCTGGGACCAAGCACAGAACTAGGGGAGTGGCTCCACACACAGCAGTGGCTCCTCACACGCACCTGGCTTGTGGAACTTGAGGGCTTCTCCCCGCAGCTGCTCCAAAAGTGACTTTGTCTCTGTGCCCACATCACCTGCAGGGAGATGGGGCTGAGCAGGGGCCTGACCGCAGCTCTCAGGGCCCAGCTCAAAACCAGGCCCTGGCAAGAACTAAGGAGATGAGGAAGCTGCTCACAGGAGCACAGTCTCTTACCATTCTCCACCACAGCCACCTTCTGCTTCTCCACTGGGGCCAGTCGGGCCTTTGCAGCCTGCAGGGACCAGCACAGCATCCTGAGTGCCCAGCCCTAGCATGCACCTTCCCCTCCTGGCCCAGTCTGCTGTCCCCAGTGCTCCCTCAGACCCATGCCCATGGTGGCAGCTGAGCCCAAAGCAGCTATATGGGACCCTGCCTGGACATTTAGCAGGAAAATAACATCCAAGTCTCCAGCCTCCTCTTCTCCTCACCTTTGGCTTCTTTTCCAGGTCAGCTTCTGTCTTTGGTCCCAGCAAATGCAGCACCTGGAGAAGTGAGACACCGTCAGGAGTCAAAAAGGCTCCCTGTGCTCCAAGGTCTGGAGATGTCCTGTCCAGCTGCCACCCCTGTCACCCTGCCTGCACCTACCCAGGGCAGGCTTCCCCAGCACTGGGCCCTCCAGGGAACAGGCTGGTGGGTCCCACACCAGTCACAGCACCTCCAGCACCCCCAGGGGACCTCAAGCAGCACCTGACCTGTTGCCCTTGCACCCACCTGCAGGTCCACCTCGTTCTTGATGGTCTTCCCATCCGCCCACCGCAGCCGGTTCCGTGCCTCCCCTGTGGACAGGGCACCCCGTGGGCAAGGGGCATGGCCCAGCCTGGGGGAGCTTCAGCCAGAGCCGCTGATGCAGAACAGCACAGCCAGTGGCCAGAGGCAGCCTTTGCCCCTAGGCTGTCCCTATCACAGTGCACCACGGCCCTGCCCGAGTGGGGGATGTGGCAGGACATCTCCCTGCTGGGCTGCAGCACAGCAACACAGCAACTGGGGCAGCCCGTGGCAAAGGGCTGGCTCACAGGATCCAGGGGAGCAGGCAGTGGCACTGGCAGGCAGACACAGGGACGTGGCAGCCACCAGTACCAGGCAGGTGCTGCCCTGGTGTTCCCACTCACCCATCAGCAGCCCCATGTTGAAGTGGTAGCGCTCTGCCAGCAGCTCCGCTCGGTGCTCGCTGATTACGGCCTCCACCTGGGAGCAGGATGGGGACACTGGGATGAGCAAGCTAGGTGGGAGTACAGCACTAGGAGCCAGTCCAGTGTCCCCTGCACTGTCCCCGTAGGGTCACAGCCCCACTCACCGCCTCCTCGATCTGCTCGGGGGTGATGCAGACCCCCACGCCACAGGCTTGCTCGAAGTCCGCTGCATCCAGGGGCTCCAGGGGGTGGCTCCTCACGTACTCCAGAGCAGCTGGGGACAGAGCAGGGGTTAGAGCAGAGCCCTCCTCGCCGAAGCCGGGCGGGGTCTGGGGCCGGGCAGTACCATTGAGCTGCAGGTCCGTGAGGATCTCCCTGCGGGCGATGTAGCCCACGAGGAAGCCGAGGTGCTTCGGGTCCTTGAGGCGGGCGGCCGCGTTGTACAGCAGCGTTCCCGTGGCTTTGTCCAGCGCCGGGCCCAGCGCGCTCCGAGCCTGCCGCCACCCGGGGGAGGGTCAGGGATGAGTCCCGGAGAACCGGCGGCACCGGGGTGGGACGGGGGTAGGATGTCAAGGGCCGAGGCCACTCGGCGGGGCTGAGAGGAGGCGGGGCCGGGGGGTCCAGGGAAGGACAGTGGGACCAGGGTACCGGGGTGACACCGGGGATCGGGGTGCCGGGTCTCGGGGTCAGGCACTGGGACGCCGGGGTTGCGGGTTTCCGGGGTGTACCGGCATACTGACGCGTACCGGCATACCGGGGTGACACCGGGGATCGGGGTGCCAGGTCTCGGGGGTGACACCGAGTACCGGGGTACCAGGTACCGAGGTGCTGGGGTAACGGGTTCTTGGTGTGCCAGGGTTCCGGATGACACCGGCTACCAGGGTACCGGGAACGGGGGTGTGGGCCCGCGGCGGGCGCACCTGCAGCACAGCCCGGCGCAGCAGCGCGCTGAGAGCCCCGTTGCGCAGCGTCTCCCGTGCCTTGGCCTCGCTGAGGCCGATGCCAGTGAACAGCCCCAGCGCCTCCTCCGCCTCCTCTGCCCCCATGGCCGCCGCCGCCGCCGCCGCCGCCATGCTGCCGCCTCCGCCGGTGCCTGCTCGGGGGGCGGGGCGACGTTCAGCCAATCGGCAGCGAGGAAGGTCGGTCCCGACCAATGGGAGGGGGGAGCCAGGGCCGGCCGGGCCAATAGGCGCTCGGGAGGCGGGCTCAGCGCGCGGGGTGTTGCATCATTTAAAGAGACCGGCGGCTGCGGCAGCCACGTGGGGGGCGGGGCTGGGGCGGGGCTGGGGGCGGGGCGTGTGCCCGCCCGGCCGGTTCTGCACCTGTGTTCTGCACCATGTCCCCCTGTGTCCCCGACGGACATGCCCAAGGGCCCGGGGCGTGGCGGGGATGGCGGTGGCTGCCCCAGCCCGGTCTGTGCGAGGCCAAGCCGGTCCGGTGTCCCCGGCTCCCCCGGAACGTGCGTGGTCCCTTGTCCGCGTCAGCCCAGTGTCCCTCGTCTTCCTACTCCCGTGTCCCCCCCAAGTGCCCCGGTACACCTCTCAACCCGGTGTCCCCAGGCTTCCCCAGACCGGTGTACCCTTGGCAGCCCCAGCCCAGTGTCCTCCTGCTCCCCCGCTCTGATGTCCTCTCCAGCCTGGTGTCCCCAGCTCTTCCCTGTGCCCTGCCAGCTCCCCCAGCCTGGTATTGCCTGGCACTTCCAGCTCCGTGCCCCTCCAGCCCGATGTCCTCCCCAGCCCAGTGTCCCCCTCCAACCCCGTGTGGCCCCCCAGCCCGGTGCACTCCCAGCCCAGTGTCCATCTCATCCCACTCCCACCCCGGCCCCAGCAGCAGCAGAGACCTGAGTGGTTGGGGAAGGGGTTTTATTGGAAACACTGGCTGGGAGGAGGCACCGGCAGGTCCTGCCAGCCAGAATCACTGGACAAAAGGGGGTCCCACACCACGGAGGGAACAGAGCCATTAGCCGGCCCCAGCATAGAGCTACAGCTCCATCCTGGTGCCAGGCACTGTTTTTGTCCCCTCGGTGCCTGCCTGCTCCCTGCCCGAGGCTGGCAGTGGCTTCAAGCTGTAGCGGGCACTGACATTGGTCCCTGATATGCTCCGGTACTCGCCCATCTCCGTCCGAACGGCCTCATTCTGGGTGATGGTGAGCAGAACCGGGACAGAGAGTGTCACCTCCTTCCGCAGGACCTGGATGCTGAGCGCTGTGCGTGGGGGGATCTTGGCCGGCAGCTGCACCTCCACGCGCTGCCGGCGGGTGCTGGACTCGCTGTGCCCTTTCTGCACTGTGAAGATGTTGGAGGCTTCCACAGTCAGCGTGAAGGAGAGCCCAGCTTTGAGGCTGGTGGCATTGCTGAAGTGGAAGCTCTGCCAGAGCGTGGTGCCGTACTCCCGGCTGCTGCTGGCTGCCAGCGCCTGCTCTGACTCTGTCTCGTTCACCCCCTCGATCTCATCCACCAGCACCTCCCGCTCCTCCTCCACCCGCTTCTGCTCCCAAAGAAGACGTGCGGAGACCAGGGGCTTCCCGGGCCGCAGTGGGCGCAGGTGGGACAGCCGAGCCTGGAAGTTCAGCTCCAGTTTGTAGTCAGCGAGATGCTCCCCGGGCCACGCCAGGCAGTGCCAGCCACCCCGGCCGGGGTTCTGGTAGAGCAGCCAGACGCCTCGCTGCACCACGTGGGAGGCCACCCGGTCATTAAAGTACCCATATGCCAAGTTGGTCTCCTCTGTCACCACCTTGAAGGCGCCTTGGAACTTGGGGTGCTCGTAGAGGGTGATCTGTGGGTCCCCCAGGTCGTGGTGAACGAGGCGCAGTGCCGAGAAGCTGTTGGGCCGCTCCACGGAGGGGTACTCGCCCTCCTCAAAGGCGTGCGGCTCCCCCTCATACTTGGCGTCTGTGTAGGCGATCCAGGGCTGCCCCACCACTTTCAGGGAGGCAATGCAGTTCCCAAAATCCAGCTCATGCAAGTCAGGCACATCGCAGGTGAACTCCCGGCTCAGCCCCTCAAAGTTGGCACGCTCGTACACCGTGATCCGGTTCATGGTGCTGTGGGCACCTGCCCTGAGAGGGCACAACACAGGTCGAGTCCCCTCCTATGGGGTCACATAGGTGCTACAGGAGACCCGTGGGGAGAGCCCAGCCAGCAAAAGGAACCCCTGGCACCCCTTATCCCCTGTCCTTTTCCCACCTCTGCCTGGTCCCGGTGCTCTCACCGTCTGTGCCAGCAGCACCCTGAAGCTGCGCCTTTTAGGAAGTGGTGGCGGGACCGGGGCGTGCTGCAGCACGAAGCGCAGGCGATGACAGTGCTCGCCCCCACACCCCACACCCAACCCTGTCCCTACTCTGGCGCTGGGGAGCCAGCCAGGCCCCGCACTCCGGTCGGTGCACCGGGATGCCAGTCAGCCCCGCCAACCAGCCCTGCCGGAAAGTCCTGCTGAGCCCTGGGCATGTGGCGCTCCAGCACTAACGAGTCACCACCAATTATCAGTGATGCTTCCGCCCTGCCCGCACTAATTACGGTGTGCGTTGCCGGTGGGGCAGGAACTGCCGGCTCGCCCCAACGGGGTGAGAGGGTACTGTGGTGAGGTCAGCCAGCACCCCGAAACAAGAGCCTCTGGCACCATGGTGCTCCCAGGCACTGAACATGGATACCTGACATGGCACTGCTGCTCCAGCCCTGTGCCCGAGGATGGCTGGGACAGGTGGGGACACTTTTTCTCCCCTGTCCCTTTGTGGGCAGGACAGCCACACACCTTGGGGTGGCCACGGTGCTGCTGGAGGTGGGACACTGGGTATGGCAGGACGCCGACACCCAGCCAGGGAACAGGGATGGCTATCAGCCACTCCAAACACAGCATGCCAGTGGTTTCCTTGGGGCTCCATGTGGGTTCCCATGGCACAGACTGGAACTGGCCTCCCCAGGATCTGCTGGTGTGAGGCACAGGGCATGTGCACCCCGCTGGCTGGCAACCCACTGGGACAGGGCTTAGGCAGCTCAAGGGATCTGGGGCAGATTGAGCCTTTGGCTTCTCCTGGCTACATGCCAAGGCCCACGAGCTGCCTCATCCCCTTGTCCATGCAGCCCTCCCCAGCCCAGGGCTGTTCCCATGGCACAGGGCAGGGAGCCCCGAAGTTGACACAAGTAGCTCCCAGTGGCGTACAGCTGGATCCTGACCCACCCCCGGTGATGGTCAGGACTCTCAAAGCCTCTGGACCAAAATTTGCCCCTTAGGGCTGATAAGCAGGGCTAGCCCTGGCTGCATGGAGTGCTCCATGTGAACTTGGGTTTGGTACAGCCTATGGGCACCCACATCCTGTGGTGGAGGAGGATGGAGACCCCACTGCTCTGGCAGCCTGTCCCCACCATGTCACCCCAAGAGAGGAACCCAGGTGTCTCTGAACCCCTGAACCCTGTCCCCCTCAAAGCTTTGTCCCCTAAAGGCCAGTGCCACCCCACATCTCACCACCCAGCTGCCCACTGCCAGTGCCCCTCTTCCCCTGCCTGCAGTGCCAGGGCTGCCAGGGTCTCCCAGTTTATTGCCAGATGTCGGGGCGGTTGGGGTTACACCAGACAAACGCTACGGGAAGCAGTTAGTGAATGGGGGGCTGTGAGGGCCGCGGGCAGGGGCCGGGGAAGGGCTGTCCCACTCGCTACCCCGGCCCGCGGCCTCCCTGCCAGCCCCCCGGGCTGCCACGCTCCCCCTGCGCCGGGGACCCCTCCCGCGCCCCGCAGCCGCCCTGGCTCCGCGGCCCCCGGCTCCCCCCACCTCGCTGTGTTCACCCCCCTGCAGCGAGGCTGGCGGCCGGGGCGGCACGGGGGGCACGGGGCAGCGTGGGTGGGAGGCGGTGCTGGCATTATTGCTATGGCGGGCGGGAGCAGCGCGACCCTCCCCACGCTCAGATCACAGTCTCGAAGAGCGTCGCCTTCTCCTTGGGGGGCTCTGGGGCCAGCAGCTTGGCTTCTGCCTCGGGCGTCAGGTACTCCAGGTGGTGTTGGCCCCAGATCGGAGTGGTCAGGAGCTGCCAGCGCTGCGGGGACGCTGTGTCAGCACCCGAGGGTGGCAGCACTGAGGCTGCCTGGACCCAGCTCAGTGAATCCTCCCCAGTGCACAGGGAGGGGACCGAGATGGGGGAAGGGGCAGGTATGGATGGGGATGGAGGTCAGACTGCGTCAGGGAGGGGATTGAAATGGGATTGAGAAAGGGACAGAGATTGCATAGGGAAATGAGGCAGTGATGGGATTAAGAAGTGATGTCAGCAAGGATAGGGTTTGGGTGAGGTTGGGAGTGAGACAGCCACGGGGATAGGAATTTGATGGGAGTGAGAGCGATGAGGATAGGAATGGAACTTGGATGGGGGTCAGCCTAGGATGGGAAAGGGATTAAATGGGATTGAGAGAGGGACAGGGATTGCATGGAGACAGGATTGAGACAGTGATGGGGACGTGAACAGGACTTGGTTGGGAGTAAAGAGTGATAGGGACAGAGATGGTATTGCACAGGGTTAGGACTGAGACGGTGATGTAAGCATAGATGGGATTCAGGTGAGATTGGGAGTGAGACAGCGACAGGGACAGGGATGGAATTTTGATGGGAATGAGGCAGCGATGGGGACAGGGAAGGGATCTGGTTGTGGATGGGAATGAGACAGTGATGAGGACAGGGAAGGGATCTGGCTGTGGATGGGACTGAGACAGAAATGTGGACAGTACTGGGATTTGAATGGGGCTGAGACTGGGACGGGGACAGGACTGAGAAAGGGACAGGGTTGGCCGGGGTGGAGAGAGAGGCAGGAGGGTCCCCACTGTACCGCCCTCACCTCGCGCAAGGAGCCTTTGCAGCGCAGGAGCTTGTAGATAACGGTGCAGGGGATGCAGAGCATGGAGGAGAGTGCCAGGACCCAGCCGATGGCTTCCCCCCACCATGGGTACACGTACGTCTTGTTGTAGGTCAGCGGCTTGTAGTTCACCACGTGGAACACAAAGACGCCCTGGGTGGGGAGTGGGGGGTGAGCTCCCGCGGGGCAGGGGGCTGGCGGTCCCCGCCCCCCACGCGTGTCACCCCGCGGCCCCCGGCGTGCGATCGCGCCCCACGGTCCCGACACGCGTGTACCCAGAGCAGCCGCCGGGGGGCGCTCCGTGCCCGCGGCACAGCCCGGGGCGGCGGCACACCCGTGTCCCCACGCGTGTTCCCACGCACGTCCCCACACACGGTGGCCCTCCTTGCTCACCACGCAGACCAGGGGCGTCACCACAGCCCAGCACCACTTCATGACGGGCAGGGGCCGATAGCCGATCATACGGGCCACGTCGTCCATGAAGCGGTCGGCACCTGTGGGGAGGAGGGTGTCAGCAGGGCTCTGCGGGGCACCCGTGTCCCCTCGTGTCCCCTCCCCCACCATGTACCCTTGGCCTCACCATAGACCCAGGCAATGACCACACACTCCCAGAAAGCCTGCCACAGCAGTGTGATCCCGCTGGCTGAGTAGTTGTCAAAGAGCTGGAACACGTACATGCCGCCCTGCCGGGAAGGTGCCCATGTCACCGGTACTGTGCCAGCTGCCCTGCACATCTCCACACCGGTGCTGGCACAGCCTTGCCAGCACTGGTGCCTCACCTGGCACGGACACCCTGCACCGCCATGGGCACCCTGCTCCCACAGCACCCCCATGTCGTGGGCAGCTCCACTGCTGGGGGGGCAGCAGCCCCAGGGAGCTCCCACCCAACACTGAGACCCCATGAGAGGTGACCCCCTGGGAGCAGGTGCAGGTGCCTGGTGTGGGGCTGGCTGGGCAGTATCCTTGCCATGTCCCCCACCTGTGTGACCATGGAGAGGTCAATGAGGCAGCAGACGATGCAGCAGAGCGCAGCAGTGAGCTCACGGCGCAGCGAGCCAGCCCCTGGCTGGGGGAACAGGTCCAGGATGCCCGTGATGAAACCCTCCACGCCGACAAACTGTGGCAGAAAGTGGGGCTCAGTGGGGGCGTGCCACCCATCCTCTCCCTGTCCCCCTCCCTGCCCATCACAGCACCTGGCTGTCCAGCCCCAGCACAAGGAGCATGATGAAGAAGAGCGTGGCCCACAGCGGGGACAAGGGCATCAGCGTCACAGCTTTAGGGTAGGCGATGAAAGCCAGCCCGGGACCTGCAGGAGAGCGGGGTCAGGGGTGCCACTCAAGGGGTGACGCAGGGGACACAGTGCCAGTCGGCATCTGCCGCCCGGCACTCACCGGACTCGGCCACCTTGGAGATGTCCACGCCTTGCTCAGAGGCCATGAAGCCAAGCACGGAGAAGACGACGAAGCCGGCAAAGAAGCTGGTGAGGCTGTTGATCACGGCCAGGATGTAGGCATCCCTGTGGGCAGAGCGGGTCAGGAGCTGCCAGGGGGCGCTGGGGTTCACACTGGGGGGGGGGGGGGGGGGCAGTGGGACACACAGCAGGGGGACTGCGTGCAGCTGGCACAGCCCTACCTGTAGCAGTTGTTGTGGAAGCGATTGTAGCTGCCCAGCGCGGTCAGGGCGCCCAGCCCGATGGCATAGGAGAAGAAGACTTGGGTGCCGGCATCAATCCAGACCTGGGGCGTGAGGGAGGGTGTAGGGGGATGATGAGGGTGTCAGGGGAGTGTCCAGCACTCAACCTCCTCCTGCCCTCCCCATTGCCCTCACCTGTGCCTCAACCAGCTTGGTCCAGTCGGGTTTCAGGTAGTAGACGATGCCACCCAGTGCGCCAGGCAGTGTTACCCCATGGACCAGCAGCAGGATGAGGACCACATATGGGAAGAGTGCCGTGAAGTAGACAATCTGCAGAGCAGTGGGTGCCTGTGAGACCCCTGGGGCCAGGGCTTTCTGCCATGTGCCACAGGTGTCCCAACTGGACTAAAGCTTGTGAATGCCCCCAGTGACTGGGGGCACCTCCTGGACAGACATGAGACAGGGGCCTTGCACCCCTGTGGGCTGTGGCACAGGAGGGATGGAGCCAGCAGTGCTGTGTGCCACAGTCCTGTTCCCCCATGCTAGTGGCCTTGATGAGTGTTCTCCCCCTGCCAGTGTTACCTTCCCAGTCGACTTTACACCCTTCCAGATGCAGAAGTAGACAACGACCCAAGTGGTGACCAAGCAGAGGATCATCTGCCAGTTCATCTCCCCCGGCTCGTCAATGCCCCCAGAGAGCCGCAGCACCTTGTTCCTGCAGAGTGGGGCCATGCTGAGCACTGGTGCGACACCCTCGGCCCCAGGTAACACCCTCCTGGTTCCCACACTCACTCCCAAAACTCAATGACAGGTGAGCGTTTGTTGGTCATGTCGGCGCAGCTGAAGTTGGAGGTCCAAGTGCTGGCAGTGGCATTAGTGCTGACGTTGTAGCAGAGGTCCAGGTTGAAGAGCTCCGTGCACTGGTCCGTGTTCCAGGAGTGGCCACAGGTGGCCCAGGGCAGGGTGTCCGTCAGTGAGTGCACCAGGTAGAAGAGCCCCCACACCAGAATCATGATGTAGTAGGAGTTGCAGAAGAAGACGATCACCATAGAGGCGACGCCTAAACCTGCAGCACGGGGAGATCGGAGCCTGCAGGCAGCTGTGGGCACCTGGCACCCGGCATGGGGTGGGATGCGGGGTGCTGGCAGGGATGGGGAAGGACAGAGGAGAGCTGATGGGGGACAGGACAGGGGGAGCTGGCAGGCCCGGGCAGGACAGCAGGGAGCTGGCGGGAACGGGACAGGGGGAGCTGGCAAGCCTGGGCGGGACAGGATGGGGTGGGGACAGCTGGTAGCATGGCACAGGACCAGGGGAGGGCCGGCAGGATACTGCTGAGGTGGGGACCCGGCAGGCCCCGGGATCCAGCAGCATGCAGGCAGGGAGCCACAGGGGCAGCAAGGTGGGCAGGGCACTGCAGAGTGCCATGGGGCACAGGTGCAGGCAGCTGCCACCCTTAGCTGGGGCGCAGGGCGGCAGTGGGACACGGGCAAGGTGCAGGGGAGCAGGCAGGGCGTGGGCAGAGTGCTGCCGGCCCCAGCAGGCTACGGGCAGTCGAGACACAGTCAGGGTGCCGGGGGCCCTGGGCAGGGTGCAGGGGCCGCGGGCAGGGTGCAGGCAGGGCACGTGCAGGGCGCGGGCGGGTGCGGCGTTACCCGTGAAGAGGGGGGCGATGTTCCAGGCGGCGATGCCCCCCTGCTTCATGAACTGCCCCAGAGCCACCTCCAAGAAGAAGATGGGGATGCCGCCCACGAAGACGATGAGCAGGTAGGGGATGAGGAAGACGCCTGGGGCCGGGGGCAGGGGGCCGGCTCAGCCGCCGCCGCCCCCCCGGCCCCCCCTTTCGCTCCCCCCCTTCCCCGCGCCGCCCGCCCGGGCGCAGCGAATGGCGAAGGCGCCTCCGCGCCCTCCCCTCGCAGCGATGTAGGTCAGCACGGGCAGGTGGCGGGGGGCTCCCACGACCCCCCGCCCCGTGAGTGACACTGAACAACCGCGGGGTGCCCCGCGAGCCCCTCGGAGGCACAGGGCGAGCCGGCCCAGCGTGGGGTGACCCCCACGCATACACTCCGCGGGGGGAAGGAGGTGCCCCCCGCGCCCCGGGGCGCACCCCCGCGGCGTGGGGCGAGCGCGGGGCTCACCTCCGCCGTTCTTGTAGCACAGGTAGGGGAAGCGCCAGACGTTGCCCAGCCCCACGGCGAAGCCCACGCAGGACATGATGAAATCCATCTGCCGGGTCCATGTCTCCCGTTCGGGGGCGGCCTCTTTGGGGGGACCGGGGGGTCGCACCAGCGGTGCCGTCACCGTCCGCTCCTCGCCCGCCGCGGGGGGCTCGGCGCCCTCCGCCCCGCCGGGGCCCTCTGCTGAGACCGGGGAGGGGGGGGTGGGGGGATACCCACGCCGCCGTCACGCGCGCCCGTGGGGGTGGCGGGGGGGGAAGCACTTCCCCCCCCCGCGCGCCCCTCTCCGCGCGTATGGGCGTGACGTCAGATGTCAGGCCGGCGCGTGACGTCACAATGCAGAGCGGTGACTCACCCCGCGGCGGCGGGAGGGGGCGCGCCGCGGTCGCGCGTGGCCGTGGGCCCCCCTCTCTCCCCCTCCCCAAGCTCATTCCTCCCCGGCGCTCCCCGCTTACCGGAGCCCGTGGTGGCCGCGGCGGCCGCGGCAGTGGCGGCGGCAGCGGCAGCAGCGTCGCGTCGCGGGGCGTCGGGCGGCTGCGGGGCGGCCGTGTCGGTGGGGACGGGGGGCATGTCGCGGGGGGCCGGGGAGCGGGGGCGGGTCGGGGGCGGCTCCGTGGCCGAGGGGGGCTCAGAAGCAATCCACGAAGCACTTGAAGGTGAGTCGGAAGAACCTCATTGAGGGCGGCGGGGCGCGGCGGGGCGGGCCGGGCCGGGCGGGCGGCTCAGAGCCGGGCTGCGGGGCCGG
>NW_020884882.1:8566970-8588827 GCF_003945725.1 Corapipo altera | reverse complement strand
GGGCCGGCGCCGCGCGGCCGCTCCGGGGCTCTCTGCGCCGCGGCACCGGGCGGCGGCGGAGGCAGCGACCGGCCGCACCGCCCCCCGAGCCCCATTGGCCGCGCCAACCGCCCGCGGCTTGACGGGACTTGCAGTCCCGACGCTCTGGCACCGGCACGGGGGCGAGGCGGGGGGCGCCGGGGGACAGAGTGGGCACCGGGCACCAGGGACAGCGACGGACAGAGTGGCAACGGGGGACAGGGGGACTAGGGAGAGCGGGGAACACCAGGGAGTGGGGCGCTAGGGACAGCAAGCAATAAGGCACACCAGGGGACACCAGGGAGGGGGGCACAAGGGACAGCAGGCGACAAGACACTGCGGGGATGAACAGGAGACGGAGCACTTCAGTGCACACCAGGACTTGCAAGTCCCACCACACCGACACCAGGACACAGCAGAGGACACCAGGCACTAAGGCGGCAAGATCGAACCAGGGGACACCAGACAACAGGGTGCAGTCAGTGGCAGAGCGTAAGGAGAGGCAGCAGGCACCAAAGGACACTGTGTCCCTCCACTGCTGTGGAGTGCAGCTGGCAGTGGAGGGCACCAAGAAACACTGGTCCCTCTGGGACATTAGGGGACTGCGACCACCAAGTCACACCAAGGGATACAGAGCACAAGGGCACCTGGAGCAGGAGGCTGCTGGGAGTACCAGCAGCACACTGGGGCCATGGTGCCCTGGTGGGGGTGAAGGGGGCCTTGCCAGGGACCAGAGGTCCCAGAGGACAGCAGGCAGCAGAGGCGAGTGGAATTCAGTGAGTTTAATGAGCGCAGGACAAACCCTGACCTCCCCCCGTCCCCCCACCCCCCAGTGCCTGGCCCGGCCCGCACCCCCGGGGCAGGCACCCCATGACACCCTAGTCGACTTCTTCCATGCTGCTGTAGGAGGGGGCCGGGCGCTCGGCAGGGCTGGCGAAGCGCTCGGGAAGGCCTTCCGCAGCCAGCGGCGGGGCTCCTTCGGGGGCCAGGCCGGATCCGAACGGCACCGGGGGCAGTCCCTGCAAGCAGAAGGTGAGCATGAGAGGGAGACGACCAGGGGCATGAGAGGGAGACTTGCACCCTGCCCACCCACCTCCCTCCCTGCTCTGGGAGGGCTGGAGAGGTGCCTGGGGGGACACAGCCCCTTGGGGTAGAGACCCCATGCAGCATGTGCAGCCCCAGGGTTTGGAAAGCAGCAGCTCCCTCACAGCAGGGCAGGGGGGAGCAGCATGCCCAGGGCCCCCGGAGGCAACCCCAACCTGCCCGCTCGAGGAGAGCCAGGCCACAGCACACTCCTGCCCCGGGGCTGCTGTAGCCAGTGCCGGTTGGAGGAGAGCCCCACAGCTCAGCACAGGCAGCAGCGAGGGGACACAGGCAGGCTGCCAGCACCTGCTGGGGGCCCGAGGAACAGCGCAGGACCAGAAGGGATTTCCAGGGCTGAGAGCACCTTTTCGGGCCTTGCCAGGGGCCACCCACCGCCGGTGAGGGCAGGCAGGTGCAGGCACCAGCTTGTGGGCCCCAACTCCGCGGCGCCAGCGCCAGCTGGAGCAGAGGTCAGCCCACCGGCGCCGGGCACTGACTCAGCCCCACGAGGCCAGCACCGTGGGCGAGCGAGGGAAGCCGCCGAGACCCAGGGCTGCAGACAATGAGGCGACTGTTCCAGGACAGGCACCTCATGACCACGGCACAGCCCTGCCGGGGCTCCCTGGCTGGGACCTGCTTGGGCGGGGAATAAACCACGGAACATGTGGAGGAGGGGTGTGGGACAGAGGTGGGGGGAGTTCAGCTCAAGCCCCAACCTAAAATGCAGGTGAAACCCTTCCCTGCCAACCATCCTTCCAGCCAAGGGCACTGCCAGCTGGACAGCAGCAGAGACGGAAAAGAAAGTCACAGGGCTCTGAAGTCACCTTGCACACCCAAATATGCCAGAGCTGTCTGAGCCACGCTGAGCCAAGGGCAACACGTCTCAATGTCAGACACCACTGAAGCTGCAGCCTGTGCTCCAGTCCCAGGGGAGTGCCTGCTGCCGGCCCCGCTGGGCACGCCCATGCCCCGCACGTGTCCCACAGGGCTACCGCCCCACAGCTGGGACCAGAGCCCAGCTTGTGCCTCATGGCACTGGCAGGCAGAGCTTTCCCTTGAGCCCGCTGCCACACAGGGTGCACCAGGCACCCAGCAGAGCACAAGGAACAGTCCTGGTGCCAGCTGGGCCACAGAGTGGCCTCAGGTGACCCCAGTGCAGGGTCCCTGCCTCTGTGTGAAAGTTCCAACACACAGGACAGGGATGCTGCATCTCTTTGGAAAACCTGGCTTTATTAATGCACTGAGATCCTACCTGTGCTCCCCGACCCCACGCCTCTCCCGTAGCATGGGCAGCCAGTCCCCTCACAAATGAGGGGCTGCACCACACTCCCCTGGCAGAGACAGACGTCCCCAAATGCTGACAGTCCACAGCCCCAAGGACTAGTGGGAGCCAACAGCCCAGAGGCAGGTGCTCACCATGGGCACCCCAGTCCAGATTGCCAGGCTCCCTCCCCAGCAGCCGTCCAGGGCTGAGCAGGGAAGCACACAAGCCCTCAGTGACAAGCCCATTCAGCCCCAGCACAGGAGTGCAGTGCACACAACTCCTGGTGCACAGGCAGCTGGCATCAGAAGGCTCAGCGGGAAGCTGGCAGGACAGACTGGGCTGGCCAAGGAGCCACGGGTCGCGCCAGCCCAGAGGGAACTCTAGACTCCTGCAGCAGCACAGTTGAGAGGGGTGGCCAGCCAGGACCCATGTCAGGGCATCCTGCCCTTGCTGCAGCCTCTCGGCAGGTCTCCAGTTCGTTCTTGGGAGCCAAGCAGAGATAGTCGATGTGCCCATGGGCCTCCCAGGTCCCAGCTGCGCTGCAGCAGCAATGTCCCTTCCTGTGCAGCAGGTAGCCACGAGGTCTGCCCCACTCTCAGTAAGGGAGGGCAGAGGAGCTCCTGGTTCTGGGCTGCGCCTTGGCAAGGCAGCGGGCTGGCCACACAGCCCTGCCAGCTGGCACAGGAGATGCCAGAGCAGACAGGCAGGAGCCGACGGCCCCATGCTTCCCTTGGCGAGTCCTTCACGGAGGTTTCTGTCCTGCTGCCCGATGTCTTGGTCGCGTAGCCCTGGCGGCCCTGCTCCCGCAGCTGGCCATGCGCCTGTGCCTATCTCCAGCGGGGCTGGTAAATGAGTGGGTAGAAGACATTCAGGAAGAGAGCCACAATTGCGGCCGTGGTGGCCAGGACAAAGTATCTGACGCAGCCTTCATCAGGGTGCTGGGGGGTGCCCGGACTTCGCTTCTGGCCACGGGGCCTCCAGGAGTTTCTTGAAGGCCTTTGGGGCGCCTCAAGCTGCAGCTCTTGTTCTTCAGCCTCCAGTTCCTGCCAGATCAGAGAAGCCTGCGATGTGGAAACCTGCGTCAGCACTTGGAGAACACAACGGGCAACACCCCTCTCCATCCCCCGGGGCAGGCGGCTGCCTGCAAGCCCAGCCCCGTGCCCAGCCAGCCCGCCTCCCCATGCAGCACCGTCGCGGTCACGCCCGCCCCCGCGGCTCTTCAGGGTCTCCGGTGTGTGGTGCTCCGGTGGGTGGCTCTGCAGGAGGGAGCATGGGCAGCTGCCGAGTAGGGTCTTCATGGGACTGCAGGGAATGAACCAGGCAGCTGGATCCCGGTGGAGCAGATGCACTGGTGTTGGTGGGTCCAGGTGGCAAGGGAGCAGGCAGCAGCCAATCACAGCCCAGCTTCTGTGATCCCAACAGGATCTTTCAGATGACAGCCAATCCAGAGCCAGCTGGGGCAGCAGGAGCAGGAGGTGCAGGCACAGCACTGCCAGTCACAGCTCTGCTTTGGTGGGTGGGAATGCTCCGACAACCAACTGCAGCCCAGCTTCCAGGAGGATTATCCACAGGCAGCCAGTCACAGCTTGGCCCTTCATGTCGGTGATCGTGATCATGCAGAGCAGCCAGTCAGGGTGCAGGTCTTTGGAGGTCCTGTGCCTGGGAGGGTCCAGGTGGTCCAAGGTGCTCTGGGACCTGCTGAGCCCCGGTGGGATCGAATGCATCCCATTGCTGCAAGGAATCCAGCCCTGCCAGGGGCCCACTACCACGAGGGGACCCAATGAGCCCCAGTGCCATAGGGCCTCACTGCCAGCTGGGCCCCTGAAGGCTCCCACTGCCGGTGTGTGAGGAGCAGCACAGCTCTTCTGTTGCTCAGGCCGCCCCCAGTGAGTGGAGCTGCTCCAGGACACATGCAGTCCCCCAGGACAAGAACAGCCCAGGCAGGTGAACACCAACATGCCAGACAGCCCCCCTGGCCTCAGGGATGGGCAGCTCCTGTCCCCAGATGGCAGAGCCAAAATGCCTAACCACCACCGGGTCAAGGGCTGCACGAGCCAGACAGACAGGGAGGCACAGGGAGGCCAGGCCAGAAAGGCCCCTCAGGGCACACACGTGCAGTCATGCCAGAGATGAGCTGAGCATTGTCCTCAGATCCTGTGGGGCCACAGGAGTGCTGAGCACAGAGGGAAAGTCTGCAGCACAACGATGCAGGGGGACTGCCCAGGTGGGCACTGTACTGTGCCCCAGCCTGGGCCTTTCTTTGACATTCACACAAAGATCAGCCCAACCATTCCCTGCCACTGCACGCTGAGAGCACCCTGCCATCTGGCCCAGCCCTGCTCCCTTCATCCTCCCCTCCCTCCCAGGCCACCCAACAACAGTTTCTCCAGCAGGTTTCTCTCCAGTACCCTGTGAAGGCTGCCAGGCCTCTGGCTCAGCACTGGTATTTGCCTTTTTTGCACCTAGCTTGGCCCCGAGCTGGGCCCCAGGAGGAAGTGTCCCCCACTCTGCCTCGAAAGTGGCTGCAGAGGGCAGGTTCTCACTGCTCCCTGGCACAGCCAGCACCTACTGCACTGCTCACAACCCTCCTTCAGTGCAGACCCTGGCGAGGCTGAGCCCTTTCTGCCTCTTCCAATGCCCTCCTCACAGCGCTCCCACTCTGATGATGGGAACCAGCTCTCTCGTGATCTCTCAGAACAGGGACTGTACCAAGCTCAAGTGACAATAAGGCAAGACAGGCTCCAACGCCTGGCTGGTGCAAGCGCTTTGGTACCAAACGGGTGCAGGCACTGCACCACAGCTGTGCCAAGGTTCCGTGGGTGTGGACAGAGACGGGCCAGGCCCTGCACGTGGGCACCTGGGCACGTTTCAAGGCTCTGTAGCTCAAACAGTGTCGAAAGGGACACGAGTGCTCACCTGGCTGGCAGCAGCTTCGGCAGAGGGAGTGCGCTCAGTGCGATGGTCTGAGGGGTGCCCTGGCAGGGGTCTCTCCACGGGAGAGTTCCTCCGGCGGTAGAAGAGAACATACGCGTATCTGGTCACCACCTGGCTCTCATCCACGGTGGTGACTGTGCTGTCGTCAAAGAGCCGCCAGCCTGAGAGGAGAGAAGGGTTAATCCAACAGAGAGGTCACACCTGCAGCAGCAGGGGAGTGGAAAGGGTGGCAGATCCTCACCTACGTCGCTGCGCTGGCTGTTCTTGTCGTTGGGCAGGCGGGCGTACGCCGTGTAGTGCCCCCCAATCATGCCTCCGTAGTGGTTGATCACAGCGTACAGGTCATACATAGGCAGCTGCTGCTCACCCTTCCGGCCGATGCAGAACTTGCTCAGGTCCAGGCTCCTGAGGAGAGACACAAGGACAGTCAGGAGTAATCAGCGTTAGGCAGGGAGAGGCCATGCTGCAGGTCAGCACAGGCAGTGGCCACGTCATCCCCCAGGCTCTCACCGGACAGGGAAGTCCACCATGTCATTGATCTTGTCCCTCCAAATAAAGCTGCGGAAGGAGAAGCGCTTGAGCTGGATGATGAGGACGTTGGGCAGCCGCCACAGCATCAGCTGCTTGGAGGCCTCGCGGTGCTGCTTGCACTTGGGGCAGTACCTGAAGGAAGAGTGTGCTCGTTACTGGCATGGAGAGAGCCTCAGGCCTCGCAGCACAGCCCAGCCCCAGGGTCCCCACATGTGGGGCTGGCAGAGGGGATGCAGGAGGGCTTAGCCTTCTCCATCAAGGGCAGGCCAGCACAGTCCTGCAGAGCGCTGGCACTGCTCCCTGCTGGCTTATGGCTGCCCTCCTCAGCACACAGGGAAGGCCAGCCCAGCACTCCTGGCTGCCAGAAGAAACAGCAGGCAGGCCCAAGCAGCTCCTAGGAAACCCTTGTTGCTGCCTGGGCCTGTGGGCTGGAACCCACCCTGATGCCTTCCTCACCACGCTTCCTCTGGGGCCAGGACTTCGGGCTTGGTGAAGAGATTGAGGCACTGCTCCAGGGTGAAGTGACCAGCCCGGGCTGCTTCACTGGCTGAGCCTGGGTCCTCCACACACTCCAACTCCTTGGATTCCACCAACACAAACTCCTTCAGGCGCTCATTGTTCTTCCACACCAGGGCGAGGGAGCAGTTGTCTGTCAGCTCCAGGGGTGTGTCACCTGTGAAAGGGCACAGACCTCACACACTTGGCCCTACCAGGCCGGATCAGGCACCCTTGCTGGGGCTCGGAGCAGTCTTGTTCATCCCAGCTCGATACAGAGATCACACAGTGTTCCCAGAAAGGTAGGTGTCTCCCAGCCAGGTTCACCATGCCAGGGCAGCAGAACCCCTTGGCCAGCAGGGCACAAAGCTGGCACAGCCCATCTCATCAACAGCACCCACACAGCCAGCACTAGGTGTGGGCATCCCACTCAGACAAGAGGTGACCCAGAGATCACAGACCCCCTGCGGATACAGGTAGTTGGAAGGAATTGACCTATTTGCTGAGGAAAGCAGGAACGTCATGCCCAAGAAGAGCTTCCAGGCAGAGGCTGTGTGCAGCAGAGCCCTTCCCTCCCCTGTGTCAGATGCAGCTTTCACTGTCCAATCTGGGCCACCATCACATCTGGGTTCACCTTGTGCCAGGGAGGCTGTGGAACCCTGGCTAGGCAGATCCACCAGCCTGCCAGAGCCTATAAGGGATGAAGGTGGTGGTTTCCAGGGCTCACCTTTATCTTCCAGCTTGTATTCTCGGTTGGCAGCATCGATCTTATTGATGTAGAATTGTGTGGCGCGAGCACTCAGCGAGTCTGAAGTGTGCTGGTACCCAGGGATGGCAGCTGTGAACAGGCAGGGACAGATCTGTGGTGGCACTGCCTGTCTGCCCTGCGTAGGGGCCAAGAATTTGCAGTGCCCCCACCCCCACCTCACATGTTACGGCCTTGAAGGGACACAACCACGTGCCCTGTGTCCTTGACTATTTTTAGCAGGCGCCTGCCCCTGGCAAGCTGTGCTCCTCTGCCTGCCTTGCCCCTTCACTGCACATTGCTGCCATCCTGAGATGAGTGTCTGGAAACGTGACAGCCAGGCAGCCGAGAGCGAGAGGCTGGTCCCATGCAGCTGAGTCAGAGCGAGGGAAGTGCTTCTCTCACAGCCCCCGGGGGCTCAGAGCCCGCACCAGCTCTGCCCTGCTCCCACGGGACTCGAGATTTCTGCCAGCCCCTGCCTTCCCACCCCTCCCACAGCAACACAGTGCTCCAGCCTCTCTCCTCATCAGGTCTCTGCTCTACTCCCTGCACCTTGCCAGGGCAAGGCAGAGCGTGGGCAGGAAGGCATTTCAGGTGAGGCAACACTGCCAAAAGACAGTTCCCATGGCCTCATTTGTGTCCCCAGGAGTCTCCAGAGCAAGCTCTCAAGAGGAGAACGCATGCTGTGGTGGGAGGTCACCCCAAGGAGGGAGAATTGCCTGGGCTCCTGGCACAGACACAGTTAGCACTGCAGCACCTCTTACCTTCTGGCTTGATGGCTCTCTCATAGGATGGCTCCTTCTCACAACAGCTGTCACCCTGTGACTCCATGTGCTCAGAGAAGCCCGAATCCAAGCTCAGCAGGGAACTCCTGGCTGTCAGAACCTTGCTCCGGACAGTGCCAGTGTCCCCCATCTCTGGGTGTAGCTCAGGCACAGCTGGCGAGAGTGGGGGCTCCTGCAGGAGGCTGGAAGCCCTGTCCCCCTCCCCCAGCTCAGGGGCAGAGGTGGCTGCTGCACAGCTGCTCTTGGCCAGGGGCTCCAGTTTGTCCGAGTGCACAGGCTGCAGCCCCTGCTCCGGTGACATCCGTCCTAGCTGGAATGGAGGCTGGAACACGCTGACTGAGTACCTGGGCAAGGAGGTGGGAGTTAGAGCTGGCCAGGCACAGGGCTGAGCTCAGCTGTAGGGTAGAAGCACCTTCCTACCCTCAACTCTCACCTTGCATAGCCCTCCAGCAGCTGGGCCAGGCGGGCGTAGGTGAGGCGGGACTCCGGCACGCTGATGAGGAAGGGGAAACCGATGTTCTCGGGGCGGCACGAAGCCTTGTGGTCTGGCCAGTGTGTTTTCTGACATGCCCTGTAACATGTATGGCCCCTGCTGAACCCAGCAGCCATGACCAACCTGGGCAGGAGCAGCATAGGGCCAAAAGGGGTGCGCTAGGGATAAGGGGAGCACCGCAAGCCCACCTGGTTCCCTCCCGAAGGCCAGACCCATCCCACTTTCTCCCATTAGGCCACGTTCTACCATTCAGTCTTTCAGAGCAGGAGACCCTCCCCCCTGCCAGGCACCAAGCCAACTCACACATTGCAGTAACCGACTCGATAGCACCTCGTGCAGCGCCTGAGTTTCTCATCCTCTGGCAGCTGCTTCTTCTGGCAGGCCGCACACTTGGCGACGGGACCGCTGGGCACCTGTGGACGCTGCAGGAGAAAGGACCCATTGGACAGGGAAGGGCATCAGGGCAGGACAAGGTAGCCTCAGTGGGCATCCATTCGTGCTGCAGCTAGTCACCCTTGTGTGCAGCTCTGCCCTTCTGGCTCAGTCCCACTTGCGGCTCAGCCTCCCTGCATGCCTTCCAGAAGTCCCAATATCCCCTCTTACCTGCTGGACCTGAAGCTCCACCACCCGCTCCTTGGCCAGCTCTGGGGATAGCACTTCGAAGCAGAGCAGCAGGTCTGTCGGCAAGACCATGTCTAGCGAGTTGGACGGCAGGAACATGCGGTGGAAGTGATTCTTGATCACCTGCCAGGAAAGCAGTGGAGCGTGGCTGTGTGAGGGCTGCCCCACACATCCCCTCCTCAGGCAGCCACAGACCTCAGCCCCACAGTGAGCTGCGGGAACAGCAGCAGCTCAGGGACGCTGTCCTCAGCTCACCATCTCACCAGGGAAAGAGGGACATCCCGGGCCCTACTGCAGTTGACCAGCCCTCTGGAGCAGAGATCTGCCTGGCAGCATCCTGCCCATGGCACTGCCACCCATGGACAAAATCCATCCCACAGACATGTTGGATATGGGCAAGTGACTGTCAGTGGCCATACTCCCTGCAGGGCTGTGGGAGCCAGGACACCCACAAGAGCAGCCCATAGCTCACTCCCATGCTTAAGCACTCTCCCCAGCTTAAGCACTCTCACCTCTGCCAGGCGCAGGTTCTCTGGTTTCACACGCACGCTGTGGGCCACTGACTCGAGCACCTCCATGGCACTGGAGTTCTCCTTGCTGATACTCACGAGGAACTGCCACCAAGAAAGTGCCACATCAGTCACACCACACCAAGGCATGTGGGCCCTTACTTAACACAAGGCTTAGCCTGTTGGCACAAGACCAGCTGGCCAGGGCACCTCCAGGAGCCCTCTTAGGCTCCATCCCCAGGGTAGGTGGTGTCCTTTACCTTGATGGGCTTCTTGTGTGGCTCTTTTGCAAAGTAGTAGACAGTCAGCACCTTTTGCTTCTGTGGGAGAGGCACGGGGAGGTACAGGAAGGGGTCAAAGGTGATAGACACCTGCAGATGCAAAAGCACACTCAGTTTTGGGAAGCGCTTGTGGCTGAGATCAGCGGGGCAGCACATCTAGTGGATCTGAGATCCAGCCTTGCCCTGTGCGCTCTGAGGGTCAGGAGCCTGCTGCTGGCACAGCATGGACAGAGACAGAACATCTGGAGCTGCCCTACCTTGGAACATACTGGGCACACCAGCTTGGATTTGTACTGGCCCTGGAAGAGGTCTACTATAAACGAGTCGTTCCTCATCTTGTGTCGCTGCCAAGCCTCCTCAGCTACCACCTGTGGGGAGAAAGGGCTCAGCACCTCGATAAACCACCCAGGTTGCTCTCCCAGTGACTTCGGGGAGGGACAATCTCACCTCATCGGGCCTCCCATCCGAGTCAACAGTCTCTGTGTAGGGCTTGTTCTGGATGCGGTTGAGGTCCTCGTGCAGGCCATCAAGCAGGAAGGCCATGAACTCCTGAGCATCGTGCTGGGCATAGCCAGTGAACTGGCTGGCCTTGCTGGCCACAATTGCCTGCAGGGAGCACAGCAGTCAGGGCTGGCCAGCAGCCCCCCGGCAGCACTGCCTGCCCCATGCATAAACCCTGGCTGCACTCACCCACACCCATCCAACTCTCTGTGGCACTAGCAGGGCAGGCAGGTGCCCACACAGGAGTGTTGGGGACTCACAGCAGCTGTGGAGTGCCAGTGCCAGCAGCCCTACCTTCAGTTTGGAGGGCTGGAAGGCATGGTGTGTGCCCTTCCAAAGCGCCCGAAGCAGCATGGCAAAGCCAATGGCCAGGCGTCCCCCTGTCCCCAGAGGGTTGTTGTAGTTGATTTCCGACTCAAAGGACCGATCTGTAAGAGATGCAGGAGTGAGGGCGCACCATTTGAGTGGCCAGGCCCTGCCGGGCTCCCGACGTGGGCTCACCATGGAAGTAGTCACGCAGCTCCCGGGTGTTGGACAGGGACTGGATGACACTGTTCATGAAGCAGGTGTTCCCCAGGTTCACCAGCCCTGTGAAGCCAGGCAGGCAGACTTTCTTCTTCTCATCCTCATCCTCATCATCCTCCACACTCTCGGCACTCACCGGGCTGTGTGTCATCGGTGGCACCATGCACGTTGGTTTAGGCTGCCAAGCAGAGGCCGGTGTCAGGGTGATGTGCTCAGGGGGTCTCTCTGGGAACACCACAGGAACCCAAAAGCCCAAGAAACCCCTCAGAAGGGGCTGGAGCCATCACAATATCTCCCACCAGGACTGGGACAGACAGGTCAACCACTGCCCCTAATCCTGCCATCTATGACTGAGGAGTGCCACCTCCTCCTCCAGGAATACTTTGCCAGTCTCCAGAGCGACACTGTGGAGGCAGGATCCCTCTTTTCTCCACCCAGGTCAGATACAGTGTGGCCCCACTCACCGATGGGATGTGTGGCTCTTGCTTCACTGCCACGTGCTCTGGGGCTGTACGGGCTGCCACACCATCCAGACCCCCATCTTCCACACGTGGCTTCTCTTTGTCACTGGTTCGGGCCTCCTCCTTGCTGGACAGGGGGTGTTGGTTACTGCCCGGAGGGTTCTTATCCAGAGGGGTAGGGCCTGTAGGCATGGCAACCTTTGCACCACCCACTGCACCTTAAAAAGGGGGAAGGGTGGGCCTGTGGTTAGCAGCACCTCGCGCTGCCCACGGCGGAGCTGAGCTGCTCAGTCCATGCTCACACACAGGCTCTCTCCTACCCCTCTATCCCATGAGCAAGGGGAACAGCAGTGCCCTTCCCCTATCACTGGGCTTCCCCTGCCCCACACCCCTCCTACCTGCACCCGTTCAGCCCCTCTCCTTCCCCACAGCCCCATGCTGGAGGATCCAGCACCAACCGGCAGCTGCCAGTGGTGAGGAGAGCCCGTGCCCCACTGGGGTGGCAGGCAGGACAAGGCAGGGTGCAGACCTCGTGTGGCTGGAGCCTCCAGCCCCCCCCCAGCGCTGGCTCTGGCGTTTCTTCAGGCAGACATCGATGCGAGACACTGTGAAGTTGTATGTGCACTGATCCGGCTCAATAAGATTCCTGCAAGACACGCAGCAAGTCAGGGATGCCCCAGATCCCACAGTACCCTCAGACATGCCAAAGCCTTTGCAAGGCAAAGCCATGGCCTCCAGGCAGTAGGGACACTGCTAGCACTGATCCTGAGGCAGCCATGGCAAAGCAGGGTGGAAACCCTTGAGCCTGGCCTCACTGAGCACACAGAGGGCCCCTTTCCTGACAGACCCATTCTACCTGGCTCCACATGCCCCCTCCTGCTGCACATACAGCACAGAGCACACACTGGCTGGTATGGCTCTGTCCCCAAGAGTTCTAGAACATGTTGGGAGGGAACTGCAGGCAAGGAGACACTAGGATTTCCTTCCCTTCCTTGCCTTTGAGCCAGCACACAGCCAAGGCAATCCAGACTTGGGGCACTAGTGCAACACTGTGTAAGGGAAACGCCCAGGTGCAGAAACGAGCATTCCCTGCACAGAGCCACCATCTGGGACTGGCTCCTGTTCCAGCTCTGCACTCTCAGCTCCCTCGCCCTGGTGTGGATTAGAAGGACAGGAACCATACCTGAGCTTCACCTGCCACCGGAACACTGTATGGGGCCCACAGCCAGGATGGAGACGAAGGAAGTTTGTGTCACTGCGGAAAAATTGGAAGTAAGCAGAGGTGAACAAACAAGTAGCCAGCTGCAACCAGGAGATCTGCAGCAGCCTGGCATTATCTTGAGGCAAACTTGTACCTCGTCTGGAACACCAGTGTGAAGTCTTGTTCCCGGAAAAACACTTTGGATGTCTCCTTGTGGATCTCCTTCACATAGACGTGCACCACCACCAGATCATTGCCCTTCTCATATGAGTCATTCTTGACAAAGGACAGGCTCACAAAAGGCTCTGGCTCTAATCAAGGAAAGTCAGGGAGAGAGATGTTACCTTCCTCGCATGCTGAGACAACTGGTCAGCTGCAAGCTGACCCAGGAGAGGTCCTGAGCAGATGTACCTTCCTGACCAGGCTCACCCCATGGGCTCTGGCCACTCACCATCAGCTGCTGCTTCCAGAGCCACATCATCCTTGGACCAATCCCTCTTCTCACCATCTCTGCCCAGGGGAGGGGAGGCCACTGGGACGGCCTTAGAGCTCTCTCCCAGGACAGGTGTGCAGTCTCGGCCCCGCAAGGCCTCAGCAGGGCTGCCTGGCTGCAGGACTCTCTTCTCCACACAGGTAGCAACATGGTGGGGGAACACCTCTGTGGTAGCCGCAAGAGGTGGCATCTCCACTGGAACAGTCTCCTTGGCCAAAACCATAGCCTTTCAATACAGAAGGACACAGTGAAACACAACACCATCACCCCTGAGCTGCCCTGGCCCACCTGCCTTGGCTCCTGTTAGCCAGGCAAGCACAGTTCCACACTGCCCACTCCCCCCCCACATCCCGCACCCAGCTCAGTCCTATTAGCACCACAGCTCAGTGACTGCAGGGCCCTCACTTCGCCCTCTCCTCCACCACAGCCAGTTCCTCACATCAGCCCTCAGAACCCATCTCAATGGCAGGGACAGGTCCTGCATCCCTTGCACAGGGGCAGAGGGAGCAGGGGTGCCCCATTCTGTCAGGTCCTCAGGTACCTTTTCCAGTGGCAGTGCAATGTCCGCCAGGGCCGTGGGCGCATCGACCTGGCTGGCTCTGCCGTTGCGGCGGCTCCCGGCCCTCCCGCTGTGCCCTTTGCTGGGCTCTGTGCTCCCGGTGACTCTGGCATTCGGCTCCTCCTCCGTGGGAGCTACTTTGAGGTATACTGCCCGCTTGGCGCTGGGGCCACTCTGTGTCCCTGGGCTGGCTGGGCTTTTTCCTCCCAGGGCCTCGCTTCTTCCCGGAGCACGCTTGGGGTTGGAGGGCTCCCGCCGGGATCTTGGTGGCTCTGTGCCTTCAGCTCTCGGCTCTTCAGAGATCAGCTCTGCAGAAGCAGCCTTCTCTTTCCCATTCTCCCAGCACGTGGCCCCTTTGGCCAGCTCTTTGGATCCGTCTTTCCTTCTTTTCTGTAAAAAGCCATGCAGCACAGTGGGAAGGTATTTAAGTAGCAGCACCTTTCAGGCTCTCTGCCAGCCCCTCACCCTCACTCTCCCTTCCCAGAGTGCACCAGAACTCTGCTCCAGAACCTGGACACTATGTGGCAACCAGAAACAGGAGCACAAAGACACAGCCCTCCCTGGAACAAAGGAAGCTGGCTCATGCAACCTGTGGATGCAAGATGTGCCCCACATTCCCCCTGGGTGGCTCAAGAGCAGGGAGCTCAGCGCTCACCCGAGCTCCCCAGCGCTCCATAAGCTCCCTGAAAAGGCACATCCTCCCCTCCTCACCAGAAGCGAAGACCAGGTATGGAGTGGGATCTTCTTCTGAAGCACAAGTTGTAGAAAATTGCCCTTCTTGCACTGGAGCTTGCTGCAGGAACCCTCAATCTCCTCATAGAACTGACAGCTCCACTGGCGCCCATCTGTAAACAGAGGGGAATGGGCACCTCAGGCAGTGCTCCAGGCAGCTGTCACCTAACCCACAGCCCCCTTTCACCTGCCCCCAGGAAGAAGGAAGCACTCATTCAGAGCCAAGAAGGCTGCAGGCAAGCTGCCACCATACTCCAGGAGCCTTCTAGGGTTCCAGCCAGCTTCCCTGAATCTGCTTTGTACATCTGGCTGGCCTCCTTCCCAGATGGAAGGCCCTGTGCCTCCCTGCCCTCAGGGGCACAGTCACTTTTCCGAAGGATACCTTGGGGCTGACTCATTCATCCCAGCAAGCAGGGGACAAAGACACACCGGCGCAGCAGTGGGCACTTGTTCCCGTGGCACTGAGGGCAGCTTCTGCCCTCCTCAGCTCTAGAATGCTCTCCTATGGGCCCTGTCTGCTGGCTGAGGCTGTGCCAGCTGACAGCAGGGCATTGCCTCTGGTGGAAAGGTTTGATGCCTGCCTGGATCAACCCCGTGCTTGGCCCAGAGCTGTGCCAAGTCCCAATGGAGAAATGCCTGCAGCAGTCGCTCCATTCCCATACCTGGTAGTTTGAGCACACAGCCTGTGTCGGAGAAATCAGCATCTACATCCTCCACCTTCAGAGCTCCACTGCCCAAGTTCAGCTTGACAATGATCTCATCGGCATTCTGTTTCCAGTCCAGTAGCAGCTCTAGGAAGAGGGAGGGAAGTGTCACCCACTTGCTGGGGCATGAGCCTGAAGTGCCCACTCCTTGGCTGGGGAATGTGGGCCTGAACAAACGCTCGGTTAAGGAGGTCAGCACAGGAAACACAGATCATGCCGATTAAATGGGACCTGCCCTCGTCAGACAGGCCACAAACAAGAGCACGTGTTGCGGCAGGGCAGGTGAATCCCAGCGGGAACTGGAGATCAAAAAGACAGCCCTGCTCCCAGCACTGCCACATGCAGCAGCGGCAGCTGGGAAGAAGGGGTGGCTCCTGCCAACGACAAAGCAATTACTGCTTTCTCAAGGAACGAGGAAGCCACAGAATTACTCTGGGGGATTCAAAGTGGACTCTGACCACAATCAGAAATTGCCACTTCCCCTTTGCATATGCAAACCAAGCAGCCCAGCTGCAACCATCAAAGCACTGTACTCCTGCCAGGTGAGCATGGCTAACACAACTGAAACACGGGCAGGCCGGCCAGCTGGGCAAGTACACTGCACCTGGGGAGACAACAGTGCAGCAGTGACACCCTGCTGCAGGCAGAACTTCCACTGTGTGCCTGTCAGGCTCCTGGTCTGGCCTTGTGATGCCCTGAAGTCATCAAGACAAAAAGGTGATTTCAATCACCTTGATTTCATGCAGTTTTGTTCTACCCTCTGTGGCACGAGAATGGTCTACTCTGGCCTCAAAGCAGGCTGGACTGAGACAGAAACCAGCTAACCCTGCCCACAGGGTGACATGGCTTGGGATCTTCCCAGCCCAGCACAATGTCCTGCTCAGAAACAAGCAGGACAGGTGTCGGCAGCAAGGTGTCCCAGGGCTGTGCTCAGTGGCACCATGACACCTGAGTTGGAAGCAGCCTGCCTCATGCCTAGGGCCTCTTCCTTGCAGGTAGCCCTTCCCAACCACGTGCACCTTTCTCCACCCCTGGGAAGGCCATACCCTGTTAAGATAAACGCTGAGGCAAAGGAGTGCTCAGGTTAGCTCTGCTCAATGCCGGAGCATCGGACCAGGACAAGGTGAGCGCTTCAGATCCCTTGGCAAGGGCACTCCATGGCCATGCACTGACAGCTGGAGCACACCTCGACTTACCCTCCTCTGAGTCCTTCTCCTGGGCAGTCTCAGCCTGCTCGAGCTCAGGGCGAGACACTGGTGGGCAAGAAGCAGAGTGCAGGCAGGTCTGTCATTCTGTCACCTCAGAGCATGAGCCAGCATGCTGGCACCCAAAATTGTACACATCACCTTCTTCTCCCTTGAGGCCTGCGTGCAGGCCTTTCCTGCTGCTCGTTTCCCTCCACTGCTTCCTCACACTTCTCCTTCCCTAGAAGCCTGCCTGCAGTCCCAGGACAGCTGCTCTGGGCCACATCACCAGTCTAAGCAGCATCACAGTGAGAACAATACAATACTGCATCACACAAGTAGTGCTGCTTTGAGGCACATCTTAATGCGGAGCCTAGCTCAGTCCACCAGGCTCCAGCCTCCAGCTGTACAGATGGGTCCTGTCTTGATCTGACAGAAAGAACCTGGTGTTTGGTTGTGCTCAAACCAACTCTGCTGTAACCAGAGAACCATGTGGCCCAGCTGCACTTTAACATTTCCATTCCTGCACAAGCTGCCAACGTCCACAGCCAAAACCTTCTTCCAGATCAGACTGGGGAACCAAAACAACCTGACATCTAATCCCTGCTTCCCACAGGATAACCTCTGATACCCAGAAGTGTCTCAGGGCCTGCTCTACCCCCCACAGAATAGTGAGCTCTGCCAGGCAAGAGACTCAAAGCGATAGCACCTTGTCCCAGAGCAGAGAAACAGCGGCAACAGGAGCTGCGGTCTCCATCCCAGAGTGCTCAGAGAGCTGTCACTGCCTCCCATGACTGGCTACAAACCAGTAGGAAACCTCTGCTGATCAGCCACTGGTGCAAAGGTGCCAGTGGGGCTGGCAGTGTGAGAAGCATAGTGGCAGCAGTGCCTGGGAGATCTACACCTTGGCCCAGCTCCTCACCACCCCCACACAGAGGGGAGAGAGGCAGCAAGGCCGCCCCTGAGGAACCCTGCCATGTTCCAGGTACAGCACACCTCCCATGTGAGAGATGGCGCTGTGCTGTGCTCTGCACCATGGGATTTCCATCAGGTACTGCATCTGGCTGCTCCAGCACAGACTTCAGCAGGTGCTCGTTTACCTTGGCCTACAAAACACCCTGTGATTTTGAGGTTACAACAGTCATAACGGAGCAGGCACAGAAATCAAGCAGCTTTCCAGGGCCACAGGCACACAGCCACTCCCTGCACCTGAAGCATCATTTTTGTCATTGGATACATGGCAGTTACAGAAGGAATTACTCTACAGCAACTATTTCACCTGAGCCACACCCTGCCCTGACTCAGAAGCTAAAGCACTAGCCCCACCCGCAGGCCCCACACACCGTCCCCGCCTCACAACATCTGGCCTCGGCAAACCTATGGGAAAGAAGCAGCACTGCCTCCAGCTGCAAGAGCACTCATAGGCTTCAGTCCCACTCCCTCTGGATCAAGGCAGGTCACACCCAATCAAAAGCAGAGCCTAGAAACAACTACTAAGGCCAACTCCAGACTTTAGCTAACAAGGCCCAACCTTCCTCACATTACTGAGGCTAAGTAGTGCCCAAAGGAAGGAGGCTACAGGTCCAGAGAGGACACTGTGTTGAAGAGGATCTCACATCACACGGGTTGCCATAAGCTGCAGGAAGTGATTAGTCAAATCTGCTTATCCTGCAGCAGATGGCTGCGAGGCTCCCAGGCTGCAGGGCCGAGACACCACGGGCCTGCTCACCACAGTGCTGCTGAGGGGCTCTCACCTTCCTTGCTTTCCTGGTTGGCTCGATCCTTCTGCTTCTTCTTGTTGGTGGCATCATCCAAGCCCCGAGACATTCTTCTCTGGCCAGGGGCATTGGTGCTGCTGGACATTTTCAGCCGTTTGGAGGACACAAACGGCCCGCCGGGGTCGGTAATGGAGTCTGGGTCAGGGGTGCGACGTTTTCTTCCTGGCCCAGCTATCTTGGCGACTCTCTGTGGTCAAACTCTCTGGCAAGGAAGTAGTGGCCTAAAGAGAGGAGAGAGCAAGCGTGGCAGCAGGAGCAGGTGGAGAAGGCCCAACAGCATAAGGATCTGCTCTTTGTCCCAGGGCCAGTGCCCTCACACAACTTTCACTGCAGTGTTTATGGGAAGCCCCACGAAGGGCTCAGTGAGGAAACCTACCTCATCACAGCTGCTACAATGCTTACAGCCAAAAGCATGGGCCTGTCAGAGCTCCCAACACACAACCAGGGGTCTTCCGTATGTGGCACGCATTAAAAACCTGGAAAGCAATTGTCATGCTCATGGCCCCCACTATAGCAACTCTGGCCCAGAGGAGCTGCTGGCGCTAACAACACCCAGTGGCACAGTTGAGGGCAAGGACACGAGGAGGCCTGGATTTGGAAAACTGAGCCTCTGGGGTTAATTAGGGCAGCCTGCAACACAGCTTGGAGCGACAGCTATTTCAGTCAAACAGTGCCCCCGTGTAACAGGGCCAGAACAGGAGCCAGTAACGCCCTAAGAAGGAAGAAAGGGGAGCAGCAGGAGCAGGCCCTGGGACAGTCTCCCGTGACAGATGACAGTGAAGCTCCCTGGCAAAAGCAGGGCTCCTCCCCCCTTTGCCCACCAGCTGGGAGCTTAACCAGCATGACTGCACCTTGCATATTTATCTCTCAGCCAGTTTACAGACAGCGTCAGCAGGGCCTGGCCTGGAAACAAGACACCTCTACTCCTCGTGCCCCAGGGATAGGTCAGGCTGGGCAGGGCACGCAGGGCGCTCACCCCTGCCCCGTCAGACATGCCCTCCCTGCAAAGCCAGCTCCCCTGAGGTGTTTGGGAGCTGCTGGCCCAAGGGCTGGTCTGTTTGGCTCAGCAGTTTCACCCTCAGGTGTTCACAGCTTGGACACAGGAAAGCTGGAACAACCCACCGAAAACAGTCCCACTCGAGGTTCCTCCGTGGAGGCGGTGAAAGCAGAGAGCTGGGAAGGTTTCCTCCCTCTCTGCCCCGGCTGCACGCCCTGGCAGCACTCATCAGCCTGAGGTGGTTTGCTGAGGGGAGACAGACCCAGCGGTGCGGATCGTGCCCACCCCCGGGTGCCGGCAGCCTGCCGCAGCCCCCGGTGTGCTGATTCACACACCTCCCACAGCCCAGCTCCCGTCTGAGGACACGGAGCTGAGCCTCATGGCATCTTGGTCTAGCCCAGCTCCACTGAGCCTGCCTACCTCAGTGGGAGACAAGCCGTGCCCTCAGGAACACCCTGTTCTCCCTTCACCCGTGTACCCAGCACAGACCCTACACTCCACACGGGCACAGGCGGAGGCAGGGGGCACATCCGAGGGAGGTGCTCGGTCAGAGGGAGGAAACTGCCAGCTCTGTGCTGCGGCCCCATGTTGCCAGGGCATTTTTGTTCTAGAAACGTTTGAGGCAACAAGTGGCCACAAATGTGGAGTTGTAGCCACAAGCTACGAGGGACCCCAGAGAGAAAAGCAGTCTTGTCCTGCCCTCAGCTCCGGCAAAGCCAGTCCCACAACAGGCACTGCACCCAAACTGCTTCACTTCGGGCCAACCTGTCCCCACAACCACAAGTGAAAAGATCAGTGTAGCCCAAGCAACGGGCACAAACATCTGCCACCAAAAATCACCTGGAGACTGGAATGCTGAGAAGGGCCCAGTATCAGTCCCAAAGAGTTTGAAAGAGTGGGGGGGGGGGGCAGCAGCATCACCCTCAAGTTGCTATACACACGCTGCGTCTCCCCGGGATGCAGAAGCACTTATGACTGCAGAGGAATGGGAAAGGGCCCCCATAGCAGGAAATGTGGCTGTGATTCGCCAGCCTGGGCCTCTGATGCCAGCTGCATGCTGCCACTCAGCTCCAGTCCCCAGTGACACCCAAACATGTTGGCTACAGATGCTTCCTGGTGCTAAAGAAGGTAACCTGGGCTTGGCAAACATGTGAAAGCATTTTTTGCTGTATTTCTTTTGCATCTCAGGTGAAAACCCCAGGAGGAGTGGGAGACAAGCAGCACTGACTGCTCTGTGCAGGGCCAAACGAGGCTCCATTGCCTCCTTCCTGCACACCCAAAAGGGTGGCACAGGGTAACTGCTGGGCAGGGTGACCCCTGAGGAGGGTCCTGGATGCTGAGAAAGGACAGGCCTCTACCCAGGAAGGGGTGAGCAGGAGACAGGGTTGCGTGCCTGCTTGTCACTCCCACAGGAGAAGCCTGCTGCTCTCATGCCTCACTGAGTGCTCTGCTCCCTCGGGTCCTTTGCCGACAGTTATTCCTCATGGCAGGCAGGAACCAAGGAGGCTGGAGCTCTGCCCAATTCCAGCTGCCAGACTGATGGCAGCCTGGGGCCGCTGCAGGCACCTTGGGGTTTTGGCAGGTTATTCAGGGATTAGAACAGGTGAACGGGAGACTTTCTGCCTCTCTGCCACCAGGAAACACACATTCAGGAAGGACGTTCGGCCCTTGGGTGCGCAGGGGCACGGAGGTTTTGGCACCACTCCTGTTGGCACACCAGGAGTCACTGCAGGGGAGGGATGGCAGAAGGCTGCCCTGGCCGGATGCCAAGTGAACCTCTGGGAAGCACCTGATGAGCTGGGCACTCCTACAAACCCTTGCTCAACCCTCCGGGCCAGGGGAGCCCAGCCATGCTGCTGCTGGAGGAGGAGGTGCCTCCCTGTCCTCTGCTCTCCCTGTCTTTGCGCCAGGGCGAGCACCGATGTGGCTGCAGGATCCAGAGACCAGCCAGAGCAAAAGTGCTCTCTCCCAAGTCTTGCCCCAGATCAGCTTCCCAACCCATCTTGTGCTGGGACTGCACAAACATTTTCACCGGCCAGAGGAGAGGGAGCAAGAGGCCAGGGAGAAGGGCCACCCCTCCTCACAGCAGCACCAGACTGTGTTGGTTTAAACACTCGGGGCAGGACAGTAGAAGGTGTACGATGAGATGCAATTTGCACCTCATGTCTGGGGCACGTTTAGCACTTGGCAGGAAGAGGCTCCCTGATTCTTGCTTGCAGCACTCCCCCTGAGTGCCCAAAGGCCTTTACAGGGCTAGCTGCACAGGTTGGCTATCCACCCAGCCTCATCTTTCCATTTACTTTTGGCTCCTCCACGTTCCAAAACGGAAACACATCCCTCATGTGCATTTTTGCCACCTTCTGTTCCTTGTTCCCCTGAGGGATAGAAATCCCAAGGCTCAAACTCATCTTTTACTTCAGTTCCTTGGCGTGCCCGACACACGAGTGGAGCCAGAACGAGCACAGAGCCCCTTGGGGCAGCTCCTCCATCCAGCACTGCCACACAAAATGATTCCAACCCGTGTGGAAATCACCATCTCCCCAACACACCGTGAGAGCAGCAAGTTCCGTGCTGTGTGGGGAGCCCGGCAGGCCCAGCTCCCCCGGTCTGGGGGATACAGAATACAAATACAGAACCACAGAATGGTTTGGGTTGGAAGAGGACCTTGAAGATCGTCTGGTTCCAACCCCCGCCGTGGGCAGGGGCAATGATGAGAGCGGACAGACAGCAGCCGGCAGGCGCGCGGCCTGCCCTGCGCCGCTGCCCGGCCCCAGGCACGGGGAGAGAGCACAGGACGGTGACAGGCCCGCGTGCACGGATGGCCCCGGCGCTGCCCCGGGCGGGCAGAGCAGGAGGTCACGGCGGCGGCTCCTGCCCGGGGCTGCCGCGCTCGGCCTGTCCCGCCGCGCCCCGCTCCCGGCGCCCGCCGCCGCAGCTCCTGCCACCCCACGCCCTCCCGCCTC
>NW_020884882.1:8558436-8566570 GCF_003945725.1 Corapipo altera | reverse complement strand
TCGCGTGGCCGCCCCTGGCGGCGCGCGGGCCCCTCCGCCGCCCCGGCCCGGCCGGCCCGGCCCGCCCCGCACTCACGGCCCCGCCCGCCGCTCCGGTCTGTTTGTGCCGCGCCGAAGTTCCGAGCGGGCCGACAACGGAGACAGGCCCGAGCCCGTGACGCACTTCCGGGAGCCGCCGGGCGCGCCCACGTGACGCGGGAGCGCGGCGGCAGGGGCGTGCGGTCACGTGACGCGCAGTGGGGGCGGCCGCCGGCGCGTTCCCATGGCAACTGGGGGACCCGATCCCGGCCGTGGGTCCCGGTCCGGTCCGTGGGGGTGCCGCGTCTGATCCGCAGTGGTCCCAGGCCGGTCCGTGCCAATCCGAGTGTGTCCCCAATGTCACAGCCAGCCCCCGGCCCCACCGCCCGACCCCGAGCCCCGCAGTGCCCCACGCCTGCAGACGAGCAGCTCCCACCCCGAGAGAAGCCGCCGTGGGCCCCCGGGGAGGACACGAGGCCCACGGCACGGGGCGGAGGGGAGGCGGTCTTGCTCTGTAAATTTATTCACACGGGGGTGCCCCGCAGCCCCCACCCTGCCCACCACTGCGGGGGCAGGCAGAGGCTGGGGGGCAAGGCTGGGGGCTCCGGCGAGGAGGTGCAGGCCCCTCCGGGGGATCACTGGCAGGTGTTGTAGATTTGGACCTGCTGGTTGATGGTGTCCAGCACCTCCCTCATCCTGGCCTCTAGCCCACCCAGCTGGGCTGCCTTGGCATCCAGCACCCGCTCGTTCCGCTCGTACTCCTCCTCCAGCACTGCAGGGACAGGGGGGACATAGGTCAGCCCGGCACCCTGCCACTGCAACCCCCCGCCCTCCTGCCCTGGCCTCACCTCGCAGCCGCTGCAGCTTGCCCTGGGCATCCTGCAGCAGCCCCGCGGCCTCGTCCCGCAGCTGCTGTGCCCGGCTGCCCGCCTGCCGTGCTCCCTGCGCCCGGTGCTCCACCATCTCCTGAGCCGTCCGGTACCGGTCCCTCAGCGGCCCCTCCAGCACCTGCTGAGCAGCGAGGCTGGTCAGTGGGACCCTCAGAGTACCCCTGCTGCCCCCCTGCTGCCCTCCGTGCCCCCACCCACCTGCTTGGCCTCGCCGGCGCGGTCCCATGCGATGCTCGCTGCCTCCTGGGCGCGCGCGGCTGCCAGGCTGTTGTTGGCACGTTTCACCTTCAGGGCGTCCGTCTGTCTGTCCAGGAGCCCAATGTGCTCCATGGCGCCTGCCAGCTGCCGCTCTGCACTCCCCGTCTGGGTCTGCATCTAGGGTAGAGTGGCACAGGGGACTGGTGTGGTCAGACTGCCCGCACAGTGGGGATGGGGCCCTGAGCATTCCCACGGAGCTGTGATGGCGGGGACAAGGCTCTTACTGTGCCGAGGGTTCTCTCGCTGTGCTGGATGTCACCGGCAGCCTGCTGCAGTGCCTGCTCGGCCATGCCCTGGGCCTGCCGTGCCTCCTCCAGCGCCTGCCGCACCGCCTCGGCTGTGCCCCGCACACCCTCTGCCCGCAACCTACAGCCGGATGGCAAGGCCTCAGCACCAGCCTGTGCTGGGGGGCTCTGGAGGGACTGCACCCCCACATCCCTGGGCTCACCTGGCCCGCTGGGCATCCTGCAGCAGCTGCCCAGCTCGACGCACATCACCGGCTGTCTGCTCCAGGATGGCGTCCACGCTGGCCAGGCTGTGCACTCGTGTCTTGATCTCCTCAGCCAGGCGGTGGATCTGGGCCGGGGCGGCCGGGAGCGACAGCTCCAGCACCCGGCTGGCCACCACCTCGATGCTCTCAGGGTCAGCCCCCTCCTCTGTGGGTGGGAGCAGTCAGTGTGTCCCCTGCAGCACCCCAGGATTGAAGGGACAGGCAGACTGAGCGGCAGAGGGAGCAGAGGGCAGGGGACAGGAGATGGTTGGAGGGCACAGGATGGTTGGGGCAGGGCAGAGACCATGCAATGCAGTGTTGGGCAGGGGTGGCACAGCCACAGCATGGGGACCATACAGTGTGGTGCGGTGCAGGGTCAGCGCAGTGTGGTGCAGGTGCAGAGCCCCACAGCACAGGGCAGGGGGCCCAACCCTCCCGGCATGCCGGCACTCACGGCTCAGGAAGGCCTTGACATGGCTGATTAGCTCCCGCAGCTCCTTGTTGGAGCTCTCCACTCGGGCCCTGGTCTGGTTCGCCTTGTCCAGGGCTGCCTGTGCTCTCATCCGAGCCTCATCCGCCTTCCCCTTGGCCTCAGCCACCTGAGCATGGGCAGAGACCCTCAGTGCCAGCCCCAAGAGCTGGGGCGCATGGCTGTGCTGCCTGCTCCCACCACCGCCTGTGTGCCACACACCTTGTGGGAGAGCTGGGCCATGTCGCTGCCAGCCTGCCGCAGCTCCTCCTGGGCATGGTGTGCCCGGTCCAGTGCACTGTCAGCCTTGGACACGGCTCCACCACAGCTCAGACCCCCACAGCGTCGTCCCCCATCCTCATCCTGGCACCCAGCACCCCCACAAGGGCTCTCAGCGCAGGGCACATTGCCCACCACACCACAGACCTGCAAGGCAGTGCGGGATCAGGGCAGCTCTGGGAGCCATCCCCCTGGTCCCATCCCTGCATCCCACCTTCTCGTTGAGCGTCTGCAGGCTCAGCGCCTGTGCCCGCTCTGCCAGGTCCATCAGTGCCCGCCGACTGGCCGCGTTGTAGCGATTAAAGTCATCCCGGTGGCTGGCCAGGAGCTGCTCTGTGCGGTGACGGGTGGCTGCCGAGGTGCTGATGGGGCTGGGCACAGCGCGGGTGGAGGCATCTGCCCGGCGCTCGGCCTCCCGCGACTCCCCAAAGAACTGGCGGATGCTGTCATAGGCACCTGAGGGCAGCAGGGGCACTGTCAGACGGCCGGCCACAGCCCCACCACCCCAGCCTGGCTCTGTGCTGTGGCTCACCGAGGAAATTGGAGGTCTTGAGGGCGTGTAGCCGCTGCTCCAGGTCCTGCAGGCTGTGGTTGAGGGAGCGGGCACCCCGATCCACGGCGTTCAGCACGTGGCTGGCATTGAAGTTGGCATCCTGAGCAGCCGTCAGCTCCGCCTCCAACCGCGTCAGCCTCTCCGTTGCCTCCTCGATCTGCCGCCTGCAAGGGAAAGGGGTGACCACCCGCCCCTGGGGCCACCCTGGGAGCCATGCCCAGTGCCGGGTGCTCACCGCAGCCCTTCTGTGGCATGTGTCAAGTGGGCAGCAGTAGCGGCGGTGGCATTGCGGGTGGCCACCACGTCACGCACGGTGGCCAGGTTCTCCTCCAGCCGTCGGAAGGTGCCCTCAAAGGCGCCGGCAGCCCCGGTGTGCTGCAGGAGGCTGGCCCGCTGTGCCAGCGCCCGGGCACGGGCAGCCAGGTCCTGCACCACACGGTCCCAGTCCCCGAAGCAGGGGTGGCAGGGCTGGCAGGCAGGGAAGGTACCAGAAAACCCTCGGGCACACTGGTCACAGCGGACTCCAGAGATGCCAGGCCGGCAGTCACAGTGGCCGCTGCTGCGGTGGCACTGGGCACTGGCTACACCACGGGGGTCGCAGTCACAAGCTGCAGGAAGAGTGGTGTCAGTGTGCCACGGGGCCCGCTGTGGTCCCCCTGCTGGCACCAGCTCTCACCTCGGCACTGCTGCCGTGGGTCACCCCAGTGGTGCTCCTGGCAGTCGGTGCAAGTCCGGCCCCCAAAGCCTGGCCGGCAGGAGCACTGCCCTGTGAACTGACAGATAGCGTGGCTGGGGCTGGCACTGCTGCAGGGCATTCCCAGCCTCATCCCATCCCCCTGTCCTTTATCCCCACTGTGTCTCACCTGGTTGCAGGCAGGTGACAGTGCGTGCTGGGGGTGGCAGGCACAGGGCTGACAGCCCTGCCTGCTGGCCAGGTTCCAGAAGTTGGGACTGCAGCGGTCGCAGCTCTGACCCTCCACGTTGGGCAAGCAGTGGCACTGCCCACTGTGCCTGTCGCAGTGGCACTGCTGGGGCCCACAGGTGCTGGCGTCGGTGCCCAGGGGGTTGCAGGAGCAACCTGGAACCAACAAGCACTAAGCGGGGACAGGGATGGGAGGAAGATTGGGAGGGGATGGGGACAGGATGAGTACAGAGATGGGGATGAAACTGAGGATTGAATTGGGGAAACAGGCAGGGATGGGATGGCGATGGATAAGGGTGAAGGCAGGATGGAGACAGAGAATGGGCAGGGATGGGGTGGGGACTGGATGGAGCTGGGAGGAATGAGAGCAGCACGAGGACCACTGATAGGGATGGAATAGAGATGTGACAGGGTCGGGATAGAGATTGAATAAGGATGGTATGGGGACAGATGGATGACAGTGGTAATGAGATGGCAGTAGGGACAAGAATGGGCATGGAATGAGGATAGGGATGGGACGGGGCAAGTTGGGCATGGGGACAGGGATGGGGCCACAATGCTGGGCCTGGGCAGAGGAGACAGCTGAGAGCTGCAGGGACCCCACAGCACTGTGCAAAAGCAAGGGCAGCCATGGGTGCACATGGTCCCCAGGGATGTGCCAGATGCTGGGGGCAAGTCTGTCTCGATGTGGCAGTGGGTACTTACGCCTGCAGCTGTGCCGTGTGGCATCTCCGTAGTAGCCGGGCTGGCACTCAGCACAGTGTGGCCCTGCTGTGTTGTAGAGGCAGCGCAGGCACTGCCCTGTGCGCCGGTCACACGCCTCAGGGTCCGTCACGTCGATGTTATCATGACACTGGCAGGGCAGGCAGCGCCCACCAGGCTGCAGCGGGTCTCCATAGTACCCAGGGGCACACTCATCACAGCGGGGACCTGTGGGCACAGAGCGCTGGGCAGTGCCTGGGGGTGGGGGACTCCCAAGGGCACTGAGCATGCTGCGGGTGCACCCACCTGTGTATCCAGGGCTGCAGTGGCAGACAACCTGCTGGGAGCGGCTGTCCTGGTAGCAGGAGGCAGCAAAGTGGCGGGGGGTGCTGGGCCCGTCAGGACAGGGGCAGGGCCGGCAGTGCTGCCCAGAGCCCAGTGCTGGGTTCCCAAAGTGCCCGGCTGCGCATCTGTGGGCAGGAGGTCAGCAGGGGCCAGGGCTGCTGGCAGCACCCTGCCCTGGTCTGGGCACATACCCCCCCTACCTCTGGCACCTCTCCCCATCTGTGTGGTCACGGCAGCGCAGACAGCTGCCCGTCCGAGGGTCGCAGCTCTCAGCGTGCCCATTGCACTGGCAGGGCCGGCAGAAGGGGAAGCCCCAGTGGCCAGGTTGGCAGCGGTCACAGCGTGGTCCATGGGCACCCTCACGGCAGGGGCACTGCCCTGTGGTGCTGTCGCAGACAGTGCTCACTGAACCCTCGTGGCTGCACTGGCACGCTGGAAGGCACAGCACCCACGGCGTCTGCCCCTGGGCTGCAGAGAGCATCCCCTCCTGGCACCCCCAGACCTGGTGTGCCCAGGCTCCTTGCCCAGCTGGCACTCACGTCGGCACCCGCCTGGCCCGAAGCTGAAGGTTCCTGGGGAGCAGCGGTCGCAGCGCCGTCCCATGACATTGGGTTTACACTGGCATTGCCCACCCTGGGGCTGGCACTCAGCACTGAGCGAGCCCTGAGGATTGCAGAGGCAGGCTGCGGGCAGACAGCAGGGTCAGTGTTGGCTGATGTGGGATGGGGCTTAGGTCAGGGTACAGAGCTGTACTCACGCAGCGCCCCGTCATGCAGGATGGCCGAGAGGCTGTGCAGGAGGCTGGAGCAGGGCTCGGCCACAGGCGAGGGCCCTGCAGCGTGGAATGTCTGGGCACAGCGGTACCGCTCGAAGGTCTCTCGGTGCTTCATGGAGCTGGGGTCACCCGCAATAAACATCTCCAGCGAGGAGTAACGGGGCAGGAGCACCAGCTGGGGGGCGAGTCAATAGGATGTCATGCCCCTCTCTTCCCATGTCCCCCTGTTGCTGCATCCTGTCCCCCTCAAGGGTTGCTGTCCCTCATCCCACTGCCTGTCTGCCCCTCACCGAATCAATAAGCACGCTGGCGGTGGGATCCTTCCGTGCAGCAGCACAGCCCAGCTCCAGGCGGATGGTGTAGGAGACACCCTTCTCCAGACAGACAGGCTGGGGCAGCAACACATACCTGGTGGTGGCAAAGCAGAGCAAGGGCAGCCATGTGCCTCCACTGAGCCCCAGCACAGCCCAGCCCCAGCAAAACACTCACCTGGCACCAGAGGGGAGGCTGGTGGAGAGCTGGTCATCGGCTGGGATGGTGTTTCCACAAGGGCTGCTGGCAGAGACAGGGCTGGGACGCAGCACCTTCAGCCTCACCTCCTGCCAGGCCTCTGGGTGCTGCCGGAAGAGAAGAGGCAGTGTCAAAAAGCCTCACGGTCTGGCACTTCCCACCACCACCTCCCAGTCTGGAAATACGCTCCATCACAGGCTTCACCATGTGGTGCTCACCTGGGGTTCATAGCGGATGATCACATCATACTCGGTGGAGAAAGGCACGTCACTCACATGAAACTCCAGCCAGCCACCTTCCAACATGCGGGCAAAACCTGTCCCCGTCCATGAAGCTGGGCGGTCTGGGGGGGGTTCACGCTCCACCACCGAGCCCTGGTGCAAGTGGGGGTTGTGAGATGGGACACTAAAAATTGCCTTGGCCAGCAGACACTGCTCTGCCCTGGACAGCAAGGCAGACCACCGCTGGCTTAGGGACCCTGCAAAGGGGCACCCACTGCCTGATGTCCTCCCCAGGGACACTTTCATGCCTTACCTGATGCAGCCGAGCATCCTCAGCCTCGTAGGTGTAATGGTCCAGACTGATGTAGTAGAAACCAGGCTCCACCTGTTCACACTGCCGTCCCATCACATGGCTGCGACACTGGCACTGCCCTGTCTCCATGGCACACCTGGTACCCCAGCAGCACCATCAGCCCTGATGCTGTCAGGGATGCCCCTTGCCCCCTGCATCCCCACAAAGACTCACAGGTTGTTGCGGGCACCTCCCACATCGCAGTCACAGGGCCGGCAGCCCTGGAGGTCATGGCTCAGCCCCCAGTGCTCGGGCTGCAGAGGGCAAGGGTGTCAGGGAGTGCCCAGCTGTGATGCTACAGCACTGAGAACTGTGCATGGGCCCCAGCACAGCCCCACTCACCAGGCACTGGTTGCAGTTGTGCCCCGTCACCAGCCGCTTGCAGAAGCACTCCCCGCTAACAGGGTCACACTGGCTGCCATGGGCCACTGTGCCACGGGGGTCACAGTGGCACCCTGCACGGAAAGCCAGCATTGTGCAGCAATGCCAAACCACACACCTGCCCCCAGTGGGTGCCACCTGGGTACCTACGCTGGCAGCCTTGTGGGTTTTCGGTGCTGAGGCCGAAGAAGCCAGGTTTGCAGCGGTCACAGCGGGGACCAGCCACGTGCTCCTTGCAGCGGCACTGCCCTGCAATCAGCCCCCTGGCTGGGTCATCAGCTCCGTCGCACAGCCCACCATCCAGAGAGCCCTCAGGGTCGCAGTCACAGGCTGGGGGTGCAGAGAGAGTCAGCACTGTGACCACCATGGCACCACCCTGCAGAGCCTGCCCCACATCACACCCCTTGGCACTGACCTCGGCACACCGCAGGGTCCCGCAGGTCCTTGGTGGGGTCCTTGTAGTAGAAGGGTTTGCAGAGGTGGCAGCGGCGGCCCATGGTGTTGTGCTGGCAGTCGTCACACACAGCCCCGCTGGTGTTCCCCGTGGCCAGGAACACGGCCATGTCGAAGTGGCACCGCCGTGAGTGTTCGTTGCAGTCGCAGCCTGCGAGGACAGCACCGCAGCATGGCACGTGGCACCCCAGCCTCCACCTGCCAGATAGCACCCCCAGTGCCAAATCTCCCCAGCCTGGACTCCCCTTACCCTGATATGCAGCCACCACAACTTCAAACCTCCCCAACTACAGCATGCAGCACCCCAAAACCTCCCGGCCTGTCTGCAGGATGCCACTCTCCACTCAACCACATCCACCATGCAGCATCCCAAAACCCCTGGCACAGTGCAGCCTCCCAGCCCCAACACCAGGATCACTGTGCCAGGAGTTGGTGCCAGTGTGGGCACTCACGGCGACAGGCATTGGTGCTGGAGCCCTCAGCCGGGCGCCAGGGCAGGTCGTGGTAGAAGTCCTC
>NW_020884882.1:8542787-8558426 GCF_003945725.1 Corapipo altera | reverse complement strand
TCGCAGTTCAGCCCCTGCGTGTGGTGCTCGCAGACACAGCGCCCGTGGATCTGGGGGGAGCACCCAGCTCAGTATGGCTGCTGGGTCCCATGGGCACCGTGCCGTGCCGGTACGTGCGTGCATCTCACCATGCCAGGGACGGAGGGCGTTGGAGCGCCAGGTGCCGGGGCGCAGTGGGCAGCGTGGCCATGGCAGAAGCAGCTCCCGCGCAGCACCAGCTCATCCACAGCATAGTAGTACTTGTGCAGCACCTCCCGCCGTGAGTCCAGCAGGTTGTCCCCCAGCGTGTGCAGCTTGGTGAGGTTCACCCGCAGGTTGGTGACGCGCAGCAGGTCTGGGGGGGCGTTGCTGTCAGGACCTGCCCTGGTGCCAGCCAGCTCCACTCCCCCAACACCCCCAGCTACACACCCTGGATGTCCGGGCTGTAGGGATCTACCACAGGGATGGAGGGGTCCAGCACCTTGAAGATGACCTGTAAGGAGGAAGGGATGGGTGATCCCATACCACCCAGACCCCCCGGCCCCCTCTGCATCACCCTGTCCCCACGCACCTCCCCGTGGCTGGAGGGCTCAATCTCAGAGTAGCGCTGGTCACACAGCACCTCATCCACAAGCCCTGAGGGCTGTTTGGGGATGCCAGGGAAGAGCTTGGAGCAGTTGTAGGCAAAGTAGCGATAGACCTTCCAGGTGCGCCCGAAGTCGGCTGAGCGTTCCACCAACATGGCCGCAGGGCGGAAGGTCTGCAGGACACTGAAATGGGACAGGGGCCAGCCCCACAGCCCCTGGGGGTCCATCTTGTCTCATTCCACCCCATCCCAGGCACCCGTGTGCCCAGACACACCTTAAACTTCATGATGAGGTGGGTGAAGTGGAACTCTCCCTCCAGGTCCAGGCGGATGCTGACATGCTCAACGCCTGGGCAGACAGATGGCTGAGATTGGGGAAGACCCCCATGGCCACGCAGCCCCAGTGCACACACACATGGGGAAACCCCACTACTGCCCCAGCCTCACCATTCTCCGACTGCCACCAGGTCCGCTGGTCGTGGGGGCCACTCAGGTAGATGACGTTCTCAATGCGGTGGCTCTCAGGCAGGGATGGGTCCCGTGAGTCGCAGGTGAAGCATTTCTCTGAGTCCTGTGCCGCGGAGCAGCACCATCAGGGATGGGTGACTGGAGGCTGCACCACTGCCCAGCTCTGTGGGCCTGTGCCAGAGCCGTGCTGGGGCCAGGTGGGCTCACCTGGAGGTGGCTGACGATGCAGTACTCCTGGGGCCCATCCAGCCCGCAGGTGGAGGTGGCGCTCAGGCGGGCAGCTCGCCCCACCAGCAGGTTCCCAGTGGCCGGGTAGCAGCTCCCGCGAGTGCAGCCGTGGCTCAGGTCAGGTTCCTCCCAGCCCCCTACTGCCAGTCCCCCTGCTGCAGAGAGCATGAGGGCACAGGCTGGGGACTGTGCCAGGGCCCCTGTGCACCCCCAGCTCCTCCATGCACTCACCCCACCCCCAGCCGTCCCATCCCGTCCCATCCCTGCATCCTGACCCACTGATGCAGCACGAAGCTCCATGATCCGGAAAGGTGCTGGCAGCAGCGCTGGGGCCTCGTGACCAGGGCAGGGAGCAGGGTGACTGGGGGGCTGGGCTGCCTGTGCTCCTGGGGGCCTGGGCAGCCCCAGGGCACCAAGCGGTGCCGGGGGGAGTCAGGAGCCGGGTCAGGCGCCTGTTAATCCCAACAGGGCTTAGCGCAGCCCAGATTCCTTGCTGGGTTTTGTGGCAGTCAGGCCCTGGCTGCTGACGGCCAGGGAGCATTGCCATTGCCACTATTCCCACTGCCCAACACCCTCTGCCAAGGCTGGGGTCCCTGAACCACAGCACTGCAAGTACACAGGGGGCCACTGAGGCCAGTGCTTACCCAGGAGGAGAGCGAGCACCAGGAGGTCCATGGACAGCCACGGGATCAGCCGGGGGGAACAAGGAGATGGCACTGCTGCAGGGTGCAGGGTACGGCTTAGCATGCCTGGCGCCTGGCCTCTCCTGGCTCTGGCACAACCATGCAGTCCAGGGGGCAACCCTCCTGCCCCAGCATGATGGTGCTTCCTGGGCACAACACTGGGAATTGGGGTCAGGTGGGACAATTGGGTCCCAAAGTCGTGCCCCAGTGCATGGCCCTGGGGGGCTGTGGCATACAGACCCGGATACACAGTTGTGCTGCACACCCCCTGACCTGGCACAAACTGTGCCATGCTCCATCCTGCCCAGCTCATGATGGATCCATCCTTTCGAGTATCAGTAGTGTCCCTGGGGGGTACCAATGCCGGGCCAGGGCCAGCCTGGGAGGGGAGCCAGGAGTGCTGGAGCCGGCTGGGCGAGGGCGTCCCTGACGCTGGCTGGGGTCCCACTGTTAAATTTAGGCTGGAGCTGCCTTTTGTGCTTCCTTCTCTCCCGGTACCTCCCGCTCCCAGCCTTGTAAGAGCTGGATCAAAGCCTGGCCCCGGCTCTGCCCAAACACATCTCTCCTGTCCCTGCACGGAGTCAGCCCCGGGCAGGAGGGCTCGGGGCTGCGGGGGGAGCTGCAACACTGTCCCAGCACCCACCCCGCTCGAAGCCACGCCAGGGCGGTGGGTGAGGTGGTGCAGAGCCACGTGCTGGCACGAGGGTCCCCGAGCCGCGCGAACCCCCAGTACCTGGTGTCCTGCAGCGTCCAGCGGGACCAAGGCCAGGGGCGAGGGCGAGCAGGACTCGCTGCCCCCGAGCTGGGTGCGCAGAAATGAGCCGGGGCAAGGGCAGCGATGGGATGGCGGCTGGTGGCCCCCCTTCCCCGTGCACGATTCTTATTCAAATGGGCTGCCCGCTGAAAGGGACGGCGGTCTCCAGGCTACGGGAATGTCACTGCCGATTCCTTCTGCCTGGAGGCCCCTGCCGCCTGCCCGCCCGCGGAGGCCTGGCCGGCCAGGCGTCGGCAGCCCGGGCACGCCCCGGCCCCTGGGCGGCACGGTGGGCCCCGCCGGCAGACAATAGGGCGCCTCGTGGGCCAGCGAGCCAGAGACACCGCGTTCCCTGGGCTCCCGGCACGGTGTGGCAGGAACGCGCCTGCTGCCACTGGCAGCGAGGCGTGTGGGGCGGCATGGAGGGATGGGTGCCTGATGGTCCAGGAACCGGCTGGCACAGCTGCGCAGGGGTCACAGCACCGTTCTTTGCCCCACCTGGGGATGCCCCGTGGCGAAGGCACAGTTACGCTGCAGGGTGGAGCCGTGCCGGACGTCTGCCTCACCAGGAGCTCACCCGGACACAGGCACCATGCTGCTGGCTGGGAACATCCCTCCCAATGGACCCAGCCCTCCCCACCGCCACGGCTCCCTGGGCAAAGTCCAACACACATCAACTCCAGGAAGTGCACAGCAGGAGTGGGGGTACCCAGCCCTCCTCTGCCAAAAGACCCCACAGTCCCTTCCTTGCGTGCTGTCTCATGCCAGTTGCCGGCACCCAGGCTGTGCCATGGGGCAGTGCCATGTGCCAAGGGCTGTGCTGTGCACTGGGGTTGTGCCGTGCCCAGGGGCTCCCCTCCAGCATGCTGGCTCCTACCTGTGCCTGTGGGGCCTGGGGTTCTGGGTGGGTGGCTGGTGGCTCAGGTAAGCTGCAGAGTCGAGGGCCCACTGGGCTCGGGCTGGGCTAGGCTGCTGTTCCTGGAGGAGGGCAGCCAGCGCCTGTCTCCTCCTCCAGCAGCCGTGCCAGGCGAGGGGAGGGACCCGCCTGCACCAAGCTTTAGCCAAGGTGAGGCAGAGGCCAGGTACACACTGGCAGTGGCCCATGCATGGCACAGCAGTGCCCTGTCCTTCGGCTGGCCAGGAGCCGTCACAGCATTCCCACAGGGCTGCTGTGCCCAGTTGTGCAGCACGTGGGTCTGCTGAGACAGGCAGCCCAGCTGGGACTCGCCCTGTACTGCACGGGCCCACCTGTGCCTCTTCAGGGCACATCTCCAGCAGCGGTACCGGGAGCCCTGGGACAGCATGGCAGCCAACTGCACTCCCCCAAGATCCATGCCGGATGGATCCAGTTCCCCCCCAAGTGCTGGCAATGTGGGCACCACCATGCCCCACTCACCTCGTGCTGGTCGGTGCTGCTCGAGATCCTTTGGACTGGCTGGGCCGGGCACTGAGCCGGCAGTCCTGGAGCCCTGCAGGGAGCACGGCTGTGCACCGGGGCCAGGATTCACAGAGAACTCACTGTCACACAGGGATGGTGCCTTTTATTAGCCAAGGCCGAAGGAAGGAAGAGGAGCTGTGTATCTCCACACCAAGGCCATGCTCTGGCCACCCGCCGCCAAGCAAGGTCACAGGCAAACAAAGAAACAGCTCCTGGTCATAGGAGTGCCAAAACCCACGCCCCCAGGGACACTCTGACATAGCCAGGCTGGTCCCACACGCCTCAGCGGGACAAGGGATGCCGTGGGCAGTACCCTGCCAGCTCCCCATGGCTGTGCTTTCAGCAGGCACTGGGAAACCTGGAGGTAGGGCTGTGCCCAGCAAGGCTCCAGCAGTGCAGGCTGGTGGCCAGGCATCACCACCTCATCAGCTGGGAGAGCTGGTGGAAGATGACCCGATAAAGAGCCATTAGCACTGGTCAGCATGTCTTCCTCAAGGGATCTTGCCAGGCAAACCTTATCTGCTCTAAGGAGATCCGAAGAGGCCTGATAAAGGGACCTGATAAAGGCGACTGTAACAGGATCTCTGGCCGTGAAAAGTTAAAGTGGGAGGGAGGGATCCTCAGTGGCATCTGAGAGACAAGAAAGGTGTCTCAGCCTGTGTCCAGGCACCTCCAGGCTCCCTTAAAGGCTGCTCTGACTTCCCATGCCGAGCTGCAATCCCCTTGGCTGCCCCAGAGCTGAAGGCGTGGCCATGTCTGCCCAGGGAGGTGCCCTGTCCCGGGGCAGCTCCACTGGCTGGAGATCTGCCGGCAGCCCTCCATCACCAGCATTTCAACGCTGCTGAGCATCCGTCTCCCCTGGACACCCACAGCCTGCCTCCACCAGCACCTTCCAGAAGCCATCAGGGCACTCTTGCAGCAGTGCAGAGGGGCCCCCCCTATCCTCGGCAGAGCCCCTGAGGTCCCAGGGCAGCCTCTCACGCCTGCCCAGCCCCACTTGGACCGACTTCAGTGTGCGCAGCAGGCGGCCAGCACTTCCCTGAACATCCTTAGTGAGCAGAGAACTGCTTAACCGCTTCCCTTCCCCAGGAATGAGCCGCGGCACTGGAGCTGCTGTCTGCCCAGGACCACGGTCCCACCACCATTAGTGCCGGGTCAGCGCACCGGCGGCCCCGCGGCACAAACCGGATCCAGATCGCAGGCCGGTGAACAATGGCATTTCTGTTGAATTAGCTGGCCAGAGGGTCCTGGTGCAGAGTGGGCAGATCCAGAGGGAAACCGCAGGATGGGCAGACAGGCTGGGGCTGGCAGAGCACCTGCCAGTGCAGTGCCAACCTGGCATGTTTTCTAGGAACTCACCAGGAACGTGGATTTATCCCAGTTTACACCAGTTCAGCACCAGTGGCATTCATGTGGAGCATCTCCCACCCCACTCACCTGGAGTATTTCCCACCCCAAGCCAGGCAATTCTTAATGGAGCTTGAGTAATATCAAACCTCACTGGGGGAATTAGGGAGAAGAGCTGGGCGTGATCTGCAGCTGAGCGTGCCCCATGCAGCAGCCAGGCACACAGGAGACACCATTCCATGGAGCTGACATGGGGCCGGGAGCAGGAGCCCAGGGAGGAGGAGTCTGTCAGGGCCCAAAGAAAAGCTGGACACACTGGGTGGTTCTGAGCACCATTTTACTGAAGGGCTGGACACCTGCTAGGACTTCATAACAAAAAGTTCACTTCATTTAAGAAAAACAACAGTCTGTTTTTTGTCCCATTCCCTCTGAAGAGCAGAATACTACTAATGCTGTCTTTTCACTAAGCAATGCCATTCCAAAATATACAACACAGAGTGTGGAACAGCCCAGCCTCATATTAACATTAAATATTATTAGAACTTCGGAAACATTCTACACAAACAAATGAAACAGTAAAAAGTTCACTCAAGAACAAGATGGTCAGTTGTAAAATCATCATACAAAGTTTGTTACTCGCCCTTCCACAGGCTGCAGTTGCTGCTCCTCAGCCATTGCTTGGGATCCCCAAACACCAGGGAATGCCGCCAGTCCCAGCCAGAGTGGGTCGGTCATTCTGCATGGAGACGGCTCTCTTGGAGATAATGGTTGGCAGAGAGGAGCACGAGGGGCCAGGCAGTGCCCACCCAAAACCCCCATGTCCCTCGGAGTGGCTGCCGTGCCTCTGCTTGGGAAACCCTACTCCTCAGGAGTGGGGCACTGGGAACCAGGAGGGACGGTGTCACACACCATGCCTCCCCCGTCACGAAAACTGATGCTTTTTGTCCTGACCCAGGCCTGGGCAGTGCAGCAGAGCAGGGGCAGGAGGGGAGGTATTTCTGGGAGTAGCTTTGCAGCACCTTCTCTTTTAAAACAGCACCATGTGCCTGTACCTGTGGGAATCACCAGACACTCACAGGGGCTGCCCGTAACCACAGGAACAGAAAGGGCTAATTAAGACAACAAGGAGAGAGTCCCAGAGGGTAATAAGGCCTTTAAGGGACTCCTGGGGAAGGTATTTCAGATGCCACCCATGCGGGGCCAGATTGTGCAACCGATAAAGGATGGAAACCAAGGGTTAGGAGGGGCACCTGCTGCAAAAGGACGCTCCTCACCTGCAGCACCAGTGTAGTCTGTCAGCAGGGCAGGCTCTGTGGCCAGGCAGGGGGTGGAGGGGAGGCAGTGGTGTGGAACACTGCAGCCCTGGTTCCTCCATTTGCACATCTCCTGCAGCAGACACAGAGCTGCCTGTCCAGGCGCTGCCAGCATCTTTAGCTTCCCCTAAGCTTCCTGCTTTTCCACCAGACCTCCTTGATGTTCCTAAGAAAAGGAAGAGGTCTGGCCTCAGCACCACAGCTTTGGGGGCAGCAGTTGGCCAAGCTGCAAGTTCCAGCAGTGTCACACCTATAGACAGGGTTCACTCGACACCAAGGGATGACCCAGTGATGAGGGCTGGCTCTCACACCCTCTGGTGTGAGATCTCTGTGAAGCACCTGGCACCTTCCTAACAGCACCCAGCTCCAGGTAGGAATAGGCTGCGAGGAGAGGGAAACCCCAGCATGGTGCTCTCTAGCACAGAGTCCCAAATACGAGGGCCCACGAGTAACTTGCCCTGCTGCCCTCCCCATAGGTGGTGCCAGCCCACCCCGCTGGCAAAGCCAAGGGCTGCAGCACTGTCAGGAAGGTGCAGGTGTCCCAGAGCAGCTGTCCTCTCCTCAGGCCACCTCAGCTCCCAAAAGGCCATTCCCATCTGACTGCAGGAGTAAACAGGCCAGTGCTATTCTGAATTCTGAAAAAGAAACCACACAAACCAACCAGCCTGGCTGAGCAGCGGGTGCTCCACAACTCGGCACCTGCCAACCATGGCTAAAACTAGGATTCTCCAACCTAAACCTGTGCTCCTGCCTGGGAAGCTGCCCAACTCATGTCACGCTGCCTAGCTGGAACTGAGAGACAAACCCACTCTCTGTCCCCACTCATCCCTTGAGTCATGGCCAAAGGCCCAGCTCCCAGACAGGGCAGGGAATTTGGATCCAAGGAGGAAGAACAGCTGGAGTGGCTGCACCTCCCACATGCTGCCAAAGTTTGGCCATGAACACAGCACAAGTCACAACTAAAAGGGCACAACCTCTGTGCTCAAGCCCAAAACCCAAAGCCCTCCAGACCCTCCTGCCATAGCTGCAGCTGGGGTGGAGAAGTGCTGATGGTGTTTGAGGAGGGCCTGGAGGACAGGCAGCAAAACAAGGGCAGCTGTGGGGCAGGGCCATGGAGCCGCATGCACGGCATCACCCACTTGTGCCGTTCAGCTCCTAATTTCCCTGCAATGCTCTGAGCTGGCAGCTGGCTGAACTCCATGCAAGGAAGCACCAGGCAATGAGGGCTCTCAGCCCACTGCCCCCCAGCCCTGTTAGTGTGAGCTAGTCTGAGAAGTGCCAGTGAGGTGAGTGCTCCCAGCGCTCCAGAGAGCACATCTCCTCCTCATACTGCAATACCACTAGTGGACTGCCAAGCAGGAGTAACAAAATAATCCCTTCTTATTTTGCAGAAAAGTGCTTAAGAAATTCTGTACAAGGATTGCTACAGCAGCTGGCTCAGGAAGGAATGCAAATAGTTTAGAAGCAGCAGCACCACACTACAGGGCTTGCAGGAAAGAGGCTAAGGAGAAACTTCTCCAACTAAAAGCAGTGGCAGATGGTGAAATCTGATCACAGTGGACATAAGCTTCAAAACATTTTTACCAATTAACATTGTGATTTCAACTGGTATCTGATGTCAGCTTCCCCTTCAGCTGCCTGCTGGACAAGCTGCTCTCCCCACGGACCTTGCTGACGGACATCTGAAGCATGCAGGAAGCTCAAGGGCCTTGCCTGGTGGAGGGGAAGCATAAACTGCTTCTTGGCAGCTGAATAAAAGGAGAAATGATTTCCAAAAAAATCAGTCGGAAGAACAGCCCTTTGACCGCTGGCCGAATCATTTCTAGAAGCGACAGTGGCACAAATCCATGCGTTAAAAGCATTCCTAAGAGAGTCTCCAAAGCTCTCGGCTGTCATGGTGCCCAGAACAACACAGGCCAGGTTAGGCACTTGGATTCAAAGTGACTAATACAGAAACAGGTCTGGACAAGGTGCATACCACACGCTCAGCAGAGACCACAGCGCTCTGGGCAACACATTTCCATGAGCCCTGCCAGTTACTGCTGCCACAAAGTAACATGTGGGAGAAGGGACCTGTGGGGGGAGATCTCTGGTTAGATCAGGTCTTAGGCAGCCCTGGTTTGATCAAACCCTTCATCTTCCCTAAACACCAGACAGCAGTGTCCATGGCACAGCCCCTCTGCTGCCTCCTGCACATCAGTGTTGCAGGACACCAGGAGTATCCACACCAGGAGCATCCACACCTGGGCACGAGTCGAAGGACAGAGGAGCCAACCCCCACTAGGCTGAGGCACTCGCTCTGCCAGCACCAGCTGACAGTCGCTGGCATTGGCAGCAGGGGCTGCAAAACCCCTCTGTGAATAACAAGTTGTAATTCTCTCAGCCGAGTTCCTGAAACACCTGCCAGGCGACACCAGGAGGGTAGAGAATGGAGCTCCAGCACTGTCCCATCGCTCAGGGCCCTGCGGTCTGCCAGAGATGTGTAAGAGAGCTGACAGAGACGGGACTGGTGATGGGCAGGTCTCTGAGCACAAAGCTATGGAGTGCTCACTTCCCTGGCAGGAGTCTCGGTGACACAGAGGTGTTTTCCAAAGCTTGCCTCTCCCTGTGGAGCAGATCACCTCTTGCTGGTGGCCTGGGAAGGATACAGGGCAAGCCGTCATCACTAAGTATGCGCAGCACTCAGCTCGATGCTGGGAAAGGCATGGCAGCACTAAGGCTGGATGCTCTGCTGGATGTGTCAAGCAGCAGTACAAGCCAAGTCCTTGACTGGCAAAGACCCAAGCTGTGAAAGACAAGAGGTGATGGAGAAGAGTGGGGAGGCAGGCAGCAACACAGCCGGGGGAAGACACAAAGTGAAGAGGAGGGATGTGGCCTCCTAAGTTGGCCTCAGGTGCTCAACTTCCTGCTCAGGCTAGAGGAAAAGCAACCTCGACCCAAATTCAGCCTTGTTGATGCACGTTGTTTTTCCCAGAGGAGGCCAAGCACTCAGCTGGGACGTCTGTGCCGCAAGAGGAGGCTCCAGACACAGCTCTTGGTGCCCTTATAAGGGTCTGGGAACAGGGGAAGCTGCTGAGCAGCCTGACAGACAGTAATACTGCAGGCAGGAGTTCAGAGCCCTCCTCGGGAAACAGCCAAAAAGAGAAACGCCAGTGCAGGACTTCAAGACCTGGCATTTGAGAGCGTGGGAATGAGAAAGGTCTGAAGGAGTGGGAACAAAAGGGACAAAGCAATTTTTGGCCAGTTGACAGTGATGGAGGGTCCCTGTTCATCCAGCATCAGGTCAAGAGAGGGGACTCTCTTCCAGGACATTTCAAAACACAGAAGCAGAAAAAAGTATTTCCTCCTTCTCTGCTGACAAGCAGCGGCATTCACAGGTCATTCTCAAACACTGCAAGTTATGATCTCTGACAGCAACTCAGAACCCAAGTGTGGGGTTCAGGACCTGCAATCATGCCCTGAATCATAAAATCACAGAATAGTCTGCATTGGAAGGGACCTTAAAGACCATCTTGTTCCAACTGCCATGCCATGGGCAGAGACACTTTCCACTAGACCAGGTTGCTCAACGAAGAACCTCCACCCTGCTCTACCTGGGTGAGAGGGGAGAACACAGACGCACCTTGGAACACTCAAATTCCCTGCCCTCTCATCCCATCATGAACCTTCTCTCTTCTCTCCATGCCATGGTCTTCCTCTCTGAGCTGGGGATCAGACATTGACCCCTTTTACAAACCACTGAAATCCAACCAGGTGCTCGTGGGGGCTTAAACATAAGGAGCTGGGGCTTCCCTGGGGAGCTCATCCCTTCAGCCAATGTCCACAGAGATTACTAGGTCAGACAACTGGTATTTTGAGCTGGTGAGAGAATGAGTGGATTATAGGCTCACTGCTGCAGAGATCTGAGCCAGGTCCATGCCCAGCTCAATGCTGCTTCCTTTCCCCAAGCCACCAGGTTGCCCCTCCTATGTGACAGCAGCAGCACCTACTGCTCCAACGAGGTGTTTCTCCCGGAGCTTGCAAATCCCTTCCTGTGAAGCCTGTGATCCCATCCGACAGCGTGCCCCCGGCGCCGCAGCGGTTCCGCAGTGCCTCCTGGGGACAGCAGAGCTTCCACACCTGACACACACCTCCTTGCAACATCCCCGACGGCACAGCAAAGCTGCTCCCATCACAACACAGTGCCCACCTCCCCTCCTACTGCTTCACCCTCACAAACCAAGAGAAAGCAACTCTCTATGTTTAAGAGCTGGCACATGTCCTCTCACCTCTTTCGCTTTTCTGCTTTAACTCAGGCTCAGATATCCCACCGAGCTCTGAGACCGGCAGGATGCAGCGAATACATTCAAACACAGCCTGTGTCTTTATCATGATTTAACCCCAGCCAAAACCAACAAGTCTTCACTACCGGCACCTAGAACCTGCTCCTGAAACACCCAGCAACAGTAAATCAGTCATGTGGTGGGCAGGACACTTTACACAATTCCAGCCCTTTGGCTTTAACAGTCACAGTCCATGTTTTACGGCTGTACCTGGGATACAGGAGAGTGGGGCAATGCTGAGTGCTGAGGAGGAATCGCTCTTTGGAGGCAAATCCCTACCATGAGTTCAGAACTTCTGCTACCAACAAAGGGAGGAGGCACCTTCAGACGTCAGGCCCCGTGACACTCCCCCACTGTTATGCAGAGGTAATACCGAAAATAGGATTAAACCTACCAGCTGGTAATTCTCCAAATTGCTTGGCATTCTGGAGACAAACGAGTGGCTATAACATTGCTGCCTCCGAGCTGCTCGAGGGAGCCCAGGACAGACTGTCACAACACTGAACCACAAAGGAATCCTGGCACCTTTCAACAAAAGACTGGCTGAAGGGGAGGGGGAACAAAAAGCTATTGAATCCTATCCCAGAGGGATGGAGGAAGTGCATCTTCCCACAGTTCCTGGGCCATATGCACATATATGGATATATAGATATATAGATAATAAAGTTATAAAATTTGATCAAAATAAAACCAGTAAATGTACAGCTTGAAAAAGAGCAATATCACAGTGCATCGATGTCATGAGAAAGTCCCGTGTTCTCCCCTGCACGAGAGCTCAGCCTGTCAGGTCCAGGGAAGCTCAGCAGGAAGTGAGCTCTCCGGCCTGCCCGGCTCGCCGCTGGCCAGAGTCACCATCCCGTGTTCCCAAACAGGGGTTTGGACTTCTGCAGCCAGTCCTGCACAGCAGTGGCAGACAGGTAGAACAGCGCGGGAGCAGCTGCTCTGCCTGCAGGTTAGTCGGCATGTCAGCACCAGAGACACAGAGCTGCTCCCAAACTTCTCCGTGCTCTGGTGCCAGGCTCCTATTTACTTACTTACAAAAAAAAAGTGACAGTGAAGAAACTCAGGGGACGCTGTGAGAGTGGGACAAGGGCTGAATTCGAATCACAGGGGACAGGTTGACCCTAAGAATCTTCTGTGCTCTCCTCCTCACTTCATCATCAGAGGAGGAGTTGCCCACCTTGATGGTCCGGAATTTCAGTAGGTTCAAAGTGCTCTGAGCCTGTCTAGTTTTCTTTTGGACAGGAATGGTATTTGCTTTTTTCCTCTGTGGTGCTTCTCTTGCCTCTGTGGCTCTTCTCTTCTTCTGCCCAGTGCTCTCCCGGTAACTGCTGCTGTCCTTCCACTCTGTTTTTCCCACCAGAGCTTCCTTATCTTTGATTTTCAGGGTCTTGGGCTGCGGTGCTGTGGTGGAGCCCTGGGATGAGCTGCCCGTGACCCTCCCGTTGAGAATTCCCGAGGCCTTGCAGGCGTTGCTCTCCTGCAGCACTCCACCCTTTGGTCCCTTCAGGAGGTTCAAAGCGTGGGTGGCAGAATCTGGTGCTTTCTTCACCGAATGCTTGTACCCCTTGCTTTCAGTTATTTTAGTGCTCTTGCCTGAAGGAAACTGCCTTGGTGGACTGGAATTCTTGAGGAGTTTAAGGTCTGAGGGCGAGATCCCAAGCCGCCCTCGCGTGTATTTGGACTCCAAACAGGACGTCGTGGTTTTCAGCGGCACCAGGGCTTCCAGAACCACAGACAGTCTCACGGCTGGATACACGTCGGGATACATGTTTGTAGGGAAGCCCACTGCTGCTGCCTTGGATGTGCCAGACCTTGTCTGCTTCAAAGAGCTCAACAGGAGATTCCTGGAATCCCCTTTGGAGACGGGCTGAGTGGAGACTTTCAGAGAGCTCACGGGAATGCTGGTGGGTGAAGCAGACACCTTTGCCATGGCTGTGGTGTTCCGGGCCGGACTCTGCGAGGACTTGGCAGTGCTGACACAGCTGTGTGGGCTGCTCTCCTTCGTCTGACTCGGGGTGTCTGCCGTGCACGAGCTGTACCCGTACACATCCTTACTCCTCAGGATCGTGGGCTGGTAGCCCTCCTCCTTCAGGCCCTGGATGAAGGCCACTAGCTGGGTCTCTGTGTCCGAAAGGTCCTTGGACATCGGGTTGAAGACTCGGAGGGCCTCCTCCAGCACTTTTTGTCCTGCAGAGGAAATTCTCGACCAGGAATGGACAGCTTTTTCTTCCTCATTGTTCACTGCAATATTCATGGCATTAGGCAAACAGGTGCTTCAAAAAGGTCCAAATTACTGGAAAAACAACCCTTGACACCTCAAAAGGAGAAAGAAGATAGTTAGCTTAAAGTAACTGAAATTATCCCATGTTTCTAAGCAGGGATCTGAAACCATTAAGCCCAGGCGTGGCTGGTCACAAACACCGGGTCATATTCTGGGCACAACCCAAGACAGAAGCATCATCAAGAAAATCCTGTCACTGATTTATCTCTGAAGTAAAACTAAAACATCTCTCACAGAAATCTCCAGCCTAAATAAAGATTTCAAGAAATCCCATCTAATCCATCCCAAGATGAAGGATTTCAACGATTAGCTCAGCAAAATCTGCAGTTTGTTTCCAGTTTGAGTTTGACCCACCCCAGCTCTGGGTGACCAGATCACATTTTCCCTGGGTAAAGCAGTCCCTCATGGAACCCTCTCCCTGCACACACCCCGAGAGCAGCACCACTGACCCATCTCAACACTAAGAAACCTGAGCACCTCAACTCCATCCCAGCGTCAACTCCAATTTCTCAGCTTCTCAATTGATGCTGCTCAAAAAATTGATTCTGAGTCCCTGCCAAAGCTGTAGCTTCCTCCTGGAGACCTGGCAACAGGGCTGGAGGCTGTTCCAGTTGTGCTTCATCGATGCTGAATGCCGTGGCAAGGCAGCACCGCTCCTTGCTGTTCCTTTGTTTGAACAACGGTCCGCGACTTGCTGTCACAGCAAACTGGTGTTGATCCAAGGGCACTCGCTGCCAAGTGAGGAGGAAGCAGGAAATTCAAGCAGGGCGGTATGAAGGAAACACACATCACCAGGGCCAAGTGCACAATGGCCCGAGGGACAACACTGGGATCACGCTTAGGGCACTGCGCAGCTGCCTGCCCAGCACAAAAGCACCAATTATGGCTTTAAATAAAACATAGGCACTGAAGGGCAGTCCAGGCAGGACTTTGGGATGCACCCAGGAGAACTCTGGTGGCCTCACAGCTCTGCAGCTGGACGCTGTGCAGATGAGGCATAAAACCTTTAGCTCCATTGACAGCTCTCAAAATAACAACAAGGATCCAGTTAAAACCTCTTTTCAGAGAAATGCAGGAGGTGTCAGAAACACTCTTGGGAGAGGGCAGTGCACAGGGAAGGAAGCTGTGATGGAGAAGTTAGTGCAGACAGAGCAAGGAACTACTCGTGTCCCACGCTCCCCCCGGCACTCCAGTCTCCCCACGGCCCCGGAGCAGAGCCCGTGCTGCCGCCAGCTGCACAAGCAGGGGAGAAACAGGAGCCAAGAGCAGCCGCAGAAGGGGAAGCACAGGTCAGTGGGGGAGTAAGAACCTCCACATGACAGACTAATCTCAGTCAAGTGCTCTGCAGACGTCACGGCAGAAGAGGGATTTGGAGGAGGATAATGCAGTCGTTCTGCGGCAGGCGGGGGATCTCCCACAGAGGAAGGGAGGCAGGCAGGGAAGGGATCCCACACAGGCAGGCAGGGAAGGGATCCCACAGAGGCCCAGCCAGCATCATCACCACCTTCCAAAGGACCAAGCCAAGCCAGCAAGGATGTCACGTTAATCCTGATCTGGTAGGGAAGGACAGACCAAGGGAGAAGTGCAATAACATGTTCTCAGTAGGCTGCAAAACAGATCATTTTGGGGCTGCAGCAAGCCCAGGAACAGCTGGGACACCTGAAGGGGTATTCTGGCTGTGACACCTCACAGTGACAGGACTTCCCAACATCCCTCGGCTGGGTCCGGTTTGGTGCAGTGCCGGCTGTGCTGGAGGAAAGCCGGGCACGAGCAGGCACACCCCGGACACGCTGTTCCCTCAAGTAGGACACTATTTTGGGGGCCGGGGGGCCACGGAAACACAGCGCTGCCGGCACAGTGCACGCAAAGCGCTGGTAGGGCCCTCCCGCACAGAGAGTTCAGAGGCCCGGCTGCCCGGGCACGGCGCTGGAGAAGGGCTCTGCTGTGCTTCTCCAGGGACACTGGAGGGAAACGCCGGCTACCAGCAGGGCCAAGACGCGGGGCTGGGGCCGCATGTGGAGCTGGAAGCCGGTGCGCAGTCCCAAGGAGCGCTCGGCGGGGCCGCCGGACCCCCGCTCAGCCTCTCCTGCTGGCCCGCCCCTCGGCGGAGGCGATGCCTCTGCCCGAGCGCCCGTCCCTCGCTTCCCCTGCACCCTCCCCATGGCTCGGCCCGCCGGCCGGAGGGACCCCGGGGCGGGCAACCCGCGCGGGCCGACCCCTCCCTGCGGGGCTGCGAG
>NW_020884882.1:8504556-8542387 GCF_003945725.1 Corapipo altera | reverse complement strand
ATCAGGTAACGGGGCCGGACCGGGCCCGGGCCGTGAGCGGCGGGGCCGGGGCTGGGACCGGGGCCGGGATCGGGACCGGGACCGGACCGTGAGCGGCGGGGCCGGGCCAGGGGCCGGGCCATGAGCGGCAGGGCCGCGCAGCGGCGGCGGCGCCTGGTGCTGCACGTGGACCTCAACAACACCGTGGTGGTGGCGGACACGGTGACCGGGCAGGGCCCGCGCGCGGCGCTCAACACCTTCCTCAGCACCGTCACCTGGGGCCGCGCCGGGGCCGCCGGTGAGCGCCGGGGCTGTGGGAGCGGGGGGAGCCGGTGTGCCGGCGGCGGCGGGCGCCGAACGCGCTCCTCTCTTCTTGCAGGCGAGTGGGAGTGGCTGAGCGACCGTCCGTCCCTGTGCCCGCCGTGCCCCGGCGCCCTCAGCTACTACAGCGCCTGCGGCCGGGACCCCTCCTTCACCGAGGCCGGGCCGGGTCGCCGCTTCCGCAACCTCCACGCCCGCCACCTGCAGCTGCTGGAGTGGCCGGGCCGGCCGCACGACGCCTTGTCCGTGCCGGGAGAGCCCGGCGAGCGCTACCACCTGATCCTGCCCTCCTTCTTCCGGCTCCTGGACACGCTGCACCGGAATGGCCGGGCCTTCGCCGTGGTTTTCAGGACCTTCGGCACCGACCTGCCCCGTGCCCTACAGGCTGTCAGCAGTGCCCTGGACGGGCAGCACCCCCAGTTCCCCACCTTGCGGGACGTGGCGGTGAGTGGTGCCCCGAGGGTCCTGTGGGATGGGGAAGGGCAGCCGGGTAGTCCCACGGTGCCCCCCCCCCCGTGCCAAGCTGCTCTCCAACCACTTGGCCAGACTGCTTTAAAAGCACCGGGTTCTTGGGATGAGGCTGTCAGCTGTGGGGGAGCACGTGTGTGTGCAAATTCTGTATGGGAATGGTCTCCTCTTGAGGTATCCCAGGTTGGACAGAGCATCCCTTCTCCTGGGAAGTGGCTGCTGCAGCAGTGCAGGGCTCCCTGGCTCAGAGCTGATTGCAGCTGTGCTCTCTGCCCTCCCCCTGGAAGCACACTGGGCAGGAGCACTGGGAATGATCTTCAGGAGATGCTTCACTTATTTCTTGGAGCATTTATGGGGAGCAGAGAATGAAACGGGGGCAGTGTGCAGCTGGGAGGTCATTCTTTTCTGTCCCTGGGAAGGGGATGACTTTTGGCTGGGGGTGGTTCCACACTTTCTCTTGTCTTCTCCTCAGCACTGCCCTCCCACACTGCGATGGTGGGGAGTCTCCACCCTGCTTCTTGGTGTCTCTACCAGTGCATGAAACAACCTGTCTGCTTTGAAAACCTTTCCTCCCTTGCTTTCTGTGGTCCTGCAGCTCCCTGTGGACCTCACCCCTGGCCAGATCCGCTGCAGCAAGCGGGAGGTGGTGCTGACACGGGGTGCAGAGAAGCTGGCCACCCGGGAAGATGGGAGAAAGCTTTACAACTATTTCAGCTCCTTTGAGGGAATTGGAGGCTTCCAAGACCACTTTGACTGGTGAGAAACAGGGCACTGAGGAAGTGGATTGGGCGTTATATTTTCTCCTGTGATTCTCTGATCTTCTGAGATAGCTCCTAGTTTTGAAGTCTTTTTGGTTTTGGGGCCCCTGTCACTTATGCACTCCCTGTTTTTCCTGTGTGTAGCCTGATGGGGCTGTCATACCTTTCCTCAGGTCTCCATCCCCTGGTATACTCCATGCTTTTCTCCAAACAACCCCTGATTTGTCAGCTTGGTGCAAAATGCCTTTCCCGTGAGGCCACAGCGGGCAGCAGGACGGGACATTCTCCGTCCCACTTCCCTGGCTCAGAGGCTGCCCTGAGCCTGCAGTACAGCCTGCCTTTGCCTGGGAGCTGTCACCCTCTCACTCCCCTGACTGCTTCTTCTCCTGATAACTGTTTCAGGTGGGCCAGAAATAATTTCTGTTCCCGCGGTGGGAAGCCCCTGTGGATAGACCCCCACGATCCTGATGTTCACCACATCTTCATCGATGACAATATCCGGCTGGACGACGCGGACACCATTGTCCACCCACAAGTAAGTGGCTGAAGGCCGCACTGGGGGTGACCCTGGTGAGGTCAGGCACGTTTTGTGTCCTTTGCGTGAGGCTGCAAAGGGGGATTGAGGTGTAGCCCTGGTGCCACTGCACCCTGTGGCACCAGCATGGCAGTGGCCTCAACTCCTGCCCATTTCCATCTGTAAGGAGACAGTGCTGGGGGGAAAACCTGCAGCAGCCAGTGAATGGTCAGCAGTGTTTGCCAGGCAGCCAGGGAGTTATGAGGAATGACGTGCTTTGTGGATATTCCCTTCCATACAAGCTCTCCCAGGTTGTAGTTTTGTAGCTGTTGGCAGGAGTTGTCACTCCCTGGACAGACCTGTCAGGAATAGGGTTTGGTCTGTGCTGTGCCTGGTTCAAGGGAGTTATTGCAACAGCCCCTGTGTGCAGCAGCTGCTGCCTGGATGTCTGCAGCAGATAGAGAATGGCTCACACAGCTCCACTTGCTGCATTTCAGCCTCAGGCTGTTTCCCTGATCAAGGAGTTCCTCCTTTTGCCATCAGTAGCTGGTATGGCTGGTCGGTTGTGCTGCTCAGCTTGTCTCAAGAGTAGCCCTGCAGCCCAGCCCCAGGGTGGCTCCCATGCCAGATCACACAGGTAGGATCCAGTTATGGTGGCAGCAGGCCTCGTGGGAGTTTGGGCAGCAGCCAAGCATCTTCCCAGCGGGGCTCGTCCTCACTGCTGGGACCTTGTTGTCCTGCAACCAGGATCTGTAGGTTGGATGCCATCTTCCCCTCCTCTTGCATCACCAGCTCTGCAATGCTGTCCCCATGTCAGTGATGGTGACAGAGCAGTGCTGGAAGTGAAACAGATTACCAGGTGGCCTTAGGCAGAGCCATGGTGAAGATCAGAAGGTGGAGTCCCTGTTCCCTCCTGTGGCAGCCAAAGGAGAGCTGTTGGCAGAGGTTTTCCTGGCGTTGGCTGCTCCACAGAGCTATTTTCTTCCAGCTGTGTGGTGTGTTCCTTTAGGGGAGCACCAGCAGCATGTGTGACAAGCTGTTTTGGAACCAAAGGCACTTTCTGTGAGGGAGGGGAAATCTGGAGAAAGTTCACCTTGTGCTGCTGGAGTGGAGATGGGATCCCCCTGCCCTCTGACCCTGACCCACAGCCAGCATGGAGGTGCCTGGCCAGGGGAGGACAGGGGCACCACAGAGCACATGTGCTTCTGCCAGGCCCTGCTCTCCCCGCAGGTGTTCTCGGAGCGGGGCAGCAGCAACCCCAGGAGTGCACCCACCTCAGAGCTGTACGACGTGTGCCTGGTGCAGACAGACCTGCTGGAGGCCATTTCTGATGAGGACTATTTCCTGCGCTGTGTGAGGAGGTGCGAGGAGAACTATGACCGCTACCTGGCCTGCGCGGAGAAGGACACTCCAAGCCGGCAGTGGGATGGACAGTGATACCACCTCGTGGGGCCAAGGGGCTCCAGAATGGGACACCCCCCACTTTCTACTACACACAGGCAAAGTCCTGGGCTGGGCTCCTGCTTCAAGCTGTTCCCTCTCCAATGTGCAATGTGGGCGTTCAGTCCTACCAGGAGCCTCCATGCCCAAACACAAGTGTCCCGGGAGCTTGTGTGATGGGATTCCTGAGGAAATGGTTCTCCATTCCTTGGCAGTGCTGCCCAAGGTGCCCTTCCTGCATGAGGGCTGGGGCTCACTGTGCCCCTCTGCTTGCCAGGCAGGTCTTTCCATCCCTTACACCATGGCTGTGATGCAGCTTCTCAGTGTTCACACCTCCCTTCCCACTCCTGTGGCGGTGACTGGTGCGGAGCAGGTGCCAGCGTGAGCACAGTGTTATCGGCAGCACCCACAGGTGCCATTTCTGGTGTGGTGTTCTCAGCGGATGCCCTGTCACTTCTGTCTGTTTTTAAAGCAAACCTTTTTAGCTCATTTCTGTGTGAATTTCCTGCCTGCCCTTGCCTCTGCCTGTGCTGGTGGGTGGGAAGCGCCTTTCCTGGCATGTTCATTTGCCTGGCTCAGCCAAGTGGGGACAAAAGTGGCGGTGGAGGGTTTAAGACCCGTGTGCATCTTCCTGACGCTGCTGAGAGACTGTGGCAAGGGTGTGCTCAGAGTGGGGCTGAGCTCATGCTCTGTCCCTGCAGCCCTGCAGCAGTGACGGGCCGGGGGGTGCTCTCCTGGGCAGGACGGTGGGTTCTCAGCTCTGTGAGCCCGGCGCTGTGTGGCTCTAGCAGCGGCAGCGTGATCTCTCCAGCTCTTCTCCCTGCGGCGGCTCCGTCCCGACGAGATGAACGCGACAGGGGCACGGCGGACTGGTGGCAGCGGGAGGACCGGGCGGAGGGGAGCGGAGCTCGGAGGGGGAGCCAAGGCGGGCGCGGCGCCGCCCCCACCGGCAGCGGGCGGGCCCGGAGCGGGCGGTGGCGCGGAGCGGCGGGGAGAGCGGCGGAGCGGGCGGAGAGGTGAGCCTGGTCCCAGTTCCTGTCCGTACCACTGTCCCAGCGACGGGGCGGCGCAGGCAGTCCCGGTACGGCGGAGCGGCCGGCCGGGGGTGCAGGCGAGAGCCTGGGGAGGGCCGGGGATGCGGGCAGTGCAGCGGGAACCGGGGAAGCGCCGGGGGTGCGGGCGGTGCAGCGGGAGCCCGGGGAGCGCCGGTGGGTGCGGGCTGCGGGCAGTGGCCCAGAGCCCCGTGGGTTGCGGGATGCGGGCGGGAGTCCGGGCAGCGCCGCGGCGTGCGGGCGGTGCGCCGGGAGTAGGAGCATCGCGGAGTCCGGACTGTGCACTGGGAGCCTCGGAAGGTGCGGGCAGAGGGGGACGGGCGCGCGGAAGTCCCGGTGGGTACAGGCTGTGTACCGGCGGCCCAGGGGAGTGGGACCCCGGAGTGTGGGAACTTCGGGGAGCAGGAGTACCAGTGGGTGCGAGCAGAGAACCCCAGGGAGTGGGAGCCCAGAGGGGGCGGGCAGGGAGCCCCGGGGAGCGGGGGCTTTCGCAGCGCCGAGAGGAGCTGGCTCGCTGGGGCTGGGGGAGCGGTGCGTGCCTGGGCGCTGACTCGGATGCTCTCCCCGCAGGAGGCGGTGGGCAGAGCCGGGCCAGTGCCGAGTCAGGCCGGATGGGCGACACAGCGAGATCAGGACCCGGGGACCCCCGGGGCGGCTGAGCAGGCCCATGGCGGCGGGCGCGGGCGCCTTCGCGTGGGCCACCTTCCCCTCCATGCCCACGCGGCGCGTGTACTGCAGCGCCACGCACCGCGACGGGCAGCTCTTCGTGCTGGGCGGCTGCGGGGGCGGTGGGCGAGCCCTGGGAACGGCCGAGGTTCTCGACCTCCCGGCCCAGCGCTGGACCACGCTCCCACCCTTGCCCACGCCGCGGGCTGGTGCTGCTGCCCTCGCCCTGGGCAAGCAGATCTTGGTGGTGGGTGGCGTGGATGCGACACAGAGCCCTCTCGCCTCCGTTGAGGTCTACCACGTGGATGAGGGCAAGTGGGAGAAGAAGGCGGCGCTGGCTCAGCCCTCCATGGGCATCTCAGCTGTGCAGAGAGGTGAGGGATGGGGAGGGTACCTGGCTGCAGTCTGGAGAAGTGGAGATACAGGAGTCAGGGATGCTCAGGTGGGATTTGAATCCCTATGCTGTTTGGGATGCTGCATAAGACTTTCACCCAGCAGCCAAACTTACCACTTAATAGTAGGATCGTGCTCCTGCCCCAAAAGCCAGCCCACTTGCAGCCCAGAGATGAGCAATACAGAGCCCCTCCAGGTATGGTTGCCTTCCCCAGCTGCCCTGGCTGTGGGCCATGCTGGGTGGCTGAGCACTCTGCTTGAGCCCAGCTTGGTGTACTGTGCATCAAACATATTGTGACTCCTGCCTAAAGTTTCCTGAGCAGCCTTGGAGCCTTGGCACAGTTTGGCATGCTAGGAGCCAGGTATGTGGTGCCCAAGTCTGCTTCCTGACCAGGGATGCTGTGGCATGGCCCAGGTTGCAGCAGGCTGAGCAGGGCAGAGGGGATGGCAGGACAGTGGTGGGAGCGGGCAGGGGTGCCGGCTATGCTGGGAGCAGGAGCAGGATTTGGCAGAATGGCTGTGTTGCCATGGTGTCTCCAGGGAGATGGTACTGTTGAGAATAATTAGAGAGGATGGCCTTGTGCTCTTCTCTGTGTCTGATGGATGGCATGGAGAGGGGGACAAGAGGGTCCCATTAGGATCAGGGCATTGCCAGGCTCAGGCCTGGCTACACCACCCTCTAGCCACTCTGGAATGATGTGTGCCCATGGGACTCTGCAGTGCCTGTGCTACCAGCCCTGGAGGGCACAGGGGCACTCCCAGCCCCATGGTGCTGCCCACAGATCTCCCTGCCTCACCACTACCTCTTTTGCAGACGGGGCTGTTTACGCACTGGGGGGAATGGGTGCGGACACCTCCCCCCAGGCATTGGTCCGTGTCTATGAGCCGGCGAAGGACCACTGGCAGCCCCTGCCCTCCATGCCCACCCCATGCTATGGGGCCTCCGCCTTCCTGCAGGGCAACAAGATCTTCATCCTGGGTAGGTGCTGCTGGGGCAAGCTGAGCATCCCCTGTGTACCTCCACTACCTCTGGGTCAGGGAGTGACCTGGTGCACCCCAGGGTAGCTCCATGCTGCCCAGCACTGCAGTCAGGGGGGCCCCTCAGGCTTGCTGAGTACAGTGATGGTGCCAGTTCGGGGCACCAGCAGCCACAGCATCTCCTCTGTGCACAGGGGGCCGGCAGGGCAAGCTGCCCGTCACAGCCCTCGAGGCCTTCGATCTGGAGACGAGGAGCTGGACACGCTATCCCAGCATGCCCAGCCGCCGCGCCTTCGCCGCCTGCGCCATGGCCGATGGCATCGTCTTCAGCCTGGGGGGGCTGCAGCAACCAGGGCCACACAACTTCTATTCTCGTCCCCACTTTGTCAACACCGTGGAGATGTTCGATCCTGCCCAAGGTGAGCTCCATGTCCCTGAGTAGAGTGGAAGCATCACCTATGTGTCCAGGATGACTCCTTGGATTGGTGAGGGGTGTCTGCACCTGAGGGACATGATTATGCAGGCTCTGAACATCAGCCCCTTGCACCCATGCGAATCCTGCCCTGTGCTCCCTGGTCCCAGAGAGTGATTAACCTGGGGCTGTCCTGGCATCAGTGTGTGGAGAGGAGCCCCAGTGTGTGATGCTCACTCCCTCTCACCCCCAGGTGCATGGAGAAAGCCAAACCGCACCATCCGCATGAGGGAGAAGAGAGCCGACTTCGTGGCTGGCTGCCTAGGAGGAAGAGTGGTGGCCGTGGGTGGCCTCGGTAATGCCGGGGGTAGGCGTGTGGCTGTGTTCCCATCCCCATCATTTGTGGCATATCAGTGACCTGCATGACAGTGGAGAGGTTGGCTGTGAAAAGCCACGGGGGTACTGCAACACTGTCTGCATCTGCATCCCTTTTGTGCCCTTCAAGTTCTGGGAAGACCCTACTGCCCTGTCCCAAAGGCTGCCCCACTGAGCCCCTTGCCCCTTTCACCTCCAAACCAGGCTTTTTCCAGCTCATGTGCAGTGTGCCGGGCTCACATAGCCCACAGTGACTCAGCCCCACTGTGCAGGGCTGCAGCACTGCATCCCTCTCCCAAGAGAGCTGGGGAAAGGTTAGTGCTGTCACTCAGCAGCAGAGATGCAGCAGGAAGGGCTGTCTGGGGAGCCTGGTGCCAGCCACAACACCTCCAGCCCTGCAGTGAGGGCTGCCAGACCCCCCAGGCTCATCCAGGGTGAGCTGGGCGGGAGGAGGTGATGGGGAAGGCAAGTGGTGCTGGCTGAATCCCTGTGGTGTGGCATTGTTCCTGAACCCTGCCGCTGCTGGAGCTGCCCTCCCTTATCCCTGCGGAGTGCCAGTACAGGGTGGGCAGAGCCAGCAATGCGGCATTAATTCCAACAGCCCTCCCTGTGGGGACTTGGCTAATCCTCTTGTTTCCCCACTAATTGCCTCTGGGATCTCAGAGCCCCCGCAGCCCAAGGCTCCTGTTGGGATATCAGAGGCATGCAGAGGGGGAAAGGCAGACACTAGGGGGTGTGCGGGGGGGATGCAGGGGGTTCTGATGCCATTCTATCTCCCACAGGGAACCAGTCCTACCCACTGGACTCAGTGGAAGGGTTCAGCCCCTCACAGAAGAAGTGGGAGCCACTGCCCCCCATGCCCACAGGCCGCTGCTCCTGCTCCAGCTGCCCAGCACCCGGCCTGCTCTTCCTCATCGGTGGAGTGGCCCAGGGCCCCAGCAGTGCCGTCGAGGCTCTGTGCCTGCGTGAGGCGCCCTGAGCGGGGCCCTGGGAGCCAGCCCCAGCCAAGCACCAAGTGCCTGAAGATGGGGACAGGGTGTGTGAGCACCCATGCCTGCGAGTGACCTGGCTCCAGGGAGCTGCAGTCCCATGACATTGGGCACGGGAGCAGCTGCAGTTTTGGAAATCCCTCTTGGCTCCTGTAGTGCTGTGGTGATGGAACCCAGGGCAAACTCCTGCCTGGTGGGACGGCCATGGCCAGCAGTGTGGAGGGAGCAGCGGCGGCGGGACTGTCGCTGGCCTCACTGCCCTGCCCGGCCCCGGCAGTGCCGTGGCGTGTCCGTGCCGTGTGTGTAGCAGTGAGTGCTGTGTCGTCGTAGACCCAGTCAATGTCTCATGTAGCACAGAGGTGCTCTGTAGCTCAGTGCCTGGGAGGTGATGTAGCACCTTGAATAAATGAAACACATGGAATTTTACCCCACTGGAGTCGTGTTGTCCCTGTTTATCCTACTCCAAGCAGAGACATGCCGCAGCCTGTCAGGAAAACCCCTCCCAAGGGAGAACCCTTCCCTGGCAGGACCCATGCTGTGGGGTGGGGATGGCTCTTGTTCTTCTCCCCACTGCCAGGGTGAGCAGAGCAATGTGATGTTGGGATCTGGCCCCCTTTTGGAGAGGGGGAGCTGAGCAGTGGCTGCCCTGCCTTGGCACAGCCTTGCTCCTGCTTGGCCTCTCCTGTGGTGGAAGGGGCTGCAGGGGGTGAAGGTAGCAGCAGGAGAGGGGCCTTGCTGGAGAGAGCTGAGGTGTGAGAGAGGCAGGAAATGGAGATGGCTGCCAGGATCCTCAGAAATAAGATGAGATGCCTACTGTCAGCTTCTGGGCCCCATCCAGCACCATGGCCCGATCTCAAAGGATGGACTGCGGCTGGTGTGTGGGAGAGTTGGATCCAACTGTGACCAGCTCCCCTATGCAGGGACACCACAATCCTGCTTACAGGCAATTGGGAAGTGAAGGTGGTGTCTGTGGGTGATGTTTAGGGGTGTACCCTAAACACAGTGAGACCAGTGGGGGGTGACCCCCAATTACCCAGTGCTGTGGGCTCACATGAGCCTTGCTAGTCTTGGCTCCATCCAGAGTCCTGCACCCAAAGCAGAGAGCAGCAGTAGTGGATGCAGGCGAGGGATTCGATCTTTAACTGGTACGACATTAGAAAGATCTCACAAGTCCGGGTAAATATCAAGCACAGATGCCTGACCTTTCAGAGGAGACAGCTGGCATGATCCTTGTTGGGCAGCAGGGCCGTAGAGACAGAAGGCTGAATCCTGTCGGAGTGCAGCAGCATCCGGCACACTGCTGGGGCAGGCTGAGCCGTCTGCCGCGGGCATCACAGCGTGGGGAAAGTTGGAAATCATTCAGAAAAGAGCATTCACAAGCATTCACGTTTTCAGTGCCACTGCCCCATTGCTTCTGCTGCCCACCTGGCAGAGTAACCACAGAGTCCATCCTGATGTGCTGCGTGGCTGTTTGCGTGTGATTTGGGAGAAACAACCTGGGATACCTGGGCTGGTGGTACCTCAGCTAGAGGCATCTCTGCATCTGCCTCTGGGGTTGCCATAGAAACCACTACTGTGCCAGAGCCAGCATCAACAGTGAGCCCCAAATTAAAGACTGAGCTGTACCTCAGCATCCAGGAGGATGCTCTGACAGCAAGGGGAGAAGGTCAGCAGCTCATGTTATGAGGGGAGGCTGGACAGAGGGACCCCCTCTGAACACAATGTGCTCCAACCTTCTACGAATATTTCACAGCACTCCCTGACCTGTGCTCAGCCCCATTGGGCTGGTCCTTCTCAGGGTCCTGGGAAGTGACAAACCCCTCACTGCCACCTCGCTACCTCTCCTCACCCTACCAGCCCTTTCCAGAAGCCAGCAAGGCATGCAATAATTCCATTCTCACTAAAACTTTAGTCATGGGGGACCCTAAATCATGGAGCTGCACTGGAAACACAGACCTGATTAATAAGCTTTTCCCTCAGGAGCATCGCATGAATGGGATAAATCATGACGCTGAGTCACCGGCAAATTGACATCCCTGCGTGCCAAGCTCCCTGCTGCTGATGGGGTGCCCAGAGCTCTTTTCCAAATTCAAGGCAATGGTGGCTGCAAGAGCCAGAGGATGCTGGAGGGGGAAGCTGCAGTTTGGGAGCTCATCACTGTTGTGGTGTTTTCAGCAGCAAAAGTGGCCGGGACAATGGCCAAGGTCATCTCAGGAATGGAGAGATCTTCAGGTAAAGGGATGAGGGTCCTGACCACTTTTGGAGACTGACACATTATTAACTGAAGAGCTCCCATGAGTTTCTAACAAAATGTGCTATGAAGAAAAAAAAAGTTGAGGGATGTACCAAATATATTGCCATCTATCTCCTGGCAGCTTCTGCTAATTTTACTAAAGGAAGGACTTTAAGTACCTGGCCACCCTCCCTAAAGCTAGAAGCACAGGCTGTTACTTCAGATATAAGGAGAGCTACAGTGCCTGGCAACATGGTTAATCTCCCCAGAGTGTGTTTTGGATGGGGGAGACGGAAATGGAGGGAACTGTCAGACCTATAATTAAAAAAATATGTTTCTGTATAGAAATTTCTTTCCGTTGTCAGGAGAGATGGAAATACAAAAATGTCATTTATCATATTCCACAAACTTGGTAGACGCTCACGCCAGAAAGCTACAGCCACATCAGAAACAGGAATAGCTTCCTATAATTACATAAAATAACATGTTGAGCCTTATCGTCGATGAGCAAAGTACCAGCAAATCCTTTTCTGAGGGTAGTGGAAGTACTGTAAATGGGTACAGGGCTCTACAGTCTCTTCTGCAGGGAGATCTAGGCCAGCTTTCCAATTGTAAGCAATAAAATGATGGAAAATCACCATTATCAGTGCAGGGCCATGTAGGACCCGGATGCACAGCAATGCTCTTGGCAGCAGTGCCATTCACTGAGCTGTACAACAGAGTCATAGGCAGTGCAGGAGCAGAACAAGGCTTTTATTTACTTAAAAAGTGCAATAATCATCAATATTCCTGTCAGCTTGGCTCTCTGGAGGAAGGTTTGCCTTCCAGTCACAACCACCTTGGACAGCCCAGCCATTATCCCACCCCTGAAGTAGGAACACGATCCAAGCTGTGATTCCCCACTCTGGTCCTAGAAAATCAACCTGTTAGATGCTCCTCATGCAGCTCAGAATTACCAGAATTGTCTTGCTAAATCCGAGCTATTTAAAGCAACCCTAGTACTGTAATGCCAAGCAAAAACAATGCAGATAAGTCACTCCAATAAGTTTTTTATGGGTAAAAGACCAGAATTTTTATTTTCTTTTTAAAGTGAAAGCTCTATTTCTGTGAGATTTGATTAGGAAACCAGATATACACATCAGGAAAGCCATTATTTTGACACTTCTGAACTCCAGGCTGCCTTTAATATGAAAGGCAAAAGAGGATAAAGGGGAATGCAAGTATTTCCTCTGATCTATCCAAGAATTTATGTCAACCTTATTTTTACAGTGATTTAGTGCTTATGGAGTATCTTCGGAGCCAGCAACAAAACATTTTAACTAATATTGGGATAGTTTTGAATTAAAGGAGGAAAAAACAGGCAAGCAAGTGTGCCTGTTTTACATTCTTAAAGATGGAGGATACAGAAGCACAAGGGAAAAATATCCAGTGAAACCATATTTGAGAATCTTTCTCTGGGGAATGTTTAAATGATGGGTTATTTTTGTCATACTTCTAATGGGTGAAATTGAATCATTCTGCATTTCTGCCAGAGGTATTTACACGAGAGACCACACAGTCTCTGGGTATGAAGGAAATGAGCACTGTGGCTACTGTTCTCCCATGGGAGGTGCCCTCAGTGTCCCACGCTCCAAGCCTCCTCTTCCTCCCCATGCCCTGTGATGATCCCCTGTGCCCAGGATTATGTTCCCAGGTGAAGGGCAAGAGCTGGCCTGTGGAGAGACTGGAGCTGGGGCTGATCCTGGGTCCATGGCCATGAGCTGAGAGCCAGGTACCCCCACCTCTGAGGTGAGATCAAGGGATCCCCAGCTCGGGGTGACCTCAGAAACCCTCAGTCTCAGGAAGAGATCCAGGGACCTTCAGCCCTGGGGTGACCCCAGGGACCCCTCCAGGACCCCAAGGCCCCTCAAGCTTTGGGGTGAGATCTAGGGACTCCCAGCCCTGGGATGAGATCCAGGGACCCTCAACCTGGGGTGACCGAAGGCACCCTCAGCCCCAGGGTGACCCCAAGACGGTCTGCCTCAGGGTGAAATCCAGAAACTCCCAGCTCTGGGGTGAGATCCCAGGACCCCAGTCCAGGGTGACCCCAGGGAGCCCCAGCCTCACAGTGAGATCCGGGGGCCCTCAGCCTCAGGGTGAGAGTCAGGCACCCCCAGCCCTGAGGTGAAATCCAGGAACCCTCAGCCCCAGGCTGAGCTCAGACACCCCCCAGCCCTGAGGTGAAATCCAGGAACCCTCAGCCCCAGGCCGAGCTCAGACACTCCCTGGCCCTGAGGTGAAATTCAGGAACCCTGGGCCCTTGAGGTCCGCAAGGCCCCACAGGGTGGGCAGGCCCAGTGTGTGGCTGCCCCAGGCCTGTGGAGACCCTCAGGCTAGGCCTGTCCTGGGCCTGCAGGGCCGTGTCCTGCTGGGCTGTCCCCACGACCACAGGACACAGGAGACACTGCCCCAGGCAGGGCTGGTCTCTCCCTCCATGTCCCTCCTCCTTACAGGGCACTGTGGCGCCATGGCGGCCACCAGCGGGGACAGGCCATGAGGGCCAGGGCCATGTTGAGGGCCAGGGGCTGCCCGCCAGGGTGTCAGCCCTGAGAACAACATGAACTTCAACGTCTGGAATATCAAGGAGATGCTGAGTATGCCGACAGCCATGGGGTGAGTGTGAGTGTGGAGCATGGGTTGATGGACAGGGGATGGGGCATGAAACCAAACACTTGGTGAGGGTGATGGTGAAGAGGTGAAACATGTCCAGAACTGATCTATGGCTGATTATGGGAGGCTAATGGGAGTTCATTGGTCTCCCCTGTGATCCTGTTTGTGCCCCCAGCCTGCCAGGAACTGCCACAGATCCACCATTGCTGGGGATCTAAAAGCTGGCATTGTCTGGAAGCGGTGCCCTGGTCCATTCGGGGTGTATTTGGTGAAGTCCTGTGACCTGTCCTTGTGTCATTAGTTAAATTTTTCTCTCGCCTGTGCAGAGGGCAGATAAAATGAAGCGTGATGTGCAGTATTATTACACATTATGTAACTTGAAAATTATTCCATATCCTGCATTTATACGCATGGCTTGTTTTTTTCCCAGCAGGAGCCAAAGAGCAGCTAGAACTCCCCACATCTACAGCCCATAGTGAAACAACAAATATTCAGATGTAAACATCTGAAGGGTAAATATGTAAGACAGGCTGCATTTTGTACAGCAGAGTATCACCTTTTGTATCACATGACTGAAAAAGACAGAGGGATTTATCCCCTGTTTGACTCTGGAGAAGCTAATTGGTGAATTTGGTGCTCTGAGCCTCTGTTAGTTAAATAACCCACTTACATGACTAACTTGTTCAAATTCACAGTTTTAGTCATACTGTCTCTTTGGCCAGATGTTACCACAATGATGGATGATAATGAAAACATAATAGTCATTTCCTTGCCCGTTATAAAAGTGCTTGTCATAGATATGAATTAATTGAATTTTGCACAGATGTAGAGATCAAAGGGGAGCCAATTCAGGGGAAAATTGTGTTTATACCTGTCATAGTTTTGTCTTTATAACTGTGCATTACGTAATTCTATTGCGTTCTTGGTATCTGCAGATTTACTGTGCTTGTTTATTTGTTTGGAGGGGTTGTTTATTTTCAAGAAGCTGTTTCTAAGTAGTTTGAAAACCTGAGACTTTCTTTCTGGCCAGAGACTGAGCAGGGGAAATTTAGATAATATATAAAAATTACATAATATTATATACAAAATATATAATTACATGCTTATATTATATATGACATAATTTTAAATACATAAATAATTCAGTAGAGTCATGCAATAGGAAAGGAAATGAGTGGAAGAAGTACAGGTGCCTGTTTGGAAAGGGATCACTTGAATTCCTTACTCCTCCAAAGTATCCTATCAGCTATGAAGTCTTCCCTTTAAACGCGTTTATTAATGCGGGAAAAAAATACAGACAAGATTTTAACACCCACTCCTCAGCATTCCACATTCTTTACAGGGTCAAATAGGGCATAAAACATTACTGGAAATGCAGCTGGGCTTTTGGAGGAGTTAAGAAGGGGGAGAAGCTCTCTGAGGACAATTAACTTTTTCATAAGGAAAGAAGAGTTTCCCATAGTAGTGTGTGAATGTGTGTGTGTATTTGAAATAGGGGGAAAAGGTGTTGATTACTTTTCCCTGGCTCACTTCTGTTACTAGAAACCTTTCCCATCACAGCAGGGTATGCTGTATAATCCCCAGAATACTGTCTTTCAGGGAGCTTCAAAAATGAAACATAAAATCAGCGTATAATCTAGGCAGAGTATGACTCACTCTGTGAGTTCTTTGCAAGTTTGAGTCAGGGTGTTACTTCTGAGAGCAGCTGCCACCAGGTTCCCAGGAAATGCAGAGCTCTGATGATGCATTGCCCTCAAGGCCACAGTTCTGCATAAGCCCGAGATTGCTCTGGGTTTTATTTGTTGTCTGTCAGCCACACACGTGCTTCTCTGCAACTCTGGCAGCCTGAGAAATAGGGTGGGGAGAACCAAAGTCCCTCTTTCACCTGGTTTTATGTATGAATATTGACATAATAGAGATCTTGGAAATTTATCAGAGGGAAGATTGTCTAGTTGGACAATAATATCAGGGTGCCAGTTATTTAAGAGGGTGGGAGGGGGCCACACGACAGCTGTAATGGAAAAGCTTATGCTCAATTGAAGTGTGCTGACAAACAACACAATTTTTGTGGATCGAAATGCCAGACTTCATTAGGGAAAGTGCCGTGTTACAGCCGCCTGCCCAGCCAGGAGGGCTGATGGAAAAAGATCGCAGAGAATGCAAGAACGGCAGCCACAAAAGCAGCGATGCTTCAATCAGCCTCTGATCAACTGGATAAGCATCACCAGGGCGTGATGCTGAGGTACAATCTCAGAAACCATAAATACCTACCTTGGCCAGGGAGCTCACAGGGGAAGAGACAAGTCTTGTCTTAGCCCTGAGTCAAGCACAAGACCCACGTTCAGGCTGTTTGTTCTTGTAGTGCTACCATGAGAGTGGCAGTAGGGAGCTGGAGTCAGCATCTCTGCAGGAGCAGCAGAAGCCAAAAAATCCACTATTGTTAATTAAAAAAAAAAGACACTGCAATAATAATAAGGAAGCTCATTAAAAATAAATTAAACTGTACAGCCAAAAGGGTTAAATGCTTGCCTGAGACATAAAGATTATTTAGACTTGATTATTTAGATTTGAAATTGAAGTTATGAGAATTTTCTTGTTCCATGAGAAAACAAGTAACTTGCTAAATGCATAAAAGCTAATCATATACCAACTTCCAAATACATCAGAAGTAGAAAGCCTGCCAGAGAGTATGTAAGGCCAAGAAATTATGAAAATATTAAAGAGGCATTCAAAAGGGATGCTGGAAGTTAAAGCCTACTTGGGCCACTACTCTCTACGGCTTATTTCTGCTGTTGAGAATAACTTCCAAATTTAACAACCTCATTCAATCCATTATCCCATGAAATTCCATCCTGCATCACAAGGTTGCATATTTTGAAGTTGCCTTAAGGTCCCAGAATAAGCAGAAAATGAAGGAGACAGCCAGGACAAAGACCAGGAGAGCAGCTGTAAAATTCCAGAGCCTCCGAGGAATGAGAAACCAGGGCTGTAAGTGCAGGCTGGAAAATGGCTTCAGGCTGGAGTGGGGGGTGCAAAAAAAACCCCATCTCCAAATGTCTAATTTTAATATGTGTGGGGATGCATTTTGTGGGAGCAAAAACAGCTGCTCTGTGGAAATCCCAATCTCCTCCTAAGGAAAGGACCCTGTTGCAACCGACAACCAGCTCAGGACAAAGGGCTTATGTGGTTTCCAAGGTGAGGGACGTCTGGGCAGTGTTGAATCACAGCCGAATGAATAATAGAATGGCTCATAGAAAGTAAAAATGACCTTGAGGAATTAAAACAGGACCAGACAGACTTTCAGCCTGAAATCTGGAAAGTGGAGGCAGTGTTGGAGCTGAATAACTGAGAGGGATTTTGTCGTGGTTAATGCATTAGGGCCAGTGCCAGAATATGTTTGTAGAAATTCCTTTTAGGATATGGTGAATATGACAGGAAGCAGAATAATAATTTTCTACTGTGGCTGTTCCCAGTGAAGAGATGGCAAACGGCTGGAGGCTGCAATAGCAGCTAAAACTCCTTTATTTAAACTCTTCCAGTTCCCCTGCACCCAAAGCCAAGGCTCATCCTTGCTCATTTGCTGGGCACATTGGCAGGCAGCAGATAGTGAGGATGAGAGCAGCATAGCAGAGCTAGAGACAGTTCCTATAGATACAGGCTAAAGCCAGCAGGAAGAGCAGGTGAACGTCAGCTCCTGGAATTTCAATTGGGTTTGTTGTGATTCAGCCCCGGTCCCTAAATGAGGAGGAGCAGAAAGGGCTGGGAGATTTGCTGGAGGGGAATCAGGAGAAGAAAGACTTGATGACACTGATCCTACTCAAGGTTGCTACCAGGAGAAAAAGATCTCTTCATTGGGAAAGAGGCTTTACTGCACTTTGAAGAAATGTGTCAGGAAGGTGTAAGTCACCCACAGCACTTGGGAAGAAGAGGGATGTTGGCACAGGTTCAGTGGATATGACAGAACCACAGAAAAGCCCTCACAGTAATGTTGCAGATAAATGTTATGTTGCAAATTATAGAAGTCTCAGATTGCTTTTCTAAATGACTCTTAAACCTTGGTGTTGGCACGTAAGGATGGATCCAAACAAGAGAGTAAAATTATCAGTTTTTAAAAAGACTGGTAAGGCCTATGACAATTTATAGTTATGAATTTTTAGTTTGTCAATGTCACTAGAACATCCAAGATACACAAGAAGAGAGTATTTGTTGCATAGTGTGTTTCTGTTTGGGGAGGCAGAACCTTTGAATGAAAGGTGAACATTTGCATATGGTTGTGCTAAAATATTTAGAGTGGAAATCAGAACTTAGAAAAATGAAAGAAGTTCCCAAAAGATCTAACACCTGTCATAGAGGGAGAATTCTAACTGACAACAGGGAAACAGAGACTGTGAAGATCTAGCTGACCCCTCAGATATGCAGAAGGCTGCAGATTTTTTAGATCACGCTCACATCACGAGAGAGGGTTGGAGCTGCCAATATTGCAGTACCTGGCATAAAGCTAGGTGGAAAAAAGCAGTTGTTCCATCAGTCAGCAGCAGATGATTTACCATTTTTTGAGCTGACAAGAACTCATCTCACATATCTAAAGCTGGTTTTGCTTTGGACACACATGCTAGTGCCAACACCATAGGAGTGTCATGGGCACAAACACACAGAGGATTTGGGGAATGGCTCGTGTTAGCAGAAAGCTAAAAGCTCTCCTAAGGTAAACTATTGCATCACTGGAGGGACTGCTAACTGGGATTGCATACCTAGGATGTTTCCTTGCTCTTTATAGGGAAGAGTTTATATTTAGGACAGAGCATGTATCCCTGCAGCTCAGGCATCCTGAAGGGAATGGTCAGGTGGTAAGAAGAGCTGCAGTTGCCTGATCATGGATCTGATCCCAGATCTGACCATGGTTGTCTGATCTCTCCATCAGAGACAGGTCTGGGCCAACCATGGCCAGGCTCCTGGCTTGCCCAGATGGTCTTGTTAGTTAATTAATTGCCAACAGTGTTAAGCAAGGGAGAAAGAAATCCACTGCTCAGGGGAATGACTGTATTCAAAAGAGACATCTGTTTTGTCTCCCCCCCTAATTTGCAGAAGTGCCATCATTCCTAAAGCAACTGCTGAGGTAGGTGGACTTTAGACAGAAAAACTGGGCTTCAGAGCAGCCAGCAGCTGCCTTTGGTTGTAGTGGAGAGTAAGCCTGGGAAGTCACTTGGCTCATAAAGTCCTCTCAGCTCAATACTCCTCAAAATACTGGTCACAAAACCCTTTGTTATAAGAATCTTGTGCTTCAGGTATTAAGTGATGTGAAGGATCTGAGAAAACAAGCACATTGTGGGGTGTCATATTCACCAGTTGTAGCAGACACTTTCAAAGGGGGGTTGTCAAGACAGTAAAGCACTTAAGAATTATAAAAACCCTGCCTTAAACTAAGAGGGAGGTTTTTTGGCTAGAAGACAGGAGGATTTAGAAAACTGGTACAGAAGATGTGCTACTCACATTGCAGGCAGGGGCTCTGCCTGTGTGGGATCACGGCAGCCCATGTGCTCACATCTCTCCCCGACATCCTGGCTGTGGATTAAGAAAATTTATTTTTTTCACAAAGCTTAGCTGAGATGGAAACAAGAAGCTGTGCTAGTAAAAATTATATTCAGATTTGGTGTCCAGAGAGAGATCAAGGGAGAAGTTTTGAATTCAGAGAGATTTATCAGGCTTTTTGAGAACCCAGAAACCCATACCTCATCTATTTTTGCCTGCGGCTCAGTGTACTCGGTTAGCTTAAAGCCAAAAGTATTAATATGATATTGTCAGTGACACCACTATATAATGAAGAGGGAGACTGAGCGCTTCAAATACTGCTGCTAAATCCCTTTCCTGTTGTGTCTGTGATGTTTGGGCTCCTTCCAAAACTGGGGATTAACCAAACACATCACTGCTAATAAATGTTGGGGTGATCATCTCTTGTTATACACATTAATTACTCTCCCGTTCTGTCTCCTTTACTTGTATCATTTGATGAGAGAAAAACCATAAGAGACTCTTTCATTAATTTTGGTCTCTAATTCCCAGCTCCAAAGGCAGCAACAAATCTCTCCTTCTTGGTAGCTCAAAAAAAACAAGAACTGAGAATATAAACCTGGCCAAGCTTTTCTTGTGTTTGGACCTAGCCTAAGCACTCTGCCAGACCTTCTGGATATGGAGCAATGGAATAGCGATAATTCAGACTGAAAGAGGGTAGATTTAGATCAGATGTTATAAATAAATTCTTTCCTGTGAGGGTGGTATGGCCTTGGCACAGGTTGCCCAGAGAAGCTGTGGGTGCCTCATACCTGGAATTGTTCAAGGTCAGGGTGGATGGGACTTTGAACAACCTGGCCTAGTGGAAGGGGGCTTGGAACTAGCTGATCTTTTAAGTCCCTTCTAACCCAAACCATTCTATGATTCTATGCGAGAAATGAAAAAAATGTGTATTTTTGCTAACAAAAAATTGAAGGTAGCCTCCAACACAAAGAGAAGCAGTGCAGCTGTGCAGAGAAACCCTCGTCTGAGGGAAGCTGGTCCTGTGCCGTAAGCCTAGTCCATAAAGGAGGAGATGACGTGTCTCTGAAGAGGAGTACAGTGAGAGCAACACAGCACAAAGTCAAGGCTAGCTGGGAAAGATTTATTTGGGCAATGTCCAGGGAAAAGAGGAGCACTTTTGAGTCGCATGTTACTATGTCTGAAATATTTCTAACAACTCAGATCAGTTTGTCCAGGCATACGCTACCTATTTATTTGTTGTTCAAGTGTGTCAGACTTAAGGCATCTGGAGAATAAATGCCCAAGAAATGTCAACTATTAGTCATAAAGTTTTATTCTGTTGGAACAGTCTTCCAAATACCCAGCACCTGAGTAAAAACAGAATTTATTATCCAGAGTAGTTGAAAGAGAGAGACCCAGCACTGGCTAGGAGGAAACCCCAAGGTGTCTCTTTAACTAAGACTGATCGGCACAGCAGGTAGGATGAGCTGCCCAGTCCTGGTTTTTTCAGTTTTCTGTCTGCAGGACATGATGGAGAAATACCTTCACCCCTGCAAGGTGAATGTGGAGCTACAACACTGTGTGTGTGTGGATGTGGCAGTTTAAGATAAACCAGTTGGTTTATCTAAGAATTAAACCTTATGCCATTATAGGAATGGTACTTTCCGAGTGGAGAGGGAATATTAACATGTTGGGGTGGGCCATGACTGAGCGGTTCCAGCAGGCCGCGTAGGGAGTTCCATTTGGCCTTTTAATTCCTTCAGGCTCGTTCACACCCCTCTCCACCCCATTTCAGGCCTAACAAGTGTTCCATGAGGAGTGGCACTGCCAGTGACTACTCGAGTTTGAGCGACTCTCAGCTGCTCTTCGGCTCCCAGTTCTGCCCGGAGAACGCGCAGTCGGCAGCGGCGCTGCTGGAGCTGGGCTCGCAGCCGGGACAGCAAAACTCCCAGGACGTGAGTCTCGCTCTCCTTCAGCCCTGTGCAGGCACACAGCCACCATTCAAAGTTAATGGAAAATCCTGAAATCAGGTGGTAGCATTTGCAAGTGTCAGTAACTGCTGGAATCAACTTATCCTCTTGCTACATGTATATATTTACTGTGACAAGACAAAGTAGCAGCCTGGTAGGATGAAAACCTGATATTTATAACAGATTACTATAAATTGTTATTGAGATAGGTATTATTTTCTTCAATCACATTTTGAACGTTACTAAAATAATATGAAATTATTCTTGAGCTAAAGTCTTTAGACCACCTACCTAGCCAAGCTAGAATATTACATCTATTGTTCGTTGAAAAATGCTGTGTTTCGCTTCCTTAGTTTTCTTCAAGAATGACAGAGCTGCTCAATATTTATTTCCCTGGACTGGCAATGACCTTGCTGTATTGTTGTTATGGGAGATGATGAATGATTTTGGACTGGGGTGAAGAGCTTCTATGCTTAAAATCTTTCTCCCAGAGCACATGGTTTCTGATGTTACTAGGCTCACTGAAATAGGTCCTGCATTGCTAACAGAGAGCACCAGATCTGAATAAATACACCTGAGAGGAAAGATTAGGGAAGAGCAGTGGTGCCAGCTTGGTGGCCCCAGGCTTTCCTTCAGTTCCAGATGCTATCTGCTGTCCTCTGCATTTTGCTGAGGAGCAGCTTTTCATCAGATGCAAAAAAGGAAATTCACTCTTTACAAAGGAAAAAATGAATGGAATTTCCATTTTCTTATGTTTTAAAGAAAAGGCATTTCCATTTTGGTCACAGTGTTTGTTAATTTTGTAGAATGAAGCTTTCATAATAATATTAAATTTCTTGTTCTGAAATGTGTATTGAAGCATGTGAAAAATTCATCTACAGTCTGTCGATGTTGCTATTTGACAGCAAAATTATGTCATCCACCAGGAAATTCAATAGGATTTTCTTTAGATTCGTGTATAGGGAGCTTCTTCTGACAATTTCAACTTTTCCATAATTCCAGGAACACTGGAATTCATTTATAGTCTCTGTGTTGAACAGAGAGGGAAAAAAATCTACACACCTTATGATTGTAACAAACTGGAGATCCTCAAAATGAGAGAAAAGCCTGAGTCTGGAGGAGTTTGGGCTCAGTCTCAGTTCCACAGGGAGTCAATCTAACCAGGCACACTAAATGAACCATAATCTCATGAAATTCTTAATCTTCTCGTCCAATCTAATCTGTCACGTCCAATCACTGTGATCTCTGTCTGCAAAGCATTAGGTACAAAAACGGGTTTTTCTAATTAATGTTCTGATTATTTTTATACTTCAACATTTTTCTTTTGTTTGTGCAACAGAGTGAGCCCAGTATTTTTACCAAATACCAGACAAAACCACAGTTATTTGATGAAGAAACAAGAGAAAAAGGTTTACTTAATTTTAGCACAGGAAGAGTGAAAAGTGTCTTGGAAAATTTTGAAGTGAATAAGAACAAAATAAAGGACAAATATGACCGGTATGTAGACATCCACTGGAAATTCTTTCTGTGCCGATGGTTATCACTCCCTGCAGCTCCTTCTTCCCCTCTTACAAATCATACATGACAAAGCTGCATATTTCTCCAAGAAAAGTATCTTTCCAGGTTTTAAATAATTTCTGATTGGAAAGAGTCACAGGATAAGAGAATAGGGTTTATTTACAATGTGATTTATGTAACACAGTCAGCCATAAGCCCCGAGGAACAACAAAACACTAACCTGAATTTACCTTTGTCCTTCTTTTTTTAATCAGTGGGGGGTTTTTTCTTTATTGATTCTCTGTGAAAGTCTTTATTTCTCAAAATTTCATAGACTGTATGAGGGCTGATCAAAGGGACTCCGAGGCCAACCTTCACATTTGGGCCAAATGGGAGGATTGCCAAACACACCTGTGTACAGATTGCACCTTTATAAACCTGTACATATCTCTAGAATTGTATTTGTATACAAGGTTTTTACATGTTGGGGTTTTTTTGTAACAGACAAGTGTAATTTGCTAATGCAATTTGCATCTGCTCTTTGTTAAATGTCAAGAATTAAATGTACGTGTAGGTCCTAGAGGACTTTAAGGAACAAGCAAACCATTTGAAGCTCAAAAATTAAAGATGGCAAACTCCCCAGTGCACCTATAAATAATTCTTAGCACATTAGTTACATTTTGTAATGTACCATCCACAGTGAAGCGTGTTTTTATTAAAAGCCTTTGATCAAATCAGGCTACGTATCTCTCTCGCCTTTGCAATGGGCACTATGCTTCTGATAAGGCAAAATTGACTCTCTAGTGCCTGTTAGAGAAGAGGAGGATTTCTGTCAGTGAATTATATGAAATGAAAAAAATAGTTTTAAATGTTTAGGCAGCATTCATAATTACCCTTTATTTTTTCATTAAACGGATTATGCTCCTTCCTACACTCCAGGCTCACTCCCAGATTAGAAGCCTGTTTGTAGAGATAGCTATATTATCTTTGCAAAGATAAGCGTATAATTTATCAGTTTGTATCCCCCGCAAGTTTGACTAAGAAAATTAGTATCTTCCTTTCCCATAAAGCTAGAGAGGTTTCAGAAGCACTGCCTAATTCTCATAACTAGAATCTACCCGGACTCCATCTTTTTGGCTGTTGTAGTTTGCAACACTAAATGATTGAATTAAACTGACGGGAACCTTCAGAGAGGAAAAAGGTTATCACTTTGCTTAGCAACCACCCGTGCAGTCGGGTGTGGCTGGTTAATCATTAATAAAGTCTGGTCCCTGATAGGTTTGCTCAGCTTAAAAGGATGGATAACAGAAACCACAGGCTTAATCTCAGGAGAAAAGGATTTTCAGTATTTGTTCTTCCTGACTTGGGCTTTGTTGAGGCTGGAGCTTTTCCTATGTTTTTCCCAGAGTTATTTTAGTCCAAATAGAATACCATGTATCACAGCAGCTGGCACATCACCTCCGCCCAGGCTGGGTCCTTCCGGAGCAGATAACACAGTGATAACACCCCAGGAGCTAATGGACAGTTGGGTAAATGCCAACTAAAACTTCTGAGAGAGGCATGAATGCTAAGGCAAAGTATCAGAGAGTAAAAACCCTACAATTTCATGTATATTACATATTTGTGCATGTGTGTCTATGCATTTTTTTCTTACTCTACATAGCAGAGGCCATGCTTTCCTAAAACAACTGAGGTGACTCTGAAGGGTTATGCCTCCTGAAGTAACCATGTTTCTGTGCTTTCATTGTACACTACACCGTGCCTTGCAGTGTTTCGTGTCTCATTTTTACTGTGATCTTTTCAATTTCAGTACACTCCAGTAACTTACATGTCTGGTTTATACTTGTTGGAGTTTTTTTTCCATTTTAGTGAGGTCCTAAGCGCCTTTATTTCCAGTACCAAAGACAGGCTTCAAGGGGTAAGTTATTTCAAATTCAGAATGTAGAATAATGAAGAGTTAGAAATGCTACAGAATGTTCACTTTCTCTCCTTTACTGTGCTGATATTTAAAATATATATCTTGAGCACTCAAATACTTTAAACCAACAATTGGAATTTTTTTTTTGCATATATCATTGTCTTTGTGGCCTGTCCTTAGGATTAAGGTCTTTAGGGTCTTCCCTCAGAGCCAGCAGTGGAATTTCTCTGGGTTTCAGGAACAAAAACAAACTGTAGTGACTATCTGCAAATATCAGCTCTTTTTTTCTTCTACCTGAAGAAAGTAGTCTGCTCTCAGGATTAGTCAATGTGGTCTGAAGGTGAAGGTCTGTCCCTCAATACTTTTATAATTAATCTGATTAGTTATTATTAATGCTATTTTACAGACCATTATCTCTTTTTTTTTAAATCTGTTAAGATTTCATGAGCCTTTTGAGCAATTCCAGATCTCCTTTGGGATTGCAACCAACAGCTGGACAAATTGTTTCAAGATAGATAAACAGTCATTTTCAGACTGTTCCGTTCCATGAGTTGCTGTCATTGTTCTCTGGCATCTGGTGCTGTGATTTTGCAAACAAAGAAAAGGCAATGCATTCATTTTTTCATTTACCTTTGTTTTTTTGCAGCTGCAAGCACGCTTGGACAAGTTTGAAGAAATGTCTGATTCCAGATACAAATCCATTTTGGTTCACCTAGAAACCCTTTCCAAGAAAAGTAAGTCCTTCCTGTGTTTCTGTTAACAGCAGAGGGCACAGTCAAACTGCTGAATGTCAGCCTGTTGTCTCCAGGCTGGGGTGAACTGGGCAAGTCATGCCACCCACAGCTGCTCTCCCTGAAGGAGGAGAGAAAATAAGACTTACCCATGGTATGGACTTGTCTATTTTTCCATTCTTGCTCTCTTATTTTCTCCCTTTCTCTGCTCTCTTGTACTTGGACACTGTACACGTGTAAATGAACACACCTCTCTGTTTTTGTATTCTGCCCTGGAGTATGATCATTTTTAGACTATCTGGAGCACTAATGGAACATGCAGTAAAAATAACTTAGATATTTATATCCTGACTATCCAGTTTCAGTTTTTAGGGCTTTCTCAGGTTTTTGTGTGTTAGTTTGAAGTCTTCCGTCGCTCTTCTGGGCTTGAAATGACTGTATTTTGGCTATGAGCAAAAGTAGTACTGCTCATTTCTTGAATGAGAATCACACAGTGAAGCACACTATTGCCATGATAAAAAGGTGACCCCCAAAATAGCCAATAATATAAAATACTTTTGAACAACTCTGAGGTGGATAATCACAGAAGCCTTTACTGAGGGAAAACACTTCAAGAAATTGTTTCTAGTTTGGCTTAGATCTGAATCTTTGAGAGTGCATTAATTTTTAATGCTGTTGTGATGCTTTATCAACACCCTGTCAGGACTCTGCTCAGAGTTTGCCTTGCTCTATACAAGAACAAGAGGCCAGTTCCAATACATGCAAGAAAGGTGAATTGAGTTATACCTTGTGAGATGAAAGCAGCAGACCTTCACAAAAGCACAATAATATTCAGTGTGTGGGCAAAATGTGGCTTGCACGAAGCACATCTTTGACAGATACCCTTTAAGTCAACACAGCCCTTTCAGGCAAAAGGAGTGGAGCCTGGTGCATTCTGCTGGAGGCTGTAATAGCCTGTACATCTGAAATACCAATCTTGTTGTACTAAGAACAGTCCTTTGCTGTGCTTGGCAAGTGCTCTTGGTGTGACCCTAAAGTAAGCAAGAATCTGTCTGCTTTGGCCAGCACAACAAGTTCCCTATTACACATTTTCCCACCCCCTAATTACTTCAGTGCCTGAACTTGTCCACTCTGCAGCAGGACTTTGCCTAATTTCACATACCTCATGCACAGAAATTGTTGTCATGGCACTGAAAATCAAATCTATTGTTCACAACTCCCCCTCTTCATTCCATACCATTTACTCAGCTGTCCTCTTTCTTCTCCATATCCATTTTAAATAAATGTGCCTTGAATGAAATGAGAAACCTCCCAGAGGTGCCTGCTACTAGATTTTCAAGGCAATTGAAAAGAAAAATTGGCACTTTCTGTAATGCATCATGCTGCAGAATGTTGAATATATAATGAAAATCATCACATGCTGCACAATGTTGTTCTTTTTTTATTTCTGGGAGGTTCATCTGTCACTGCTTAATTGCTGATAAACACTGTCATTTGACTGGTATCACAGTGATGGATAATTAAGTTCCCACTAAATAAATACCTGCACTAGTGCCTTGAAAAGATCCCAACTGAAGCAATTCCCTTGAAAAACTGATATAAAATTCCAAAACATAGGTGATAAAGAGCTAAATTCAGAGCTGATAAAGCTCTTAATGTCAGTGGCTGATGACACAGTACCTGGGGACGTTGGTGACAGAGCAGAGACATGGTGAATCATTGGAAGTGGAGGGTTTCACATGCAGGAGAGGAATGCAGAAGATGAAGAGAACTATTGCACCAGGACATTCCAACAGCTTTGAAAAGCAAAGAAAGGTGGAACTGGAAATCAAGTCTGTCTTTATTAAAAGCTTATAAGGAGTATCACAGGCTGCATTTATAGCAGTGGATAGCAAGCACATTTGGCACAGTCTGCATAGACATGGGGTGAGGAGAAAACAGAAAATATTTTTCAAAATATATTTCCAAAGCATTTCCAAATGCTGTTGGGTTGGCATGCTCTGTGCAGGAAGATTTTTAAAAAATGTTCTCTTTTGTCCATATGTGTTTGCACACAGTGGATAGAGCTGTGTCTGGCACCAGAGATGAGACAAGGTTTGCCTGAGCAGCTTCCACAGAGACACAGCTGCTCTGAGCCTTGCTCACATCTTGGTGTGCAGTGCACAGGGATGTAAAGAGGAAGGCAGACCCTGTGGCCTCAGTTCTTCCACCTTATACACAGTTTCTTTGGTTGACTTGCCCACTCGTTGTTTGCTCTTTCCTTCTGGTTTTAGCTCCTGTAACTCATTTCTTTTCATATTTTTCTCATTTTAATTTATATACCCAGACTTTTATCAAAGCTTTCTGTTTTTTATACAAACCCAATTTTCACCACTCAGCCCTCTCTGAACTGCTTTGCTGTCCTGGTATCTGATAGTTCCAGCTGTGACAGCTCCTAATAGCCATATTCTCTGCACCACCTTGGCTCCATTGCACATGAGCAGCATCCTTCCAGCCAGCACACCACAGGCAGCCCCCTGACGCACTGCCAGCAAGGGTGACAGAATAATGTGCAATGTGTCACTTACAGAGGCACGAGCTGATGCAATTCTCTGACAGGATCCAGTGCCTGGTAGGCAAATTTCAAACATGATTTGTTTCCAGACTCCCCAGGCCCAGCAGTTGCTGGCAAGAATTCTGGGGCAAATCACTGTGTTTAGAGCGATGCAATTTGAGCTTGTTTACTGTGAACAGTATGGTCCAGACTGGGACATCCAGTCCGGACTACTTTACATTCTGTGTGAATTGAAAAGTCAAAACTGAATAAAGAAATGGATTTTTTTACATGTAGCTGCTAACTAGATGTGCACTGACTGACAAAGTTGTTGATGTGAGGGACTTTAACCAGAGTCCAAAACACCTCAGCATGGATGGTGAGAGGAAGTATGTTGCTCTGGTGGAAATTGAAACCCCTCATTGTTCAGGGCTTGGAGCACTGTGTGCTGTAGCACAGGGTGAGGTGAGGGGCAGCTCATCCCACAGTGCACTGATGCAGGTGCTGTCTGATGCACTGTGGAAGAGAACTCAGGCTGAGCCAGCCCAAACCTTCCAGCTGACTGCTCAGAGTACAGCAGGATACAGCTGTGACAGCCCAACTGTCCCACCCGCTGGCAAAGCTCCGTTGCTGCCCAGGGAGAACACACAGTGCTCTGGTGAGCTGCAGAACTGCCTTCCCTGCTCATGCCTCACCAGGTTTATAAGACCTCCTATTTCCCCTACTGAACCTGGGCGTGGGGGAATCAACCTCTCTCCAAAGTGTTATTTAAAGCCTCTGTGCTGTCAGTGCCAATCTCAGGATGAGCTGCACAGAGGATGATAGATAGGCATAAGAAGCAGTTGCTGTTTAATATTCCTAGGCTGGGAGGCTGGCACTCCCTCCCTCGGCTGCTCAGGCTGTAATTTTCAGCTGCTGGGAGTGCAGCTGCACCTGGGTGCAGGCTGATTTGCAGGGAACCCTCTGCAGCACAGGGTGGCAGCCCTACCCCGAGGTCCTACAGCCTTTTATCTCATGCCAGATTTCACATTCCAAATGTTATTACTGTAAACCAGTAGCATCTGAAGAAAATGGTACAACAAATCAAAACACAGCGATGTTCCAGTTCGTAAAAAAAATGCTTTGTTTAAATTACCTCAAGAGAGGCACAAGTCTGTGCATGTCACCCATTAACTGAGTAAAGATTTTCTCTCTATGATCAAGTTATTCAATAACTATCTGCTGCAGGGTTTATTTGAAGAAAACCTCCTCTGAAGCAGCCATTCTTGATCATTCTCAAAGGCAAGACATTTGACTAACAGAGTTCTTGATCTGATCTAGTTTGGCCGTCTCAATGCCTATTTTTTTAAGTCTCTATTAACATCCATTTTTATTTTGTTTGCTACTGTTTGACAAGTCTGAACACTTCTCTGGTATGGAAGTAGGGAGGCAAGGAGAGTGCCCCTCCTCTGTACTGAGGTTCCTTTTCTGCAGAATACTCCTACACGTACAAATGAAACGCATTCAAAAGGCTGGCTGCTGGTTGCTTGCCTGCAGCATGCTGTGCTGAGTCAAACGTATGTGCAGATCACAAGCCCAGTGGATACAGGACTATTTTTAGACTGAGGATACTATGTTGAAGAAGAACAGACAGACTAGGGAAACTAGAAAGTTTTAAAAATAATTCTGAGCTAAAATTAAGCATATGGAGAAGAGCAGCAAGCCGTGGTAGGCTTGCGGATGCTGCCCTTTCTGTGTCTTCACTATGCAGAGATGGAAGGTGATAAAGTGACACGAAAGGAGTTTCCTCCTTGAGTCACTGCTGCTTTCCCCCTCTTTGTAGGCTGGCAGGCTCCCCAAAAACTTGTTCTTGGATTGAAGGTAGCCCTCAGGTCTAATCAGGGAGATGCAAAGTCTAAAAGACCCACTCAAACATTCACTCCCCCATTACAAACCCATTCTGCAAGTCATAGCTTTCTAGACTTATAAAACAGTCTAAATCTGTCAGAGCAAAAGACTAAAAGCTTAAAAATGACAACCAAATTGCCTGCAACAGCAGAAAGCATAAATATGTGCAGATAATCCTCAGAAATCAGCCACACTCCTCTGGAGAACAAGGCAAAGCCATGTGGTGATGGGGATCCTGAAATAAGGGAGAAATTCCCCCCAAAACCAGATCTGGGAGGTGGTTTAATTCAATGTGTGTGAGGAAGACACATGGATGAGGCAACTGCGGGTTCCTTCTCCCTAATGACAGCACTGTGCCCGAGTAACACCCATTTGGAGGAAGGCAAAGTTAAAAACACAGCTTGGCACAGGAGTTCCCTGGTGCTGGGAGGCAGCTCTCAGCAGCACCCCACCCCAGCACCTCCAGCCTCGTGCCACCACACACCTCTGCTTTGCGTGGCTGAATGAGACCAACACTTTCAATCTCCTTTCATAAGAGGAGATTACCATGTAAGCACTTAATTATCCTGGAGCTTTTCTCTGCCCATGTCTCAGTTGAATCTCTTTTTTTTCCTTGCACAGCTGGGACTGCATGCAGGCTTCCAGACATCCTGGGGTGCACAGCAGTTGTGTTAGCCAGAGCCTGTGCACCACCACACAGCACACTGCCCTGTCTCACCTGTAACCCCTGCTGCTGGCATTTGCATCTTTGTGTCACCTGCTAATTAATTACCTGAATGCCCTCTGGCTTTTGCACCCAGGTGACTACAGCAGATTTTAAGTGTGTTTGGCTCATGAGCAGGCCTCGAGAAGCACCTTCCAGAGCCACCTTGTCCCCTAATGCTACCTCTAAATGAGGGTTATTTTTTGAGTTTCCCGCTATTTTTTTCTCTCTCTTTTTTTCATAATACATGACAACTTCCACTGAAAAGCTTTGTCTGAATCTACAGAAAGCCCACTGTGTTGCCTTTGTCTAAGAAGTCACCTACCTTGTGACTTGTGCATTGTCCTAGAGCATTACATTTGCCTGATACGATCCACTTTTTCCAATCTTGTTCCATTTTATTCCATTTCCTTCCATGTCTTTGAGTACTTTTCCCCTTAAAGTCTGCTCTAAAACCTTGCACCATAAGATCAAACTACTAAGCCTATAATTGCTCAGATTTCTTTCCTTTCTTCCTTCCCAAATGTACCTTTTTTAAATGTCCCTGTTTTTTCACAGAAGCAAAGCCTACAATTATTTTCTGCCCACCTCTCCCTAATAGTTTTTAACTCTTCAACCAATTCCATCTACAGTTTGACAGAAGGGCACAGCTCACTGAGATAATTAAGTCCCTACAAGCTTAATGAAAATAGCTGAGCATGAGGAGAAGGGATCCCAAGCGCCCTGTGGCTCTGCAGACTGTGAGCACAGCTCTGCAGGGCGAGAGGTGCTGCACTGAGGAGCTGAGATAAACACTGGGTGAAGAGGAATAGCTTCATCCAGGATCTCAGCTCCATCAACACCAAAGTCAATCAAACACTTTGGATCTGTAGCAAAAGAGGATTCATTAATTGCAGAGCTCTTGTAGCCACTTGTTTAAATGTAGGCTTTGTTCTGCTTTTTCTCAGGTGCGCAGTGCTAGTCCATGAACCAGGATTTCAGTTATCCTGGCCCATTGGTTTGGCAGTGCTTTGCTTTAGCAAGAATGCTTTGGATCCTGTTTTTTCCCAACCAGCCAACATTCCACCCTAGCCACACTGGCTGTACACACCTTTCTGCACCCTTCACAGGAAAGACCAGACATGTTTAACTCTTTCTCTCTGCTCTTTCTCAGCTCTTTTTCCTAATTTACAATTTTAAAGGAGACTTCTGTAAGATTCCTAAGGAGTTTTCATCTCCACACACACTGCAAATTGTGTTCCCATCCTGTAGCATATTAGGCACGGCAGTGGTTCCTATAAGAGTAATTGCAGCTGCATAGGGGGAGTTATATTCTTATCCAATCATATAACCCAAATTCCTGGGGTTTTATCAGTTTTTCAACAAGACTGACTGAAGCCAAGAGCATCTTACTCCAATTTAGTACCCTCCCAGGGAGCCTGTGCCCCCACAGGACACTGCTGGGGCCCCCATTACCAAGTGCTGAGTGCAGCTGCCTGGTTCAGGCAGTTTCTGACCCTCTCTCTTCCCTTGCCCAGCAAGTGGAAATCTCAATTCTTTGCTTCATCATTTCCCACTATCCCTTCCAGCATTTTCCCCTCAGTTGTCAGCTTCCTGTGCATTTCTGAAACAGTTTCTCTGTTTGCACTTCTTAGCCATTAACCTCTCACATCTCCATTCTGTTCAAGCTCCCACTTACCACCAGCTGATTGCAGGAAAGGGCTGGTTATGCTGGGGTGGGTCAGCGGTGCTGAGGTCCCCCTGCCTTGGCCGTGCCTGTTGTGCAGCTGGCAGACAACTAAGCCTCAGCCTTCCCTGCATTGAGCCTACCAAGTACTGTGGCTTTGCATAGCCTTTCCTCTCCAGCTGCCACATTAACAGAGCACTGTAAATGAGGTTTGGCCTATGTGCAGCATCTTACAAATTTCAAGTGCCTTGCGTTAAACATCCACCGCATTGTTCATGGCCCGAGGCACGGGGAGATCGCAGCGGGAGAATCTCTGTGGTGATTCATGCCAAGACGTGGAGGAACCAGCAATAGTATTGATAGTACTTTATTCACATTTACAAATGAAAGACCAAATGTGTTTTTTATTGATTTCCCTGTTTAGTGGAAGATGCTCTTCAAAGCCACCGTGACTCTGTACTGAAAGCTCTGAGAGACAGAAGCCAAATGGAGCAGGCACTGCTGGAGATGGAGAGGAGACTTGCAGCCGTAAGTGCAAAATTAATCTTTTATTCTGAATCCTCATTCTGAATTTCTCCCACTTCTTCAAAATACTAACTGAATATTAAATTGCCTTCAGATGGTGGATTATAAAGCAGACTGCTCTAGTTATAATGAAGGGGGAAAGATGTATTAAAATGCTAATTCTAGGCCAGATACTGATGGATGCTTTCCCAACCACTGGCTAACAGTGCTGTAAGCACTGATGAAGCCCTGGTCAGTAAGACAAGAGCCCAACAGTGCCCTGTCGTGGCAGGCCACGACAGAGCACTCACTGCTTCCTCACCTGGCACATGCCTTTGCTGGAGGAGGTGGTGCAGTGCATGCCCGTGAGGGGAGAGCACCTTGTAAAAGTGCAACACCTTGTCCCTTCAGTGAGGTGTTTCCCAGGGAGAGGGAAAAAAGAGGTGAAAACAGAACAAGTGAGTGTCAGAGGCATAAGAATTAGTTGTCAGAGACCTCCTGGACAGGTCTGGTTTCTCCAAAGGCCCTGCTGTAGGAATTGCTTTTGGCAAGGATGTGTCACACCAGTGTATGAGAAGGTAGTGCTCCTGGGAGAGGGGGCACACAGTGGGTTAGGGGTATGCTTCTGTTCCAAACCTCTCACTTTGGTGGGACAGTTTGAGGATACACAGGAAGATACAGATTGCTGATCTTTGAATCAAACTGATACATGGTACCTGAAACTTTCTTATTATTGTACCTTTTCATGTGTTGCTTACTGCTTCTGCTGTGCTTGCTGCTTCCCCAGAAAGATGCAGAGATTTCAGAAGTGAAATCCAGTGTTCAGCTGCTGAAAGAGGGTCTGGAATCACTGCCAGCCCAGTTGAATGACCAGCACCTGAAGCTGTGTAAAGAACTAGACTTCGTGAAGCTCCCTAATGCCTCAGCTGAGCAGCACACACTTGTGCCTAGTGCCAGACTGCCCCCTCACATGACAGATAACTCTTCCCAGACCTCCCCTGGCCCCCGCCAGCTTCGTGTCCTGGATGAGGAGCACCCATGCCAGCCCTGCTGCCTCGGCAGCAGGGTTTGCAGCTGCTCAGGCTGGTCTCATTTCCACTGTGTGACAGTGGGGGAGCAACACAGACACTCCCCTGGGAGGAACCAGATCACTGGGGATGGCACCTCTAAGGGTGCAGCCTCAGGAGGCAAAGCCATTGCTACAGAGGCCTGTGACAGAGCAAACACCTCTTTACAGAAGATGAAATATGGCTTGGAGACACAGAGCTGTGCTACCCATCCTTGCATGTGCTGGGCTGACAGTAACTTTTTGGGGAGCAGTCAGAAGAAACACTGTCCTGTACCATTGGAAGTGCCTCTACCAACCCCACGGAGGAAGGCGTTCAGGAGAGGCACTGAAGGGTTTGAAGCCCTGACACCGTCACAGCAGCAGCAGCCTCAAGGTTGCCACCAGTCTGTATGGAAAGCTCCACCTGGGCAAAAAGACAGCAACGGGTCCACAGACCACAAGGTGCAGAAGGCAGCTGTAGGCAACAAAACAAAACAGAGTCCAGGAAGGTTCCCCTGGAATAAAGCTGTAGGGAGGAAGAAAGCATACCCTGCCAAGAGGAAAGGCGAGCTCTCTCGATGTGCTGACAGTGGGCTGAAGCACAGGAAGGCAAATGGGATTATTGAGTTGGAAAGCTCCAGAACAAATTGCTTTCCCAGATACTTGGTTGATCTCAATTCAGAAAGCTCTGACCCGGTTTTTGCAGCTCACCATCAGCAGATCCTCAGCAGCGCTCAGCCGGGGCTTACAGAGAATTTCCCACCAGTGCCATGCTCTGATAAAAGCCTGCAACAACTTGCAAGCAGAAGAAAGAAAAGTTTGGAAATTAAAAGAAGAGTGAATGTTTCCACCATAAAAAGGTATATCTTGGATTCCTCTCCTGAGGGGAGTATATTATCCCTATGTAGCACAACAGGTGTAAAGCAGTTGAGCTGCTTCAACCTCCAAAGCCCCTCAAGCTCCAAGAAACCACATCCTGTCAATACACTGGCTCAGAAGAACCCAACCTGTTGCTCTTTACTGTTTGATAGTGATTCTTCTGATTGAAAGGGTCATGTTCGGAGCCCTCAGTGCAGGCTTGGCCACCTCAGTTGCAGTTTATTCTTCTAGGTGTGTTACCTGCTTAGCCAGAGGCTCTAAAGTGTTATTACCCAGTTTGAGATATTGCAAGAGACTGTGTGAGGACAGCTCTCCCCTCTCCTGGAGCTGTATTACTTTATCTGCCTGCTCCCACCAGAGATGCCAAGGGCTCCAGTTACCATCGTATTTACACACTTGCAGAGTCTGCCGAGACATTCCCAGGGAGGAGAGATTTGGCAGAGCACAGACGGGCAGCTCAGTCAGATTTGGCACTGAGATTTACTGGAAACTTTTCAACTTTTCAATGTAATGCTATCTCTGTGGCCAGAGGCTTCCTTCTGTTTCTCACCCATAGTCTCTATGTTGGTTTGTTGTGTAAAAGTTCAGGTTTTTAGTTCTGGAGGCAGTAGTAGTGTTGTTCTGGTTGATTTCAATAAGGTTCAGATTTGTCCCAGGAGTTGTTTGTGAACTTTGGACAGGGACCAGTTCATCTGAGGAAAACCAAATCCCAACGTCTCAGGTTCATCGACTATTGAATTTCTTCTCCTTTTAGGCTGAAAATTTCTTGGCCTCAGAAATTTCAGGAAATTATTTTGTTTCTACTTTTTTTGTATTTGTATCTCTTGGCTGATTAAGAAATTCTCCAACGTATCCTTTTCAAGGGCAGTGGTTCTCAAACAGAGGCCAAAAGATACAATGTTCAGATCCAGCAGATGACACGTTGGACAGCCCCTATTCCCACAGAGAACTCTTTCCATGGTATCCAACTGTGACTATCAGCAGCTCCCACTGCTTCAGCCATTTGCGTCAGGTTTGATTTCCAACTTGAAATCTTACCAGCAAAAAAGCATTTTGATGTTCACAAAAGCAAATTTGTGGTGTTGCCACAAATCCAAATGACCCAGCTTTGTCATCTCGGCTTTAATAAACTCTTTGTGCTGTCACCAAAGCCCATTTTCTGTGTTGGTTTTTCTGGAGAGTCATGGTCCTGTTCAGGGGGAGAGTGGGCGGCTCCCCTGGAGCCGTGTTTAACTCCCCTGGATCGTGGAACTGGGAGGATTCCTTTCTTCAGTTCCTTTCTTTGTTTAAAGAAGGAAAACTACACCCCTCCAGTTTAACACTGGTCCAGTGGTGTTAATTAGCAAGGAGGAGGAGGTGGGGGTAGGTGTGGGGAGTTGGTCAGGGAAGGGGCTGGGTGACGCTGCCGGCAGCAGTGGCTGTTTATTTCACATCGCCCTCATGTATCCGCCTCCCCATCATTCCCTTTACGGCCTTCGCTGGGCAAAACCTGCTCGGGGGGGCTCACGACCCCCTGCATTTTGGGGCCAGCGGGGACGGGTGTAGGTCTCTGTGCAGCCCCCGGCCTGGGCGCAGGGAGCTCGACAGCACATGGCTGAGCTTGGAGGGACCTCTGGAGGTGTCTGCCGCAACCCCCTGTGCAAAGTAAAGCAGGGACTGGCTCCTCGGCACCCCGACATGGAGCACCAGTGCCGTGGGGTGCAACGCAGGGCTGCCCTGGGGACTCCACAGCCCCTGCCACACACATGCGCTGACACTCAGCTCAAAACAAAATCCCTGGAGATGGAGGTGTAACAGCAACAGCAGCCAGCAGTGCCTCCCCACGTCGACTCACAACTGATGAAGGGGATGCAGCCCTGGGGTGCCACACTGGCCCCCATGGCCCCTCCTGTTCCCACTCAGGGTGTCCTCCAGGATTTTAGCTGCCAACAAAGGTATTTGTCCCAATACGCTGTGACGATGGCAGCTCCTCTTCCAGCCTTGCTGGACAAAAATGGAAGCGTGTGTGCTGCATGGCAGCAGAATTCCCAGGCACCCTGCTTACGTCCCAAGGGAGCAGGTCCTGCCTCCCAGCCCGTACTCCCAGCTCACTGTCACTGGCTCCTTGCCAGAGCCAGCCATGCCCTAGGCACTTGGGGCCCTGCATCCACAGTTTCTCCTGGACTTTGCCTCCATGGGGCTGCCAGTGGGGCTGTGTTTGTGGAGTCTCATCCCCCTTTACCCAGGGAAGGTGTCAGGGTGGCTCCTCCAGCAGCACAGCCAAGGGAGACTGCAGAGGGCATGGGACAGGACCATAAAACATGCACAGCAGTCAGAAAATAGCAAAGCTGGGCTCCAGAGGATGCTTAATTGGGGCAGTTTTCTCTGAAACTGGGGTTTTGTCCTATTATCTTTGGGGAGAGCCCAGGAGAAGGTGGATTACAGTGGTCAAAAGCCTGTGACACCCAGGTAGCTGCAGGCACAGGGGTGTGAGAGCACTGGTCACATCCTTCACCTGCTGTACAGGCAGCAGGCACAGAGCAGGGGGCTCAACTTTTCACCTGCCGGTGAGTCACTTGGCAGAAGAGGAAACCTCTGACGGCACACAGGATGTGGCTGCTGTGCCCCTGCCCTGTGCAAAAGGTGCCCCAACGGCTGTGGTATATAGGGCACAGCCAGCTCCCTCCCCACAGTCCCACTGCACACTCAGCACTGTGGCTGCACCAGCCACGGGATGAGACCATCTGGCTGTGGTGGTGCTGGCAGTGCCCCCTGCAGTGCAGGATCACCTCCACTCTCCCCCTGGGCGGCCTCCCCAGTGCTAATCCCCAGACTAAATGCCTGCCCTGTCTGCGTTGTGCAGCCCGGCGCAACGGCATTGCCCACATTACCGGACCCTGTTCTCAGCTGGCTACCACAGCCTCCCAACCCCACAGAGAAATGGACTGGGGACCAGAAATGCCCCATGCACTGACGGTGAGCCCAGCCCAGGCACGATGTCCCAGGAATGGAGAAGTGGCAGGAGCAGGAGTGGGGCACTGTGTGCTGCTGCCGGCACAGCACTGCCGTGGGGACCTGAGGTGCCACATGGCCCCACTGGCCCGGTGAGAGAAGAGCGATGGTGATGACAGGGCTTTGCCAAGGCTGTGGTGGCTCAGGCACTGCTGAGGTGCAGGCTGGGAGGAGCAGGGGTGCAGGCAGGGACATGGAATGCGGGTGTCACCGTGCAGGACAGAGCCCTGAGCTGGTGTGATTTTGTGGCGCCGTGGCCGTGCAAATGTCAGCCCAAGCCCGGCAGGGCGGGCAGCTCTCCAGACGGACATTTAAGCAGATTAACTAATTACCTGCACCTTGGCAGGGTCCCACGGCCCAATGGCTGCTAGGGCGCTGTGTGCCCATGGCAAAGCAGCTGAGAGGCAGGTGTGGGGCAGATGGGTAGCAGAGACCCCCAGACCTTCCCCAGGACTCTGCTAGGGAGTCCGGCAGCGCCCCAGCCGCCCCGCGCCTACCCCTTGGCGGCCGCGGGACCAGCCTCGGCCACATCCCATGCTGAGGTGCCACCGCACTGCTCGCTCCGGGCGATCCTTCCCATCCCACGGGCAGCATCTCCCCTCTGCCGCCCCACTGTGTCCTGTCCTACGGGGACGTGTACCGGTGCCCCTCCAGAAGCCACGTCACAGAGACACCCGCGCCACGGGGGACCCGACCCCGAGAGCCCACCCCGGATGAGCCCCAGGACTCGCCCGCCCCCATGCTCGGTCCCGCGGGTCCCGTCCCG
>NW_020884882.1:8496400-8504156 GCF_003945725.1 Corapipo altera | reverse complement strand
GCACCGGGCACCGAGCGGCGGGGCCAGCCCGGCGCGCTGCGGGCGGGGTCGGTGGGATGCGGCGGCCGCACCGTCCCCGCTCTGGTCCCGCACCGGCCGCGGCCCGGCCCCGCAGCGCAGCCCCCGCCGGCTCCTGCACACGCACCGCGGGGCCGCCGCCGCAGCAACCTGACGGTCCCGGCCCCGTTCCCGGCCCGGCGGGGCTGAGCCGCGTGTGCGGCGCTGGCGCGGGGCACCGGGCCGGGCATCCCCGCCGGGATGCGGCCGGGACTCGCCAAGGTGAACGGTGCGTGGCAGAGCGGGGCTGCTGCCGGCGGGGACGCTGGGAGAGGACACTGGGGACGGAGAACCGGGAAGGGGACACCGGGAGGGGAACCGGGGATGGAGCACCGGGGAGGGGACATTGGGGATGGAGCACCAGGAAAGGGACATCGTGGACGCTGGAGGTCGGGAGCACTACGCACCAAGGACCACCCGCACCAGAGACACTGCGATGGGGAGCACCGGGGACACTGGGAAGGGAAAGACTGGGAATGGGGCCACCGGGGGTGGGGACAGCTGGGAACAGGGCTCAGGACTACTCGAGAAGGGACAGTCAAGCCGCTGGCTCTCTCGCTGGGCAGTGGGTGGCCACGGGCACAGCAGCCCCACGGCCAGTTGCGCGAGTGCCCCGGGCGGCTGCTCTGGGTCCTGGCTCACCAGATCCCCATCCCCGCAGGGCCAGCTGGGTACTCACCATGGCTGCAGCACAGCTCGTTTCCTGGGGGATGCTCCTGGCCACCGTGGTCCCCGCCGGGGCCCAGGGTGTGCTGCCGGAAGGGATGTCTTTAGGCGGGGACCCCTTGCACAGCGCTGCCTGGGGACAGCAGTGGCCGGGCCCATCCCCCACCTGGGAGGCATCAGGGGAGCCGACCGGCACCGGGGACTCCAGGAGGGAGCGCTGGGGGGGCAACAGCCCCGTGCACTGGTCCCCATCGCTGCAGGCAGGGCATGGCACAGGGGCACCCCTGAAGATGGAAACCACTATGACGGGCGCTGATACCAGGGCCTGGAGGGACAGCAGCACAGTCCTAGCTGTGACAGAGGAGCCACTTGTCACCTGGCGAGGACACGAGGCTGAAGGCCAGGACAGCCCCGTGCCTCACAGCTCTGCACTGGGCACACTGGGCCCTGGGGTGCCCACGGACACAGGGCCACCCTGGGCAGGGCAGGGTCTGTCCCTGTCGGGGCAGAATGCCACGAAGACAGCTGGTACTCCCAGCCCCTGGCCAACTGTATCCACCATCGCTCTGAACCCCCTGCCGGCAGTGAGAATGGGGACAGCAGATGCCCACACAGGGGGACAGACAGTGGTGGAGGGACCCACGGTGGCCCTGGGGCTGCCTCAGGATGCACAGCTCGCTCCAGCCAGCAGCCAGTCAGTCCCACTGGGCACTGTCCCTGTCTCCCACCCCACAGGCACGGGGCCAACCCAGCGTCCCCACACCAGTCCTGGCTCTGCACAGCCAGTGAGCAGCTGGGGGGACATGGGAGGGCCCTCCAGCCCCTCCTTGGCTCTGCCAAACTCTGCCCCACAGCTGCCCCACACAACCCCATCCTGGGGACTGGCTGAGCCCTGGACCAGGGGGCTCCCGTCCCACCAGCGCAGCACCCGGAGGGCCCCGCTCAGCCACACCACCACCAGCCCAAGGGATGCAGCACCTCGCACAGACCCTGGGATGACTGGGCAGCGGGGACCCCAGCCCACTCCAGGGGCTGTCCTCAGCACCAGTCCTACCCTCAGCACCAGTCCTGCGTCTCTACCTGCCTCCAGCACGGCCATCCCCGGCACCTCCAGCACAGGTATGATCCAGCATATGCAGGAGACCCCTTGGTGGCAACCAAACGCCCACAGATGCCAGTACCCTGCTCTGCCCTCTCTCACAGGGCTGCTGCCTGAGGAGGACATCGGCTCCCCACAGCGGGTCCGGGGTGCTGTGGGCGCTGTGAGCATCCCAAATGCCACCAAAGCAACCCCACAGCCAGCAGCACATCCATCCACCACAGGGACACTCGGGACCAGGCACTCAGGTGATGCAGGGCTGCATCCAAGCCCATCCATTCTGCAGATGCTGTGGGAGCCCATCCCCAGAGCATCAGGGCTGGTGGGGAGGATGGCAGCTATCTTGGGCTGCCCAGCCGGGACACTGTGACACCTTCAATCAGGATTGCACCTGACGATGGCCCTAATCTATTCCTGCCTGCAGGGATTAGTGCTAAATGCTCGGCGGGTGGGGGCTTCCTCAGGGGGAGTCGGGGACATGACTGGGGATGTGACACCCCCTGCACTGTGGGTCCTGACAGAAAACCCCGGGAGGCACCAGCGTGCAGAGCCCTGGCCAGCACAGAGCATCCCCCTCTGCACTGCTGGGGTGCCACAGTGTGGGGTGCAGGTGGGGGCTGGATGCCACCAAAGCCCCCACTCCCCACTGACTGTACCCCTCCTTCCTGCCTGCAGGCACCCTGGGGACGCAGCCCCTCACCCCAGGCACCGCAACCCCCTCAGCCACGTGGCGACGAGCAGGGGTGACACCTCAGCCAGCCCCCCGAAATCCATCCTTGCTGCAGCCACAGCCACAGCCCAGCCGTGCCCCGCCAGTGCCAGGGGCCAACGGGACTGGGCTGCGCTGGGCCGAGCTACAGCACGAGCTGGGCTTCTCCTGGGAGGCTCATGTCTATGGGTTGGCTGCCATCTTCCTGCTGCTGGCACTGGGATGCCTGGCAGGGCTGGCAGGGACGGCCATCCTGCGGCCCCCACACTTGCCCCACACTGTCGGGGCCCATGGGCTGCTGCTGGCTGCCTGCCTGCTGCGGGCCACCTTCCTGCTGCTGGACCCCTACGGGGCACGGGGCCGCCTGCCTGCCCCGGCACTGCTGCTGCTCAGCACGGCTCCCTTCCCGCTGCTGCTCGCCGCCTTTGCCCTCCTGCTCCAGCGGCTCCAGCACCTGGCCCAGCTGCGGCTGCTGCCGGCCCGGCTGCGGGGGCTGCCGGCGCTGGGGGCCGTTGCCGTCCTGCAGAGTGTGGTGCTGGGAGCCGCTGACCTGCTGCCGCCCCGGCTGGGCCCCGCCGCGCTGGGGCTGCAGGCGCTGGGCTGTGTGGCAGGAGCCCTACTGCTGCTGGGGGGGCTCTGGGGGTGCTGGCGGGTGCTGCGGGCGCCCTGTGAGGAGCCAGGCCCAAGGCCAGGGGCGCGGGCACTGCTGGCAGCAGCAGTGGCGGGGCTGCCGGTCTGCGGGCTGCAGCTCTACAGCGCTGTGTGGCTGCGAGGGGTCCTGGGGCCCCCTGGGCGCTTCTCCCGGCCCGGCTGGGTGGCACAGCTCTGGCTGCGGATCGGTGAGCTGGGCACAGCCCTGGCACTGCTGGCAGCCACCGCCGAGCCCGTGTGCTGCCAGTGCCACCGCCAGAGCCCCACTGGCCACTCCTGTTGGGCCAAGGCGCTGCGGTACTTCTGTGCTGGCCGCAAAGCCGAGGCACCTGAGTACCCCAACAACTGCTACGACTGGGCCGGTGGCAGTGCCAGTGGCACCAGCGCAGAGCGGATACCCACCAATGACATCTCCAAGAGCCTCATCCGCAACCCGGCGGAGCAGCTGCCCCTGCGGGCTCTCAAGGACAGCAACGAGGCCTGGGCGGCTGGCGCTGGGATGCCAGGGCTCAGCCCCAAATGCCCCAACCTGCTGGCCGCCCGCTCCTGCGCCACCTTCGAGCAGGGCTCGTCCCCCTCACTCGGGGAGCTGGTCTTCCGCCCGCCGTCCCCCATCGACCTGCGCCGCAGCATTGACCAGGCACTCTGCCGCCGCCACCTCCTGCAGGACAGCCTCTTCAGCCGGCCCCGCCGTGGCTCGGGCACCTCACTGCACGGCTCCCCAGCCCCCAGCCCCGGCCTGGGGCGCATGGTGCGGTGCAGCTCCCTGACAGAGCTGCCCGGGCCCCGGCAACCCCCTGGCACCATCACCGTCACTGTCACCGCCTCGGCCAGCTCGCTGGAGAGCAGCTCACTGAAGATCAGCTGGAACCCCTGGCGCCACGGGCTGTCCTCACCTGACAGCCTGCCCCTGGATGAGGCTCCCAGCCGGGCCCCTCTCCTGGTGCCCGCCGGACCCCCCGGCTGGGAGCGCGAGGGTCCCCGCAGCTTCCCAGCCCTTGGCAAGGCGGTGGACTCCCGCAGCCTCTCCAGCGACACCATTGAGCTCTGAGCCAGGGCCGGGCAGAGACTGAGGGTGCAGAGACTGAGGGACGAGCCCAGTGTGAGGGTGTGGGGGTCTGATCTTGTGCCCCTGCAGGGCCAGGCAGGGGCTGGCTCCATTTGTGCCAAATGAGAGAAATAAAGAATTTATGCTGGGAGGAGCTCCTGTTGGCATGTGGAGGTGGGTAACAGCACCTTCAGCCCCGCCTCGATCCCAGCCCTCAACAGCTGAGCTGGGTGTGCAGAGCTTTATTTCCTGAGATATGGACACACAGACAGATGGGCACACCCCGACGGACAAACCACGGACAAATGCAATGGCCACACTCATGCATCCAGCAGGGCCCCCCCTCGCCCAGCATGGCACCCCCAGCAAAACGGGGCCCCCGGCCCGTCCAGTCTGGGAGGGGAGATGGGCTCTGCCCAGGGACATGGGGAGGAGAGGTGACATGGGGACAGCTCTCCCAGCCCCACAGCTCAGGGCAGAGGGGGGACCTAGCCCTTCACTGCCCCACAGGGAATGGCCTTATGGGAGGGGGGTCCTAACAGGGCCAGCAGCCCCAGCCTGGGGGCAGGTAGTAGGATCACTCCCTCACCTGCCCCCCCACTTCCACCTGCCATGATTCCAGGTCTCTCCTTCAGAGCACAAGGGGCTGGAGGCAGCATGCTGTGCCCCCCACACAGTGCCACACTGCCTGGCATCACCCCTCCAGACAGAGAAGACTGTGTGGGAGCCCCTGGGATCAGGTACCCCTGGCTCTTTCCGCAGGGGGGAGAAAACGAGATCCTATGCTAAGGCGGGGCTGGGGGAATGCATGCAGGGCACAGCACTGTGTGCAGGATGCAGCCTCGTCAGCCAGCCCTGCTGGGGGGGGCCCCACACCTCAGGCTGAGCCTGCCTCCCCATTCATGCCCAGCAGCCCCAGAGCTATCTGCCCTTCATGAAGCCATCGAGGACACGGTCGCTGCGGTCAGAGAGCCAGTAGCCGGCCATGGCGGCCACGGCACCGATGAAGATGGCGGTGAAGACCATGTCGCCCTTGGCAGCCAGCGTGGCGAGTGCACAGATCATCACGCCAAAGAACATCTGCTGCAGCACCACCACCTCATCGTCGGTCACGTCGTCAAAGAAGCCTTTCTCCGGGGCATCTGTGTGGACAGTGCTCGTGGAGAGGCACAGCCAAGCAGCCAGAGCCCCCCCATTGCCACCCACACCCTCTACTCATCCCCCCACACTGTGTGAGCCGTACCAGGGGGCTTGTCCTCGACACACTGCCCATCTCGGCGGACGTGGCCTTGGGCACAGACGCAGCGGTAGCTGCCCTCTGTGTTCTCACACACCTCCTGTGCTCCGGTGCACACCGGCTCCTCGGCGCTGGCACACTCGTCCACATCTGGGGGGGACACAGTGCTCAGGCAAGGCTCAGGCAGTGGGGAGGGGGCAGTACAGCCCGCCAGCCTATGGGAGGCACTCACCCAGGCACTTGGCTCCATCCCGCCAGTAGCCCTTGTTGCATTTCTTGCAGCGAGCCGGTCCAGCACCCATGCAGCCAATGCAAGCCGTGGAGCAGTCTGCCATGGGGAAAGGAGCCAGGGTTGGTGCTGGAGCCCCCTCCCATCCCAGCTAGAGCTGGCCTCGAGCAGGGGAGAGCCACCTGCACAGAAATCCTCCACCTCCTCCTGACCTCGGCACTCATAGGAGCCCTCCGTGTTGACGCAGTACTGGTTGGCTCGGCAATGCGCCATCTCTGTGCCACACTCGTCGATGTCTGCGGGAGAACTGGGGACTGTCCTGCCGAGCCCTTGGCTCCTGAGACACAGCCCCCCACGGCCCCAAGCTCACCCCCAACCCTCACTCACCAATGCAGCGGTGCTCATGCAGTACCCAGCCCCTCTTGCAGCGAAGGCAGCTGGAGTCCTCAGGCCCCGTGCAGCGCCCACATGCCTGGTAGCACTCTGCGGCCAGGGAGAGCCGGTGTGGGTGCAGCCAGGGGGAGCTGCCTGCACCCAGAGTCTGGACAGCACCAGGGGAACCCCGGCTGCACAGCCCCCCTGGCCCCCACCTACCAGCACACATCAGGTGGCTCTTGTTCCGCGAGGCCTCGTAGTAGCCGTCACCACACTCGGCGCAGAAGGGGCCACCATAGCCCGGGCTGCAGACGCAGAGGCCGGTGCCGCGGCGTGTGCCGTCGCCATCGCATCGCCCATTGCCACTGCAGGGCTGCCGGGGCCCGCCGGCGCAGGCTACACGGGGAGAGACCAGCCAGCTGGCAGCTGGGGCAGGGGTGGCAGCCAGGAGGGGCTCCTCCAGCCCCAGCACCACCCCACTCATCCCACAGCTACTCACGCCGGCAGTCCGGGCCGTAGGTGCCGGGTGGGCAACAGAGCATCAGCCTGTCCACACACAGCCACTGGAAGAAGTCGGGGTGCTGCTGCTGCCTGGAGAGGGGGGACACAGTGCTCAGCCCCCTGCCATCCCCCTGCCCCCCCAGGTCCCCATCCCCAGACTCACTCGTGGAACCACCACTGCTCCACATGCTCCTCGCTCCGCTCCAGCAGCTGGTGGCAGGCGAAGTCCGAGGGAGCACAGATGCCCTCCATCACCTCCAGTAGACGGGTCTCACTGCAGAGATACAGAAGTCAGTGTGGGGACACATCCCCTGGGGCAGCTGGGCTCCCCCAGTTGTCACTGGTTGGGGTCACTCACCTGTGCTGGTACTTGGACAGCTTCTCCTCCTCCCAAGCTGTGTTGCCCCCGCCAAAGCCCTCATGCTCTGTCCGCTCCAGGCCCTGGGCACAAGGTGGGGGTGGCAGCACAGCCATAGGACCCCCCCGAGGAACCTCCCTCCCCATAAAGTCCCACAGAGCCGTGTCCCTCTCCTCCCCACAAAGGACACACCATCCCCCAGGATCTGCCACCCTCTCCTCTCCCTAGAGCCCAGTCCCTGTGCCCCGGGACTCCCTCCCCTCCCTAGCGATGCTGTGGGAGTGCTCCACCTCACCAGAGTCCCCCAAGCCACCCCTGTAACCACCCTGATCCTCCCGGCCTGTGCTGCCTCTGGCCTCCCTCGGCTACATCCCCCCTCCAAGAACCCGCTTCATCCCTGCTCACCACCACCGCCAGCCCGTGTCCCCCACGTCTGCCACCCGTGGGTCCCCCCCTGCACCGCCCCCTCGCCCCCAGCTCCCCCCCCAGCAGGGGCTGTGTCACCCATCACCCCCGCCCCGCACCCTGCTGAAGCTGTCAGCGAGGCCGCGGCAGGCTCGGCACGGCTCGGCCCCGTCCCGGTGGGGGTCGGGGTCAGCGCGGGCGGCCAGCAGGAACCCCCCGAGCAGGGCGGCCCCCAGCAGGGCCTCCCCAAGCCCGGGCCCCCCGCGCCGCCCCGGCAGCGGCGCCATCGCGCTCCCGCCCCGCCCGCACCACGTGGGCCGCGCCCGCTGACTCAGCGCCGCCGGCCCCGCCAATGGCCGCGCGCCGCCGCCGCCGGCCCCCCGCGCCCAGCCAATCCGCGCCCAGCCAATCCGCGCCCAGC
>NW_020884882.1:8481822-8496300 GCF_003945725.1 Corapipo altera | reverse complement strand
GCCAATCCGCGCCCAGCCAATCCGCGCCCAGCCAATCCGCGCCCAGCCAATCCGCGCCCAGCTAATCCGCGCCCAGCCAATCCGCGCCGCCTGCCCGGCCCGCCTGGAAGGGGCCAAGGCCAAGAGCACCCGGCGCAGGGGGCTCGGCTGGGCCGCGGCCGGTGACCCCGCACCGGACTCGCTCGGGCTGGGCGAGGCCCTCAACCCCCGATCCAAGGGGACACTCCCCATCACCATCCCCGCCCAGCCAAACCAGTCCTGTTCACCTTCCCCCCCCTCCAGTCTAACTGGTGCAGCTCCCGCTCACCTCCCCAAACTGGCCCAGTTCCTTCTCACTGCCCCCAGATTTGTCCAGTTGCCCCTTATCCCACCTAGAATTGGTCTAATTCCCTCTCCCACTCCCCCCTCCAAACTGTCCCAGTTCCCCCTCATCCCACAATGAGCTGGTCCAGTTCCCCATCACCACCCCAAACTGGTCCAGTTCCCCATCCAACCTCCAACCAAACCAACCCACTTCCTCTTCACCCTCCAGCCAGCCCAGACCCCCTTCCTGCCCCCATCCCCCTATACCTCCCAATCATCCCTCCGCTACCCATTCCAGTCCCCCCATCATCCCTCCCCAAGACATCCCACTCCCCACTGGACTCAGAGCTGGACTCAAAGTCAGGAAAAGCACTGTCACCCCTTTATTCCCCCACCGCCCGCTGCAGCCCCTCAGCCACCGCTGCCACATATGGCTCTGGCCACCGTCCCTGCCGCCAGGCTGGTCCCACCAGTGCCCGCAGGAACGCCCCCATCTCAGTGGGCAGTGCAAAGGCAGGGGCTGCCTGCAGTGCTGGGGGCACTGCCGGCACCAAGGCCTCCAGCTGGACCACCATGTAGCGCCCAGTGCCCGCTGCCAGTGCCGGCATGGCACAGGACAGAGCTGCCGCAAACACCTCACAGGGTGCCACGGCTGGGACATCAGCAGGGCCAGGGCTGTGCTGCGGGATGAGGCTGCTTTCAGCAGCCCCAGCCTCCAGCACAACCCTGGCCCCCGTGTCCCACTGTTGTGCAGCAGCCACTGCGGCGGGAGAGAGGAGGAAGATGATGGTGTCACCGTCACGCAGTGCCCGGCGGTGCTGGGCGTGCAGCCAGGGCAGTGGTCCCCATGCCGCTACCCCGCTGCCACCCCCTGGTGCTGCCACCACCAGCAGCCCCAGTGGGCGCAGAGCAGCCATCAAGGCACACGCCGCCCGCTCTGCCGCCGGCTCCGCCGCGTGTACCAGCAGTGCCCGCCGGCCTTGCAGGGGACCTGGGGGGATCATCAGTGTCTGGATCCCTCTAGGCACCCTGTACCCTTCCTGTGGTGGGAGGCATGCTGGGAGCACCCGTGATGGAAGGAGAGCATTCTTTGCCTCTGTCCCTCAACCTCCCATACCCAAGCTAAGGAACAGGCACGATGGGAAGCAGCTAAGACCATCACTGACGTGGGACCCATCCCCTGCTCAGTCCCCCGGTCCCCTTCCCGAATCCCCTTACCCACCCTAAGGGACAGCCACCATAGGAGACAGGTCATAGGAGACACAACCTGTCTTCCCACTGCTAGGATTGCCACCCTCTTCTCTGTTCCCTACACCTCTACCTACCCTGTGGGGCAGGCAAGCCTGGACCTGTTCTGGTAGGGGACCCCACCCTGCTCTGCCCCCTGACCCCTATGTCTGCCCACATCCCCCAGATCCCAGGCTCACCCCACACTCACCCTCAGAGCCATAACCAGCCCTCAGTGACTTCAGCCATCCTGTGAGGAGGAGAGGCAGTGAGCTGGGATCCTGGGAGGGGTCCCAGGACAAGCATAGCCCCCAGGGGTGCACCACTCACCTTTCATGTCCTCCTTCTTCAGCACGAGCAGGAGTAGGAGACAGGCAGCCGCCAGCAGCACCCCCATCCACACCAGTGCCCAGCGGGCACGCAGGTCTGTGGGGCAGGATCTATATCCACCAAGGGCCCCTGGCACCCAGGAAGGTGGCTACGCAGGTGGGTGCCCTCCCTCAATTTCCCATTTTTCCCCCTCTCCCACACCATGGCCATTGACACTCACACTTGTGCATGGGACAGGCCCAGAGCACGACCTCGGTGCTGTTTTCAGGGTGCCAGATCTGGGAGGACACAGGGACATGTCAGATGCTGCCTGGTCCCTGACCACTACCTGCTGGCTGCCCACACTGACCTGCCAGCACTGCCCTGCTGCCACATCCCGCTGCAGATCCTGCTCCAGCAGCCCAGGGCGCCCCCTTCCCTGCAACAGCGCAGGGGGTCAGACAGCTGTGCCACCACTGCTGGCCACAGGAGTCCCAGTGCCACCACTGCCACCGCCACCAGGACATGGGTGTCCCTGCCCTTTACCATGCTGGTGAAGCTGGCGAGGGGCGTGCAGGCATCCCGCTCCACAGCGCACAGCGAGGCATTCCCCCCATGCTCCAGCAGCAGGAGGTCATCAGGGCGGCCGGGCAGTGCTCCTGGGGATGTGCCAGGGGGCTGGGGGGGCGGCAAAGGGAGGCCAGGGCGGGCTTCCCCCCAGCTGGACCCACAGGCTGCCCCTGCCCTCCCACCCCAGCAGTACTCACGGTCCCGCAGGCACTGGATCAAACGGACCTGCCCACCACTCCACACCTGCCCCAGAGAGCGGGTTAGCAGTGCCTGGGGCTGCCTGTGGGGCTGCCCATGGGGCAGCTGTGGAGCAGAGAGGTGTCCTACCTGCACGCAGAGATTGGGGTGTGGCTGCAGCCTTCCAAACTCCTGGGGTCCCTGTGATTGGAAGGGTTGCTCCATGAATGCCACCTGCACCCTTCACGAGCCCCCAGCATCCCACAGAGCCCCACTCACCTGCCCTATGGTGGGCTGCTGCAGGCCAGGGAGGGATTGGCAGGGCCCGGAGGGCACTGGCTGCCAGCAGGCCACCAGCTTGGCTGGGAGGTCGCAGGGGGCTGAGAGGGAGCAGGTCAGCACCTGCCCCTCAGTGTGCAGGACCAGCTGGCTCTGCATCCACAGTCGCTCCCAGGCCTTGGCATCTGTGGTGGCACCAGGAGAAGGGTCTCACCCCATGTAGTCTCCCCTCAGGTCCTTCTGTGTCCCAGCAACCCCACACCCCAGCCCCAAGGTACAGCTACCATGGGAGAAGGGGCACAGGGTGGCCCTCAGTGGGTCCTGGGTCTCCAGCCAGACCTGGGAGCAGGGAGAGAGACAAGAAAAGGGAGGCTTTGGGATATCCATGCTGTGACTGTGACTCAGCTGGTCCCCTTGGGACACATGGAGCCTGGAAAGCCTCTTTTTTGGTGGCACCCTGCCACCCCCACAGTGCCCCAGCTGGGTGCCCACCTGCAGGCAGAGGCAGGGCAGCACCTCATCAGCAGGCAGGCTGTAGTTCATGGGTCTGCTCTGCTACCAGCAACCAGATGTGGGTCACCCCATGGCAAATCGTGCCCCACCAAGGTCACCCAGGGGGACCTGCTCCCAGGGAACCCTCTCCCAGCACACTGCCTGTAACACAGACACGGCTTCTCGGGAACAGGGAAGGGGGCAGCAGCCAGGTATCAGCCAAGGTGGGGGGTCAGGGAAGGGGGTCATACTCACCGCGGTCACTGCATGTCCCGGCCCACCAGTGCTGTGGCTCTGGTTGTGGTAGAGCCGGAGCGTGTAGCTGTGCCCCGCCACAGCCCCTTGCACCTCCACAACCACCTCCTTCTGCCCTGGGGAGATCTGCAGCCTGGGCACTGCACCAGAGCCAGCTCAGGTCACCCACCTCCTGGCACTACCCATCCAGCCACATGGCACAGGGCATGGCACCCACAGGGTCACTCTTGCCCCCAGCATCCAGCATCCCCCAGTTCTCCCCCGGGGAGGCAAACCAATGTGGGGTGACACCAGCACGTACCTTGGCACTGGGGGACAGCAGCCTGTGCCGGGGGCCATGAGCAGTCTGTGGGGACAGGGAGTCAGTGGGCAGGGGGATGGGACCACCGCAGGTGGCACGCCGGGGCTCACCTGGCACCCGCTTCTGCCGGCTCAGACTCCGCTGTCCGCGTGAGTTTGTGTACGCTGTGACATGGAGCTCGGAGCCCAGCGGTGCCTCGAAGCACCGGAAGATCACCCAGCCCTGGGCAGGAAAACCACCACCCCTCTGCGGTGAGGCACCGGCACCGCCAGCACCCACCTCCCTGGGGCACGGGACCCCCGTGCCATGGAGATGCACCAGTGCCAGCGCCCACATCCTCAGTGCCCAGGGACTGACAGTGCTGGGACACCCATTGCCAGTCCCCACACTTACGTACCAGAGTTCGGTTGCGCTGTGTGGGGGCCAGAGGTGCCCAGACCTCCACGGCCACACAGCGGGAGGAGGCAAATGTGTGCCCTGAGAGCAGCAGCAGCCCAGTGACATTGGGTTGAGACAAGGTGACCCCAGCCACTGGTGACCACTGTCCCCCGCCACTGCCATCCTCTGCCCCAGGGATCCCTAGCAGCACGGAGTGGTGGGTTTCAGTGGTAGGGGTGGTTCTGGTGGCAGGTGCCAAGGCCAGGCGCACACGCGCCTCCAGACAGGGCACACAGGCCGTGGGCTCACTGCAGTGCAGTGCCGGCTCCAGCCGCAGACGAGCCAGGGACAGCCCATGGCCAGGCCCCGGGGGCTCCGTCCCACACAGCACGTCGGTGTCTGGGGGGACAGGAAGGGCAGTGTGGGGGTGGGTCCCCATGCCCTGGGTGAGCTGGGGGCCATGGCGTGGTGGTGGCACTTACCCAAGAGGCGGCAGGCGAGGCCCTGGGGGAGGCGGGAGTGAGGCCGGTGGTGGTGCTGGCTGCCCAGTCCCCCCGTGCTGGTGACACCGACCCACCTGGGAGCAGGTCAGGCTGTCGCGGGGGCCCCCACGCCCACCCGCCGCCGTCACCACCAGCACGAGCAGGAGTTGCCCCAGCGTGGGCATGGCGGGGCCGGGGCCGTGGGGCGCCCCGGCCCCACGCTGCCTGCTCCCAAACAGCCCCACTCCCGGCTCCACCGGCCCCGCCGCGGCCGACGGCTCCTGCTTCCTGCTCTGATCCCGGACACCCGGGTCCCTGCGTGGCGTCAGCAACCGCCCTGGGGTGGGGCCTCCTGTTCCCGCACCGACCACGGAGGGATCCGTGCCCCGGCACCCCCGGGAGGGCTTGGGGCCCCACAGGGATGAAGTTGGCCCCATGGCATGGGCACGGTGCCCAGGCTGGAACCAGGCAGCCCCAGCGACTGTGGGATGCAGTGTGGCAGCCGTGCCGGGACAGGCTGTGCTTTCTCCTGCCCCCGCCCCATGCTGCAGAGGGGCATGGGGAAGCCTCCACCCCCCCGGGGGCACAAACAAAGTTCCCCCGGCACACCAGATGGACAGCAGGGCAGGGTGAAATGACGCCTTTATTGCTTCCACCACAAACCAGGTCCTGCTGGCAATGTCAGAGCAAGAAGGGCCAGGCTGTGCCCAGCGCCTGCCCCTCTAAGCCCCCTGTGCCTGGGCAGGGAGTCCCCCCACCTCTTGGCTTCTTCCAGTACACGTCAACCCCTCGCTCGGCTGTGTTGTCCAAAGGGGCTTCTACAGGCTCTCCTCTGGAGCAGGTCCCTGAATAGGAATAAAGCTGTCCCTGCCCAGGACAACATCTCTGCTCCTGGCCCCAGGTGACCAACTGGATGCTCGCTCCAGCCACTTCAGCCCATTCCATCGCTGAGGCCAATCCTGCTTGGACCCTCGTGGCCCCTGGCTGAGGCACCCATGGGCACCCCTCCTGCACTGCAGTGGACATGCTCACCTGAGCCCTGCCCGTCCACGGCAGAGCCCCTGCCCTCACCAAGGCTGTGCCCAGCCCTGCCTGCCCTGCAGCCATGCCCAGCTCAGTCCCAGCTCAGGCATTCATGTGCCAGCAGCTGCCCCAGGGGGCCGGGGCGGCTGGCTGCCCTCCTCAGCCCCTGCCTCTATCAGTCGATTCAGGAGACCCCCAGCCCTGCCCCGGTGGCAGCAGCGGGGGGCCGGGGGGCTACCCCGCAGGGCACCCAACAGACCAGGCAGCTGCCGGGGCAGGCGGTAGGTGGGCAGGGGCCGGAGGGGCCGGGGCACATCGCGGGGGCTGCAGAGCCGGCTGAAGTAGGCCAGGACCCACCCGCCACCGCAGCCTGCCGCACCCAGCTCCCCGTGCAGGCAGGCCATGGCTGCCCCAAAGATGTCGTGGGCATCCCCAGGCATCCCACTGGCCACCCCGACCTGCCACCGACGAAAGAGCTGGGCACTGCCCCGGCTCCAGAGGAGTAGGACGGTGCCACGCTGGCGGCCCACGCGGCTCCGCTGGGCATAGAGCCAGGGCAGGGTGCCTGCCTGCCCCAAGCCACCTGCTTCCCACAGGTCCAGGCGCACGTCGCAGCCCAGCCCCACACGCAGCCGCTCAGCCAGGGCGCACACCAGCCCCAGATGCTCCTCCGAGTCCGGTGAGTACAGCAGCAGCACAGGGCGCCCGCCCGGAACACCTACAGAATGGAGGGGACAGCAGTGACAGCCCAGCCCCACATCCCACTGATATCCCCTGGAGGAAACCCTGGCATCCACCACCATCCACTGCTCCAGGACCATCTGCAGCCCAGGAGCCAGCACACCCTGACAGTCCAGCCTGATGACCATCGTGGCTGCTGGCCCCATCCTGCAGGCCACCAAGGTGCCCCTCACCATTGTCCGGCCTCCAGGCACTGCAGCAGTTGAGGAGCAGCACGGTCACGACCAGCCCCAGTGCCAGCACCAGCCCCAGCAGCCCAAAGTGCCTGCGGGAGACTGGGAAAGGGGCAGTAAGGGGGGTGTCTGCCCATCTCTGCTGCCCCCTGCATCCCCCCCAGGACCTCTTCTCACCATCGGGACAGAGCAGCTGCTTCCGAGCAAAGTGCACGTCCGAGCGCCACACCTGGGGAAGGAGCTGGGTGAGGGGAGGGCCGTGTTGGGATGTCCCCCATGGAGCAGGTGCAAGCACAGGGGTCACCTTACCAGCACACAGCTGCCCAGGACCTGCACTGGCAGCAGCAGCGCCAGCTCCCCTGGGGCAGAGCCCTCTGGCTGCAAAGCAGAAGTGTATGGTCAGTGCAGGTCTGTCCCCACCATGTCCCCCCAGCCCTGCACCACTCACCTGCGTGACAGTGTAGAGAGGGGCCTCAGGCTCACACTGCCCACCCCGGCGCTGGCACAGGGCTGCACTGAAGGCCGCGGGGATGCGGGAGCTGAGGTGCAGGCGCAGCTGCAGTCCCCAGACACTCACTGAGACGTTCCAGGTGGTCTCTGTGGCCACCAGAGAGAGAGGGGAGGTTGCAGAATGCCCAATGGGATGAGAGGTGTGAGGGATGTGCTCAGCTCAGGGGTGCCTTCTGCCTGTGGGGCTCACCTGGCCGGTGGGGACACTCCACATGGCTGCTGTTCCTGTAGGAGAACTGAGGGATCAGCAGAAAGGGTGGGTGAGCTGCCATTGCCTACCATGGCCCCTCAATCCCTTCCCAGGTGGTGCCCACCCACCCACAGGGGCTTACTCGGAAGCAGAGCTGGGGGTGCACGTCCACCTTGTCCAGTGTGTAAACCTGGAATGCGCAAAGTGTGTGTCACTGTCACCATCCTTGATCCACGCAGTCCGCAGACACCTCAGTGCTCACCTGCTGCCCTCAGGGGACTGTGGGGTCCAGTGGGTGCCCCAGCCAGGGGCACGGTCCCGCATCCCATGACACCTTGGGACTTGGACCCCTCACCTGCTCCTCCTCGCTGGCTGTGGAGTTGGGGATGCTGTGGCAGGGTGCGGCTTCATCCGCTGCCTCCCTCCAGCACAGCGTGGCCTGTGGGTGCAGGGGGCAGCTGGCAGTCAGCGCCATTGCCATCTGGTCCTTGCTGCTGGCACTGTAGTCGTGGAAGCGCACCGAGGACCACAGCTCAGGGCCATCTGTGGGACACTGCATCAGTGGGCTGGGGATGCTGGGGGACACCCTTGGGACCCAGTTCCCCTCCCCACAGGCACTCACAGGCATCCGGCTGATCACGGAAGGGGCAGCGCTTGCTCCGCAAGCTGTCGTGGTGAGGGTAGGAGGCCTAGGGGAGCAGAGTGAGGAGTGGGGGACAGGATGTGCCCCCACTTCTCCTGCAAGGGCAGACAGGGGCTCCAGTGGCTGCAGGGGGAAGGTGACCCACCTCAATGCACAGGCAGGGCACCAGGAACTCATATGGCAGCGAGACGCGGTGGCCGCCTGGCACCCGCACCTGCCGCAAAGAGGGAGAATAAGCTGGTGGATAGTGTGCCCTTCAGTCTGAGATGGGAGTATTGGGGGCAGAGCCATTACCTGCCGGTGGAAGGGCTGGGGAAGCTCCTCACACTCCAGGGCCAGCTGATGGCACAGCCGCACCATGAGGGCAGGACCCTTGGGCACCCACACCTCAATGGCCCGTGCCTCAGGGACCCACGCATGGGTGAAGACGGGCTCTGCAGAGTAGGCAGGGGGTCAGCCGGCACCACTATCCCCCCAAGACACCCCCCGGGACTCCCCCATTCTCACCACGTGGCTCAGCGGTGACCAGGCGTCTGCGGCTGAGGGACAAGCCCCGGTCTGGGATGGTGCGGAGGGAGACAAGGACCTGCTGCCCACTCTCAGCCGGGAAGCAGTCGAACTGCACCTGCCACTGCGGGGAGCAGGGAGTCAATGGGCACCACCAGCCCCGGTGTCCCCAGGCCCTAACACCCACCCCAGACTCACCGTCGAGCTGTCCAGCACCCGGCGCCGCTGCCAGACCTGCAGCCAGCCGGCCCGGTTGGAGCCCAGCTCCAGGAAGGTGAGCAGCAGCCCACGGACACCGCCGAGCTCTGCGAGAAATCGGCGTGGGGTGCTGACACAGGTGGGAGGACGGGGTGCGTGTCCCCCACCGTGGGGATGCCCAGCCCCGCCACCCCCGCCCGTACCTGCGGCGGGGAGGGCCAGCCGCACCCGCAGGCAGGGCTGGCAGGGCTGCGCGGGCAGGCACAGCCGGGCACGGCTCAGCGACAGGGCGGGCGGCTCCAGCGGCAGCACGGGGCGGGTCGGGCGGCGGCAGCGGGGACGGCTCAGCGTCCTGTCGGCTGCGGAGGCAGAGCAGAGGGGGAGCGGCCGTGAGCCGGGGGTCCCGCAGGCACCGGGAGCCCCGGGGATTGGGAGCCCTCGGAAGAGGAGAGCCGGGGGAAAGGGGAGTCCTGGGGAGGAATACGCGGAAGGGAGGAGCCCAGGTGATTTGGAATCCTCGCAAATGGGGAGCCCCAGGCATCCGGAGTCCTCGGAAGCGGGGAGCCCCGGCGGCCGGGGAACTCCGGGGACCGGGAGTCTTCAGAAACGGGGAGCCCCGGGGATCCGAAGTCTTTGGAAGCGGGGAACCCCGGGAGCCTGGAAGCCCCGGGGGTCGAGACTCCTCGGAAGCGGGGAGCCCCATGCCCCGGAGACCGGGAGTCCCCCATCCTCCAGGACCCGGTAGCAGCGGGCGGGGGAAGCCCCGCCGTCCCGCCGCACCCCGGAGGAGCCGGTGTCCCCGGGCAGGGACAGCCCCGCGCGGGCAGCCCTGCCCCTCTCCCGGCCCCGCCGCTACTCACCGGTGGCCCGGCACTCCTGCAAGCAAAGACACAGGGGTGAGCGCGGCGCCGCCCGCCCCCCACCCACCTTCCCTGGTCACCTCCCTCCCTTTCCCCGGCGCTCACGAAGTTGGCGGAGACTCTGAGGTGGGTGACGGCGGCCCCTGTGCCGGGCGGCAGCAGCAGCAGCGCGGCGGCGGCGGCGAGCAGCACCGGACGCCCCATGGCCGAGCGCCGCCGCTCCCCGCCCCGCCCCGGGCCGGCCCCGCCGCATTCCTGCACCGGCCCGCGCGGGCCCGCCGCCCCCCCCCCCGCCGCCGGGCCGCGCTTCCTCGGCCCAGAGCCGCGTGGGAGCGCGGACGGTGCTTTATTTCCATAGAGCAACACGCAGACGAAGGGGAACGTACCCCAGGGAACCCTCCACGGCCCCAGCCCTCGGGGATTCCCCCCTCCCCATTACGTGCGAGCCCGGGGCCGTGGCGTGGCTCAGACACCCACAGCTTGGTCCCCGGGGGCCCCCCACCCACCGGAGCTGCGCCAGCGCCGCCCCACAGGATTGAGCTGCAGAGCTTCAGCACCTCACGGAGCCCACCCATTCACACTCATTTCTTCTTCTTTTCCTGCGTGCTAGTGAACCAGGAGTCCAGTAGCTTCTTGCTATAGTAGAGCTGCCAGCCATGGACCTGCGCGGCCACCACCACCACCAGGTACATGACGGAGACGGCCGAGAAGCCGAAGATGAAGCGGTAAGCTTTGCCATGGCGGTAGAGCTGCTGTGCCATGGGGAACATCTCCATGGCCCCGTAGATGAGGGGAGCCACGGAGAAGAGGCCGGTGCTGATCATGGAGAGCACCAGGTAGCTGATGTTGTTGCGGGGGAAGGAGAGCAGGCCCAGGAGGGAGGGCAGGATGCTGAGCAGGTAGGGGTACTCCCACTGGTAGGGCATGGCCACCTGGTCGTGGGGCAGCAGCTTGAGGTGCCCCACGCACATCTGGGCCAGCAGCAGCAGCCAGATGACCACGTGCGTGTAGATCAGCTTCTTGATCTCCGACTTGAGGGTCACGCTGGGGAGAGAGCGCGGGGCCGTCAGAGCCTGCTGGGGGTCGCGTGTCCCCCCCGGGAGCCCCCGGGGGAAGGGACACCTACCTCATCTGGTAGTGCGAGGCCACGCGCTCCCGGTGCTGGAAGTCGCTGCCGTCGGTGCCGGGGGCGCGGGGACCCCCGCGGGAGGCCATGGTGCTGTCCTGGGGAAGCACAGCGTCAGGCGGGGCCGCTCTCCCTGCCCGCCTCCCCAGCGCAGCCCCGGCCCCATCCCCCCGGGGAACCCCCGCCCCGGGCCTCTCTCCCACAGTGACAGCCCCGTGGCCCCTTCCCCGTAACCGCCCGCCCGGAGCCCCCCCGGCGGGTGCCGCCGCTCCCCGCCTTGCCGCACCTGCGGGCGGGACGCTCTGCCCGCGCTTCCGCCGCTCTATGGCCGCGGCCGCGGGCTCTCCGGATGCCGAGGCGGCCGCTCGGCGCAGGCGCAGTGGGGTCGCCATGGCGGGCACCGGGAGAGTCGCCGCCGCCGCCGCCGCGCGAGAGCTGGCGCGAGCGGGAACGGGGGCGCGCGCCGCGGGGTCAGCGGGCGAGGGGGGAACGTGGGGGACACGGGGAGGGTGTGACGTGGGGCGTGTGTGACACGGAGTGCATGGGACGCGGCGTGTCTGACATGGGGGGTGTGCACGGGGGATGCGTGTGTACGTGGGGTGCGTGGGATACGGTATGCGGGTGTACACGATGTACGTGTGGCATGGGGGCTGTGTGTACATACGCGGGGTGCTTGTGTGACATGGGTGTGTGACACGGGGTACATGTGATATGGGGTTCATGTGATATGGGGTACATGTGGACATGGGGTGCGTGGGACGTGGGGACACTGCGACACGGGATCTGTGTGACATGGGGCGTGTGTGATGGGGTCTGTGTGACATGGGGTGTGACATGGGGGGGTGTATGACACGGTGTGTGTGTATGTGCATGGGGTGTGTGACATGGAATGCACATGTACGTGAGGGGATATGTGACACGAGGGGTGCGTGTATGTGAGGTGCACGTGAGACGGTGTGTGTGACATGGGTGCACAAAGGCTGTGGGCACGTGGGGACACACACATGTGAGTGCAGAGGGGTTATGGGGTGGGTGTGGGAACACGTGGGGTTGCAGATGTGTGAGCACGGGCTGGGGAAGTGTGAGGGTGCAGGGACAGGCAAGGGGGTACAGGTGTGGGTGCAGGGGCACACCTGGCAAGGCAGGGTAGTCAGTGGAGAAGTGATTTATGGACACGTAGGGAAGGGTCAGGGTAGGCAGCTGGAGGAGTCCCACCCATGCACCCCCCTTCACTCCATCCCCTGCAGGCAGAGGCGGCCACTGGGCCCCGAGAAGATACTGGGGCTGCTGGAGGCTTCTGTGGTGCACCAGGAAGGTACCAGGGGGAGAGGGAGATGGGGGCAAGGGAGACAGTGCAGGGGCACATCCTGACCAGGTTTCCCCTCGCCAGGAGCCCTGCTGGCACTGAACAAGCCCCCGGGCCTGCCTGTCCTGGGTGAGTATGGGGCAGGAAGGGAGGTCTGCTGGGGGTACCTACCTCGGGGGCTCAGCAGGTGCTGACCCCCCAACCTCTCCCCAGGACAGCCTGGCGAGCTGAGCCTGGATGCACTGCTGCCAGTGCTGAGGCGACGGCTGGGCCTCCCTGCTGACCTCCATGTGGTGAAAGCTCCTGCCAGGTATGGTGGGAGGTTCCAGGTTGAAGGCCCTGAGGCGGAGCCAGGGGGGCCTTTCCACCTCTGGGGCTCAGAGCTGCCATGTTCCATAGGGAGTGTTCTGGCCTCGTCCTCCTGTCCAGCTGCTACCACACCACTAAGAAGCTCCAACAGTTCTTCACCAAAGCCCGCCAGAGAGGCCAGTACCCTGCCACATACTGGTAAGTCCCTGGGCCCCTGCTGTGCTGGCATGGGGGTCCTGTCCCCTCCTCACCACCTCTCCCTGCAGTGCTGTCACTGTGGGAGTCCCGGCAGAGGCGAAGGGCGAGATCCGCACTGGGCTGTGCTGGCAGCAGCAGGGTGACACTGCCATGGTAAGAGGGTGCTGAGGGTGTGGGAGGTGTCCTGGGGAGTGCTGAGGGCTGTGCTCCACAGGTGGTACCAGTGCCAGCCCCAGGACGCCACAGCCTGGCCAGGAAGGAGGTGAAGATTACCCTGACACGCTACCGGGTGCTTGGTGCCAGGGGGGGCTGTGCCCTCCTCCAGCTCCAGCCCAAGACAGGTGAGTGGCTGCACACCCCATGCTGCCATGCTGCCCCACCCACACAATCCCATCTTTCCCCTGTGCCTCCCCAGCCTTCCCAGAACAGCTTCAGGTGCACCTGACGCTGCTGCTATGCCCAGCACTGGGTGACCACGAGCACTCCTCCCGTGTGGGCAGTGTCCTGGGGGTGCCCTTCCTGCTGACCCCCGAGGCCGCCCCGACCCGCACACAGGTATGTGGCCAGGGTGGATGCTGGCTGGGGGATTCAGCATAGCCCCCAGGATCCCACTGAGCTACTCACCCACATTGCAGGTGCTGGACGAGGAGTTGCTGTCCCGGCTGGGACTTTCACCGCAGCAGCTCCGTCACCTCCCACTCCACATCCACCTGCAGGAGCTCGTGCTGCCCGAGGGCCCCCTCTGTGCACCCCCACCACCCCACTTCGTGCGGACCCTGCGCTGCCTGGGGCTGCCCGAGTGCCCTACTGCCACAGGGGGATCCCCACCCCACAGCGCTCTGCCAGCCCATTAAAATCCCCACCTGCAGCTGGGGTGGCTCAAGACTCAGTTCTTTTCTTGTCACACACAGGATGTGTTTCCCCTCACTGTGCCCCTGGCATTGCCGGGGGCACCAGCCCTGCCACCCCTTTGTGCCCAGCCTGGTTCCCAGTGCCGGGGCGCAGTGGCATCACCGCCATGAGAGGTGGTGTCTGGTATGTCTGCCCCTGCTGTGTCTGGCCAGGGTGACCGCAGGCAGGCAGGAGCAGAGGCAGCTTTTCCTGCCTGCTCTGTGCCCCAGCAGCCCCAGTTCCTGCCCGCAGCCCCATCCCGGGGGCAGCCCACAACTCGGACACACAGAAGGTCCAAACCAGGCTCCTTATTGCAGAAGTATTTTGAAGTGCATGTGAGGGATGAAGTGGGGACCATGACACAGCAGTAGGGGTGCACTGCAGTGAGAGGGAGCCGAGTGCTGCCATGCTGGCCTAGCAAGGATGGGCGGGGTGCTGTCCCCTCCTGGGAATGTCTCAGTATCCCAGGACACACTTCTGTGTCCCATTGGGAACTGCCATATGCTTCTGCTCTGGGCTGGGGGTCCCAATGATCTGTGCAGGCAGAGGTAGGCGTGGTGGCCTGGCAGGAGGGAAGGAGGGGACACAGCCCAGGGCTAGCCAGGGGTTGCTGGGGGCTCCCCACGGCAGTGGCATGGGCACCCTATCCAGGCGACAGACACTGATCAGGGGCTGAGCGGCCTGGGGCTGCCTGTGTGGGTGACAGAGCCATGACAGCCCCTGGCTCCCAGCAGAGCAGCTCCAGGGCTGTGGCAGTGCTGAGGGGCCAGAGCTGGGGCGGCACCATTGCCACGGAGGAGGCAGCTTCCCTGTTGCTGCTCTGGGCTTGGGCACCTGGGTGTCTCTGGCTCCTGGGGGCATAGGGAGCTTGGGGGCACTGAGCACAGTGGTGGGGGGTTGATGATGTGCTTGCTGTGGCATCCGGGTGTCTCTGGCCCTTGGGGGCACAGGGAGTTTGGGGGCACTGGCCATAGCGGTGGGGCATCGATGCTGTGCTCGCTTGGGTACACGAGTGTCTCTGGCCCCTGGG
>NW_020884882.1:8472465-8481812 GCF_003945725.1 Corapipo altera | reverse complement strand
GCACTGGGCACAGTGGTGGGGGATCGATGCTGTGCTCGCTTGGGTACGCAAGTGTCTCTGGCCCCTGGGGATACGGGGAGCTTGGGGGCACTGGCCATAGTGGTGGGAGGCTGATGCTGTGTTCGCTTGGGTACACGAGTGTCTCTGGCCCCTGGGGACACGGGGAGCCTGGGGGCATTGGGCACAGTGGTGGGGGGTCGATGCTGTGCTCGCTGGGGCACCTGGGTGTCTTTGGCCCTTGGGGGCGCAGGGTGCTGGGTGGCACTGGGCACAGTGGTGGGGGGCTTGACCTGGGCTTGATGCTGTGCTGACCAGCACTTCTTCAGGGAACAGCCTTTGACTATCAGCTTCACGCGCCCGGAAAGTGGCCTGGGCATAGCTGCCTGTGGGGAGACAGCAGCGAGTGGGGACACAGCAGGGAGTGGGGACTTGGGGTGCCCAGAGTGTGCCTGCCCCCCCAGCTCCCCAGCCTACCTCCTTGTAGATGAGCTCAAAGGCTCCAATGGAGCAGGTGGGGTTGTCCTTGCGGTCGAGCACAAGGCGCAGCGTGTCCCGCTGGACATTGGCGCAGAGTCGTTGGGTTACGGCTGAGGAGGGGCTCATGGTGGGGCAGGAGTTGATCTCCAGCAGCCAGGGCTGGCAGTCCTCTCCCACGAGAAAGTCGGCCCCATAGAGCTCAAAGCTGCTCTTGCGGAAGCCCACCTGGTCCTGGGCACTACGCAGGGCGCTCAGTATTGCCGCCTTCATGCCAGGCACTATCACCTGATGCCAAGCATTTGCCTGCCCCAGCCATGTCAGGTATGCCTGGAACTGCTTGCTGGACCAGACCCTGTCAGAGGGCACGCGGGGGTCCTGGTCTGGTGATGTCTTATACCACTTCTGGACAGAGACATTGCAGAGGTGCCTGGCACTGGGGTGGAGAGAGGGGGGCTGGGGTCAGGCTGGGGGGCTGGGGTCAGTCTGGGGGACTGGGGTCAGTCTGGGGGGCACTCACCGCTCCAGGCAGCGCAGGGAGAAGGGCCGGGAGCAGAAGCGCAGGTAGCAGTCTCCATAGAACCAGACAGTCAGCGGCTTCCAGTCAGTCACCACAAACCACTGACGGATGTCAAATTTGGTGCCGAAGATGGTCAGCAGCCGCTCCAGGTACTTCTGCACCACCCACTTGCCCTCCTGCACCGAGGGGGCTGTGCAGCCCCTCGCCAGCCGCAGCACCTCCTCCAGCCGCGTCGCACAGACGATGCCTGGGGAACAGGGGCACAGCGATGGTGGGACCCTTCCTCGGTGGGGAGCCTGTGTGTGTCCCCCACTTCCCCCAGCCTTACCCCTGCCTTGGGATTCAGCACCAGGCTTGAGGATCCAGACGTTGAGCTTGCCCTCCATGCTGAACTGCGGCAGCTGCTCCGCCAGGCGCCGCAGCAGGTCCTGGCACCGCTCCCGCTGTGCCCCACTCAGCACCAGCCCGGCCCCCTCACTGTGGGGAGACATGGGGAGCTCAGCACCAGCCCCACCACAGTGTCCCCTGCCCCCTGTCCCACTCGGCACTCACTGTGCCACACAGTAGTAATCCTGCAGGAAGCGGTCCCAGTCAATGCATGTCCTGCAGGGGAATGGGGTGCCCCTGTCGATGTCTTGGTGCCCCAGAACGCCCAGGTGCTGCTCACAGACCTCCAGGGCCTCCTCCACCAGCTGGGGGTACAGGGGAGATCCTGGTCCTGCTTTGGATGGCATGGGGTGAGAGATATAGCTAATGTGCCAGCCTTGGAGCCAAAGCAGCACAGAGCCTCCCTCTGGGACCTGTGGCTTTGGTAGCATGGGGATGGGGTGGGGGTCAGAGCACCCATAAAGTGGGTTTATGGGAGGGAGTGGGGGATCCCAGGCCATAGCCATGAGCAGAAACTCAGCCTTCAAGCTCAGCCCCCGGACATGTCCCTGCCATCAGCTCCATGCACTCACCTGGCCCCTTGTCAGAGCTTGGGGGCTGCTCAGTCCCCATCAGCCTGTCCTCAGCCTCTTCCAGGGCCAGTTTGAGCAGACTGCGAGCTGCTGTCAGGCGGAAATCGTCTGCAAGAGGGAGCCATTGTCCCCAGTCAGTCCTGCACAGGATGTGGGAAGAGTGGGAGCACAGGAGGGCAGCACCCCTCTGCTCACCGATGAAGGCTTCCCGCTCGTCTGTAGTCCCCAGCCGATAGCACCGTGGGAAGAAGGTGTTGGGGTCTGCTTGCTCGATCCAGGGCAGGTTTTGCAGGCTGAGGCACAGCCCCTCCTGTTTAGAGAAGGTTATCAGTCCCTAGTGAACCTATCCCTCGTGTACCCCCCTCTCCAAGGGCTCCAGGTTCCCACCTTGGTGGTGAAGGCACCCACTCGGGCATAGTGGTTCACCACATGGTCCTGCTCCAGCAGCTGAGGGTCAACAGCACTGAGGTAGTTGGCCCAGACAAAGTTTGGCACTCGGTCCCGCACCAGGTAAGACTGTGAGGGAAGGGACCAGGGTGGGACACAGAGCCTCCATCCCAGGGTGTGCCCCATGCCTGGGGGTCCCAGGGAAGGGTGCTGGGGGCTGTGGCAGAGCTCAGCCCTCTCAGCTAACCATGAGGTCATGGATGCCACTGGGGTCCTCATCGCACTGCTCTTCCTCCTCCTCCTCCTCAGTGGGTGGCCATGGGGAGTGCAGCAGCTCTGTGATCTCCAGGGCAGGCTGTGCCCCACCACGTGGGTTCAGCACTGCCTCCCCCTGCTCCTCGCCATCCTCCCTTGCCTCTGTCTCCAGCTGCTGTTTCTGTTGGTTGCCACAATGCTGCTCCAGCTGTCTGCCCACTCTGGGGGGCTTCCTCTCCACCCAGCCCCGGGCCCGCAGCAGCCTGCGGATGATGGGGTAGGGGCCCTGCACCATGAAGATCTTCTTCTCCTGCACAGAGACCAGAGGGCTCAGCCTGCCCCAGTCCTTGTCCCTCCAGCTCAGCTCTCCTGAGCCAGACACGCAATAAAGGCAAGCACATGGCATTTGGGGAGGTGTGAAATCAGGCCCCTCACCTTAATGGCTGTCTCCACATGCAGCTTGGCCTTCTTGAGGAGCTCAAGGTCAAGCCAGCACTGGTGGCCATCCTGGTGGCTGGTGGTGGTGGCTGATGCCAGCCGTGTGAGCACAGCCCCGTCTGAGCTCACTGGCCCCGTGTCCCCAGCACGGGGTGGGGCAGAGTGAGGGAGAGGGCGCTGCCCTGCCTGCCTCTGCCTGGCTGAGCCTGGGGCCCCTGACATGGCATTGTCTGACCTGCCAGGCTTTGCACCAGCGCCCCGGGTGCCCTGCACAGCCCCAGGACGTCCTACTGTGCCCTTGTACCCAGCCTGCTGGGCCCGGGGACTGCTGGGGTGTCCCCTGCTCCAGCGCTGCCCCTGGCTGGGGGGCTGTGTGCCTGCAGTGCTGCTCTCTGTGCTACATTGTTCCATGGCAGCCTGAGGGTGAGGGGAGCTGTGGGTGGCTCTGCCTCCTCTGTGCCAAGCAGGTCATCCTAGTCCCCTGTCCTGCTGGGGACTGGAGCAGGTGCCCAGTGCAGGATTGGTCCCTCAGCCCCAGCACCACTGTGATATTGAAATGCAGGCTGTGGCCCCCAAACCCCAGTGTCACTGCGATGTCAGACTGCAGGATATGGCCCCCAGTTCTAGTGTGATGTCAAAGTGCAGGATGTGGCTCCCCCCCCAACCCCAGCAGTGCTGTAACGTCACAGCCCCAGCCCCCACAGTGGCTCTACTGCCCTCAAGGGGGGATAAACAGCCCCCTGTGCCCACAGCCTCCTGCCCCCCCCCTCAGACCGCACACCCCCCACAAACCCTTTTGTGCCTCACACCCAGAGGACCCCCTCAAGCCCCTTGGTGCCCCCAGGCCCCCTTCAAATCCTTTCATAGCCCCCCAGTGGCCCTCCCCGACACCATCAGCACCAACCCCACCGTTTGCTGTTGCCATGGCGCTGCACTCCTCCAGTTTCACGCCCTTCCCATTCCATGATCTGACCCCACCTCCCCCCGGCCGCGGTCGCCCCAACCCCCGGTGCGGCGGGAGGGAGGAGTCGGAGGCGGTGGATACAGCAAACGAGACCGTTTAAAAAAACAAGACGAGACAGGGGCAGCGCCGGGGCCGCGCTGCCGCAAGCGGGGGCTGCTCCCACCCGGCCGCCCCGCCCAAAGACGGGCAGGTGGGGCCCGGCCCGGCCCGGCCCGGCCGTTCTCAGGGAGCGGGAGCAGGCACAGGCACGGTGCCCGGTGGGCACAAGCACAGGGGAGCCACGGGGTCCTGCACCACGGCCTAAAACTGGAAAGGAGAGAAGACACGCAGCTGTCAGTCCCTGCCTGGGGCACTCACCAGGGGCACTCAACACCCTCCTGGCACCCACGTGGTGCTCACAGAGATCCACGCTCAGCTTCTCCCACTGCCTCCCCCAGGCACTGCACATCCATCACAGCATCCACTGAAAGGACCTGAAACCTCAAGGCTGCTGTTGCCCCTGAGCATGCTCTGGGGGGTCTCAAAACTGGCACTTCGTGAGCACCAAGTCTGACAAAGTCCAAGAAGTGTTTGGACAACACTCTCAGACACATGGTGGGATTGTTGCAGTGAACTGTGCAGGGTAAGGGTGGGACTGGCTGATCCTTGTGGGTCCCTTCCAACTGAGAAATTCTGTCATTCCCTGAAAGGGGGTACGAGTACCCTTGGCACCCTCCCCTCCCTGTTCCCAAGACGGTCCTTGGGTAGAATGTCACTGCTGTCCCCACTGAGGTGACAGGGGGGTTCTGGGCACAAGGGCCACGCTGGCTTTGAGCGCCACACCCCACTCCGAAAAACAGGGACCTGCCCCCTCCCATTCAAGAGCCTCACATTCTTGAGGAACTCCTCTGCCACAATGCGGGCCCTGGCATTGACAGAGAGCTTCATCTCGCTGATTTCCTTGTCAATCTCCTCCATGAAGTGGATGACAAAATCCACCAACTTGTGCTTGTACATCTGCTCCGTGTGGAAGTTTGTGATCAAGAAGCTGATGTCGTAGCCCTGGGAAAGACAGAAGTGCCCTAGGGATCAGCACCCAAGTCACTGACATGCAACTTCACATCCCAGTTCTGCCCTGGACACCCTCCCAGTGCCAGGAGCAGAGCTGGGGGCTGCTCTGCCTCCTCTCTGCCCCCTCACCTCCACGGGCTTCCTGCGCAGGATGAAGAAGTTTTCAGCCCTCATCATCATGAAGCGCATGAATTTGTGGCACAAGATCTTCTCGATCTCATCAGCCTGGGGAGAGAAAAGGGAAGTGAGGCTTCCCCCGAGGCAGGAGCTGCCAGCCCCTGCCCACGCCCCCTCACCTGCTTCACAGCGATGCTGACACGAACGGAGTTGATGGAGCCCTCGATGAGTACCTTCTCCTTCTCGTTCCTGCTGATGATCACCGGCTGCAACAGCAGCTCTTTGCTGCTCCTGGAGAGGAAGGGCAGGGGTGACTCAGAAGGCAGCGTTCACTGCGAGGTACAGGGAAGCGGAGCCGCGAGGATCACAGAGATGGGGGGTTTTGCTGCAGGATGCTTCCCGCCCCCCCGGGACGTCCCTCCCCAGGGCAGACCCTCCCTCGTCCCCAAGCTGGATCCCCTCCTCCTTCCCGCAGCTCCCCGGCTCCCTGACGGCACCAGCGCTGTGCTCGAGGGCCGGGGGGTGCCCGGAGCACGGCAGGGACCGGCCCGCGTCCCCCGGGGCGGGCAGCGGGGGCTCCGCAGGGCTCCCCCGGTACCCCCCTCCCCCTACCTGACTTCGACCTCAGGCTTGTTGTGCCGCTCCACCACTTGCGAGGAGAAGTTCTCCAGGCACAGCGCGGCCTGCAGCGTGGCGCGCACCGCGTTCAGGTACGGGCGCAGCGTGGCGGTCTGCGGGGACACGGCGGTGCCGTCAGACCGCGCACCGGGGACCGGCTGCTCCCGGCTCCCGCCCCCTGCGCCAGCCCCCGACCCGCAGCCCCCGGGCCCCGATCACCCCCCGCTAGTGCCGATGCCACTCCCGGTGCCGGTGCCGTCCCCCCGCCCATCCCGGTCCCCCCACCCTACCATGGCGGTGGCGGCGGCGCTCCGGTCCCGGCAGGCGGAAGTAGCCGATCACCTCTTCCGGGATGCGCGGCACCTCCCACTGCGGCGGGCGGGAGGGGGTGCGGACAGAGAGCTCCCGCCCTGCGGCCCGGCCCCCCCGCGGCGCGGAGCGGGGTGGCGGCGGCGACAGCCGGCGCGGCTCCCCCCCGCACAGCGCCACACTTAGTACGCGCCTGTCAGCTCTTCCATATTAGGGCAGGGAGATGGAGGGCACGCTGGGCCAATGAGCGTCGGTGCGGGGCGCGGCGCGGCCAATGGGCGGCGAGGGGCGGGGCGGCCGCAGGGCCGGAAGGGGCGCGCGGCCCAGGCCCGGGGCCCCCCCCGCCGCGTCCCCGCCGCGCCCCGTGAGCCCACCCCGGGATCTCACCCCGGGATCCCGCCCCGTGAGCCCACCCCGGGATCTCACCCTGGGATCCCGCCCCGTGATCCCTCCCCGGGTTCCCGCAGCGCCCCAGTGATTCCTCCAGGTTCCCCCCGGTGATCCTGCGCCCGGGTCCCTCACAACCCCGATGCTCCCCGGACCCCCGTAGCCCCCCGCTCCGCTCCCCTCTCCCCCGGGTTCCCCTGTCCCCAGCGCCGCTCGGTGCCCCCGGAGCCCCCCGGTGCCCGGTGTCCGCCGCCATGAGCGAGCTGAAGGACTGCCCGCTGCAGTTCCACGACTTCAAGTCGGTGGACCACGTGAAGGTGTGCCCCCGGTACACGGCCGTGCAGGCCCGCTCGGAGGATGACGGCATCGGCATCGAGGAGCTGGACACACTGCAGCTGGAGCTGGAGACGCTGCTCTCCTCCGCCAGCCGCCGCCTCCGCGTCCTGGAGGCCGAGACACAGGTGCTGGGACTGTGTAGGGTCAGGGACAGGCTCCCTGTCCCGCTCCTTCCCGTCCAGGGGCTGCCCCCGGCCCGGCCCGGCCCAGCCGCGGGCATGGGACCTGATGGGGCATCAACTCTCTTCCAGATTCTGACAGACTGGCAGGATAAGAAAGGTGACCGGCGGTTCCTGAAGCTGAGCAAGGACCACGATGTGGGCACATCTGTCAAACATGGGAAGCCCAAGAAGCAGAAGCTGGAGGGCAAAGGGGGCCATGGGACTGGGCCTGGCCCCGGCCGGCCCAAGTCCAAGAACCTGCAGCCCAAGATCCAGGAGTATGAGTTCCAGGACGATCCCATTGAAGTGCCCCGCATTCCCAAAAATGATGCTCCAAACAGGTGTGTGGGTGTTGGGGGGCATTGGGATTATCTGTCTGCTTCTTTGGAGCATCCAGCACAAGGGCCAAGGGATAAGGTACCCCGGGGAAGGGGGATGTGTGTCAGCTCCCACATGCTCCCCGAAGCTCTCCCTCACAGTCCATCCATCCCTGCAGGTTCTGGGCATCAGTGGAGCCATACTGTGCCGATCTCACTAATGAGGAGGTCAGAGTCCTGGAGGAGCTGCTCAAGCCACCGGAGGATGAGGCTGAGCATTACAAGGTGAAAAGCTCCTGAGCCCATCCCGTGTCCTCTCTCCCCATCCTCTCCAGTACCTCACAGCAAATGTTCTCGCTCGGGATGCTGCTGTAGTTCTGGGGAGGTGGGAGGCAAGGCAGAGGCTCCAGGAGCTGTGCTGAGCCCTGCACTCGCAGATCCCGCCACTGGGGAAGCATTATTCCCAGCGCTGGGCACAGGAGGACCTGCTGGAGGAGCAGAAGGATGGAGCCCGGGCAGCAGCTGCTGCCGACAAGAAGAAAGGTGTCCTGGGGCCACTGACTGAGCTGGACACCAAAGGTGCCCCCATCCCACCCCTGCCTTTCCCTAGAGAGGCTGGGAGCACTTGTGCCCAGTGGAGCCAAGCCCCAGCCCCAGAGGCTGAGGCTGCCCTGCCCCACTGCTCACCTCTGTTGGGTCACCTTTGGGGTTGTTTGTTTCCCTCTCCTGCTTCCTCCCAGACGTCGATGCCCTCCTGAAGAAGTCGGAGGCCCAGCATGAGCAGCCAGAGGATGGGTGTCCCTTCGGTCCCCTGACACAGCGTCTCCTGCAGGCCCTTGTGGAGGTGAGGGGGCTCTGTGGGGCCCTGCCCTGGCCTGGCCCCATGGGGGGCAGCACCAGCACAACCCAGCACTAACTCTTACCTTTCCCTCATGCTCCCTTTGCTAGGAAAACATCATCTCCCCCGTGGAGGACTCCCCCATCCCTGAGATCGCCGGCAAGGACTCAGGAGCTGACGGTGCCGGCACATCTCCCCGCAGCCAGAACAAGCCCTTCAGGTGAGTGGCTGAGGCAGGCCCGGAGCTGGGCACTGCCCATGGGTGCACTGAGGACAGTGCAGGCTCCCTGCCCAGTGAGTCGTGGGGAGCAAAGGGCGTGTGGTGGGCAGCAGCCACTCTCCGCCCCGGCAGCGTCCCCCACACCAAGTCCCTGGAGGGTCGGATCAAGGAGGAGCTGGTGGCCCAGGGCTTGCTGGAGTCAGAGGACCGCCCGGCCGAGGACTCGGAGGATGAGGTGCTGGCAGAGCTGCGCAAGAGGCAGGCGGAGCTCAAGGCCCTCAGCGCTCACAACCGCACCAAGAAGCACGAGCTGCTGCGGTGAGAGTGAGCGGGCAGGGATGGGGGCGAGCGAGGGGCTGCCCGGTGGGGACTGACACCCCCGTGTGCCCCCTAGGCTGGCCAAGGAGGAGCTGCACCGGCAGGAGCTGCGGCAGCGTGTCCGCATGGCCGACAACGAGGTGATGGACGCCTTCCGCAAGATCATGGCCGCCCGGCAGAAGAAGCGCACGCCCACCAAGAAGGAGAAGGACCAGGCCTGGAAGACCCTGAAGGAGCGGGAGAGCATCCTCAAGCTGCTGGATGGGTAGAGGGGGCTGAGGACCCCCCTCTCTGTGTGGACTTCACCTGCAGGGTGCTGCCCTGCCTGTACTCTGCCTGTACCCTGCCAGTGCAGGATGGAGCGGGCACAGCCTCCTGCATGCCCTGGGCCTGCTCAGCCTCCCCGCCGGGGTGACAGAGCCTGACTGCTGTCCCGTCCCTGCGTGGGGCTTTCACTGATTCAGGCTTGGGACCCCATGGAGTTGTGGAGATCTCTCCTGTGGACAGCCTCCCCCAGCTGGTGGCTTCTGCTCCCATGTCACCCCGTGCTCCCCCTGTTACTCAGGTGACATCAGCCAGGTCACTGCAGGGGCCAGATGTCGTGGCTCCTGTGGTGTGGTTCCCACAGTCCTTGTCCTTCTGTGACCATGGGTGGGGAGATCCCAACCCCCACAGGGGA
>NW_020884882.1:8453658-8472065 GCF_003945725.1 Corapipo altera | reverse complement strand
CCGGGGGTCCGGCGGGGCCCCCCCGCCCCCCCCCCCCGGCGGCCGAACCGCCCCCTCCCATTGGCGGCGGCCGGGCGCGCGCCCGCCCCCCGCCGTGACGTCAGCGCTGTCCGGCGGCGCCGCGCCGGGAGGAGTCGCCGCTGCTCCGCCGCGGGCCCGGGGCCGGGGCCGTCGGTAAGGGCGGGGCGGGGCGGGGGCGGCGTGCCCGCGGGCGGACACCGTGCCCACGCGCGGCCCCGAGTGGCGGCGGCGGAGCTGCGCGTCACCACCCGCGCTGCGCAGCTCCGGCTCCCACGCGTGTCCCGCCCGGCGCGGCTGTGCCAGCTGGCAGGCGTGGGGAATGGCGGTGGGGACCCCCCCGCGCACTCACGCGTGTGTCTGAGACCTTCCCTCTGCCCGCCCGCCCCGCGCCAGCCCCATGGGCGGGCAACTGGAGGGTGCCTGCCTGTGTCCCCAGTGGGACATCCCGTGCCAAAACTCCCGCACGGGCACAGCTTGTTCCCATGACCCCACGATGACAACCACGTCCCCTTAGCACCCCGTCACCCCCCCCGAGTCCCCACACCATCCCGGCATGCTGACACCCTGTCCCTACCCTGTCTCTCACTCGTGTCACAGGTGGGAGTGGGTGGCCCCACGGGGCACCATGCCGCTGGGGCAGGATGGACCCAGCTGGAAGAAGAGGACCGAGGATATTCGGCGGATCTACGACTTCCGAGATGTCCTGGGCACGTGAGTCGCAGTCTGGGGGACACATCGGTGACAACCGTGATGGGTCTGGCCCCTCCAGCTTTCCCAGACCTGCCGAGTGGAACTGGCTCAAATCCTGGCCTGAGGTGGGGCTGGCACATGAGGGGAGACACTGTATGGCACAGGTGCAGGTGCCATCTCCCACTGGCGTTGGCTGGTTCCTCCTGCTGTGCCACAGCGTGACTGTGCCATGCCCAAGGATGGTCCCCCAGCTGGCAGAGGGGTTTCCACTGGTGCCCACAGCACCGTAAGGCTCTTAGGCTGGATTAGCACGTTAATTATGTCAAGGCTTAGGGTCCTTCGCAGCGTGAACATGCTGCCTGTCACTTCCCCACTTAGGCACTGCCAGCAGCTTTGCCCGGCTACTAACGGGCACCTCAGCCCTTGGGTGACCCTGGGTGCTGCGGGATGGCATGGCACAGGGCTGCCAAAATCCACATGGGGCTCAGCTCCAGCATGGCTCAGCCCCAGCAGCATCACAGCCTTATCCTGTCTAATAGGATGGTGCAGCCATACCGGGAGGGACAAGTGGTGCCAGGCACTCTATTGCTGGCACTCTATTGCTGTCCAGCCATCCCAGCGGATGGCTCCCACTTGCTTTTCTCCTATAAATAGCTGGACTTTCTGCCTGTCGCCATGACAATCGTGGCATGGTGGCACTGACGGCTCTGGCTGGCAGCCCCCCCCGCCCTGCTTATCCCTTAACCCCCCCAGGGGGGCCTTCTCCGAGGTGGTCCTAGCGGAGGAGAAGGTGACACGGAAGCTGGTGGCCATCAAGTGCATCGCCAAGAAGGCGCTGGAGGGGAAGGAGACCAGCATCGAGAACGAGATCGCCGTCCTCCACAAGTAGGGGCTGTCCCAGCACCAGGGTGGGAGTCCCACCCCATGGCACCCCCACGACCCGGCACAGCTCCCCACTGCCAGCACCCATTGCCGCATGTTATTGCCAGTGCCCAAAATAGCCGGCAGCGCGTGATGCCCTGCGGCGCGGAGCCTGGCTGCTCTCTGTCCCGTGGGGGCTGGGGTGGGGGCAGGCTGGAGTCCCCTCATGCCCCTGCACCTCCCCCTGCAGGATCAAGCACCCCAATATTGTGGCCTTGGATGACATCTACGAGAGTGGCACTCACCTCTACCTCATCATGCAGCTGTGAGTGTTGTTGGGGGGCTCCAGAGAGGTCTTGGAGTGGGGACTGTGCTGATGGGTGCTGCCCATCCCTGTAGGGTCTCAGGGGGGGAACTCTTCGACCGCATCGTGGAGAAGGGCTTCTACACCGAGCGGGATGCCAGCGCCCTGATCCGGCAGATCCTCGATGCCGTCAAGTACCTGCATGACATGGGCATTGTCCACCGCGACCTGAAGGTGAGCATTTGGGGGTGAGGGGGACGCATGCAGCACCCTCGTGGTGGTGGCAGGAGGAGAGCCCAGTGTTGCCCTTCCCTGAACCCCCTCTCCTCGCAGCCCGAGAACCTGCTCTATTACAGCATGGACGAGGACTCCAAGATCATGATCAGTGACTTCGGGCTGTCAAAGATCGAGGGCTGTGGCAGTGTCATGTCCACGGCCTGTGGCACCCCTGGCTATGTGGGTGAGTGCCTGCTGTGGGCTGCCACCACCCTGGGTGTGGGGTTGGGGTATCCCCACAGGTTGGGGTCCCCCCTCACCCCTGCCATCCCCCCCAGCCCCTGAGGTGCTGGCACAGAAGCCTTACAGCAAGGCAGTGGATTGCTGGTCCATCGGGGTCATCGCCTACATTCTGTATGTTTCCCCCCTCCCACCCCTTCCTATCCTGGGGGCCTGGCCCCGCAGGGCTGCCTAGGGCCAGCATCCCTCTCCCCCCACCCCCAGGCTCTGCGGTTACCCCCCTTTCTATGATGAGAACGATGCCAAGCTCTTTGAGCAGATCCTGCGGGCCGAGTACGAGTTTGACTCGCCTTACTGGGATGACATCTCGGACTCGGGTGAGCTGAGACCACAAGGGTGGTGAGGGCTGGGAGCCTGGCACAGTGTCTCACAGAACCCAAGGGAATGGTGGGCATAGACACTCACAGCTGCTCAATGCCCTGTCACAGCCAAGGACTTCATCCAACACCTGATGGAGAAGGACCCCAGCAAGCGCTTCACCTGTGAGCAAGCACTGCAGCATCCCTGGTAAGGGGTGACCTGCCACAATCTGCCCCTTCTCTGGCTCACCCCACAGCAGTCATGAGGTAGGGGGGCCCTAGCTGACCCCCATCTCACTTCAGGATCGCTGGGGACACAGCCCTGGACAAGAACATCCACCAGTCAGTGAGCGAGCAGATCAAGAAGAACTTCGCAAAGAGCAAGTGGAAGGTGAGTGGGGGTTGCTGCGGGGTGCTGGGGGACACAGAGATCTCCCAGGCACCCCATGTCAGGTGACAGATACTGTGGGGTTGACAGCAAGCTTTCAACGCCACGGCAGTGGTGAGACACATGAGAAAGCTGCAGTTGGGAACCAGCCAGGACATCCCTGGACAGACAACTCCCACCAGCCCCAGCGAGCGGCTGGTAGGGGGGACCAGCAATGGTGAGCCCTGACCCCCTAATCCCCATCCTGCACCCCTCAGGGCTGCTGCCAGGATCTCACCCTGCTCCTCCCTGCAGGGTCAGACTGTGGGCACCCACCCACAAGCAGAGGTCAGCGCCTCCCTCCAGACTGAGCACGGCCCCACATAGCCACATCCAGGGGGGCCCAGCCCTCCCATGGGCACCATGTGGGGTGGGGGGCCCTACAGTGCAGGAGCAGGGGGGACAGTGTGAGGGCACCCTGCTGTGCTTGCTCTGGGTTTGTGGGGCTGCCCTCATTGCAGGCTCACAGCAGAGATCTGCATCGGGGCAGGGGCACCCCACAGAGCACCCCCAGCTTGGGGCTGTGTCGCAGGCCCCTTCCCACATCCATTCCCTCCCTTCGTCCACGCCTGGCCTGGCACTGTCCCACACCCCCACCCCCAGCATGTTCAAGGAGAATTTTCCAAATGTATGTTTCTATTTTATTGCTTGTAATAAAGGCAAGAGGCCAAAGGTGCTTGGCTCGGCTCTGCCCTGGGGGAGCTGGACACAGCCCTGATTCCCCCCGGCCTCACTGCCCAAAGCAGCGGCTCCCTCCACACACACAGTGGGCAGGGGACAGGCACAGCCCACCTCCCTCTGTCCCAGGCTCGCAGCACGCACAGTGTCCCACTCAAGCCACTCTTCCTCCTTGGGTGTCCCTAGGGGGGCCCATCCCCATGGTGGTCCTGGCTTCAGCTCTCCCAGGCCTGATCCCGGCTGCTGGTCAGCTCCTGGCCCTTGCGGAGGTCAGCACAGAACAGTACCTGGAGGGGAGAGAGATGATGGGGTGGGTATGGCCAGGATAGGGGCAAGGGCTGAGCCCCAAGCTGCCTGGGACAGGGGTACTCACCGCTTGTGCCCAGCCAGCGCGGGGGCCCCACAGCCCCCGAAAAAAATCGCCTGTGGAGAGAGGGTGAGTGCCAGCATGGGGGGGACAGGCACCATCCCTGAGGTCCCATGTCAGGGCCCAGCCCTGCCCTCACCGATCTCCTGGTAGGCCCGGGGGGTCAGGCTCTTGCTGCCCACCGCCATGCCATAGCGCTGCCGTGCAATGTGCCAGACATGGGTGTCCACTGGCACCGCCTCGGCCTTGTCCAGGGACATCAGGCAGACGCAGTCAGCCACCTGCCACCAGCAGCACTGTCAGCCCCTGATGCTGAACCCCATTCCCATCCCACCCCCACCCTGGCACCCACCTTGGCACCTACACCGGGCAGGGCGCACAGCACCTTCCTGGCCTCGGCGTAGGGCGCGGTGCGGAGCTGGCGCAGCCCCTCGGCACCAAGCCCCTGGGCGATGGCCCGCGCACTCCCACTGACAAACTTGGCCCGGTACCCAAAGCCCAGTGCCCGCAGCTGGGCCTCGGCATCAGTGCCTGCGTGGACACAGCACAGGGATGTGGGTGGGCACAGGTGAGGCCATTGTGGGGTGGAAGTGGTGGGGCGACAGCAGACCTGTGAGTGCCGAGAGGGACGGGAAGGCGTGGAACGGCCGGGCGTCGATGCAGCAGAGGTGGCGGCCAAAGGCCTGGCAGAGGCGCTCAATCATGGCAGTGATGCGGGAAATGTGGTTGTTGGAGGTGCAGATGAAGGAGAAGAGGCACTCGACGGGGTCCTGCCGCAGTACCCGCACCCCTGCAGGCAGGACACAGTGAGGGGATGCCGGGCAGGTGCTGTGGCCATCTCTTGTGGCCCCATGGAGCAGCCTCACCTGGGAAGTCCTCGGCCACCTTGCGGAAGAGGGGGTCGGCCGCCTCCCACTCACGATACAGGGCCGACAGACCCACGTCCAGCTGGAAGTAGTCGCGCAGGATCCGGTCTGTCTCCGCACCGTCCAGCTTGGCTGCTTTGGCGGGGCACCGACCCCGTTCCTTGTGCTCATCCTCCTCGCCGTACACCGTGTACCAGAGCCGGTCCCGGTCCTGCCGCAGTGTCCAGACGCGGCCCTCCAGCACGCCTGTCCAGGCCCCCGGGCTGCTCTCCCACCACCTGCCGCACACGGGCACGTCGGGGCGGGCCCGGGCGCGCAGGGCCGGGCCGGGGGGCGCGGGACCCCCGTGCTGGCTCACCGGAAGCTCTGTCCCGAGGACAGCACCAGGTCCAGGCGCAGCTCGGCCAGCGGGCACGGCAGGCAGCGCCACAGCGACGGGTAGGCGGACGGGGCGTCCCGCAGCTTCATGGGGGTCGGGGGGCGGCTGCGCGCCCCTGCCCGCGGGGGCGGCGGGGTCAGGCACTGCGCGGCGCTGAGCCCCACGCCGCCCCAGCCTGGCCCGGCCCCGCACCTCCTCACCGCTGCCCGGCCCGCGCCCCCGGCCCCGCAGCGGCCCCGTCGCTCCCCAGCACAGACAAACCCCGCGCGGGCGGAGCTCCCGCCGCTCCCCGCCCCGGTTTCCGCCCGCCGACGGAAGCGCGGCCGACGGCGCCACACGTGTTCCCCCCTCTCCCGCCCCGCCCGCAGCGGCCGCGGCTCCGCAGCGGAGGTTTATTTTCTAAGAATCAATAGATTTTTCTTCCTTCAAAATAAATACAAACAACGTCCAAGCGCGGGGCCGGCCGGGGGGGCTGGGCCCGGGGGTTGGGGGCAGCACAGGGGGTTGGGGGCGCGGAGGCCGCCCTGGGGCACGGCGGCGGCCAGAACAGCATCCCGAGGAGCGGCAGGCTGGAGGGAGCGGGCACCGGGAATGGGAGAGTGGGGAGGGCGCGGGGGGGCCGGCCCCACCCCTCCCGGTTCCCTATCCCCCAGTGGGTGCAGGCCAGCTGCACGGGGGTCCCCGAGCCCCGTTTGCCCTGAGATTCGGCGGGGGAGCGGCCGGCGGGGCCGGCTCAGTCGCTCTCGCTGGAGTCACTGCTCTGCTCGCCCTGCACCTTGTTGCGGTGCTGCATGGCGCGGTGGTAGGCGATCTGCACCGACTTGCGGATGTTGGACTTGCGGCCCTCCAGCATCTTCTCCTTGTCCAGGTCCTGGTTCACCCCCAGAGGCACCAGCTTCGTCCGGGGCAACCACTGCCTGCAGGGAGCAGGGGGCCACCTCGTTTGAGGGTTACAATCGTCTCCGGACACCCCCCCCCAAAGCCCCCGGCGCCCCGGCCTTACCAAGTGCGCTTGTTATCAAAGAAGAGGACAAGGTAGAGGTGCTCGCGTGCTTCCTGAGTCATCTGCTCCCCCAGCTTCAGCACCTCCAAGGGGGGCACGGGGATGGGGACACCATGGTGGAACATGCCTTCCCGCGGCATCTTGGGATCAATGATCTGCCAAAAGAGCAGGGGAAGGCTGAGAGGGGAACGGGGACCCCAAGAGCCAGTCTGCAGGAAGGGGACATGGATTTTGGACGCCCCGATGATGGGCAGTACTCACCAGTGCTGGATAGGAGGGGTACCCCCGGCACTTGGCCCACACCAGATCCAGGGCGTCCAGGGAGGAATCTTCATCCTCAGAGAGCCACCCCGCGCCGCGCCCCATGCCCTTGCGCACCACTGTGCCAGAGGAGAGGGGAGAGAGGGGTCAGCTGCGTCCCCCCAGGTGACGATGCCAGCCAGACGTGTGGCTGCACAGCCACAGTACTTACTGCCATGTCCCACGCCTCGTCCAGTGCCCACAGAGTAGGACTCATTCTCCGTCCCCGACGTGTCCTCACTGCTGTCTTCCGGGAAGTTCACTCGGGAGAAGGAAGGTTTCCCTCTGCCCTGCTTGGAGGGTGTTGTGCTGCGGAGACAGGGAGCAGAGCCATCAGTAGGAGTCATGTTAAACTTTCAGAAATTGCTTCTGGGAGGGCCAGCCTGGTGGGACACCAGGGCTTGTGGGCTCCAGCTGCTGGCCTCGGCACTGGGAAGGACTTGGCAGGGGTACCAGGCAGAAAGGTGGGATGGTGCTTCTGCCACGGTGCCAGCCAGACCCCCACCCAGTTTCACGCAGGAGGATGTGCACTGATCAGAATTAGAAGCACAGACAGGAACCTGATGGTGCTGGCAGCTGCAAGGGCAGTGACAGAGCAGCTGCTGTGCCAAGAGGGAATTCCCCAGTTCATGCTCCTTGCTAGCCCTTCGGTGCACAATCACACCTTTAGGTTTTAAATTAAAAAAGATACAAACCCTGCAGATTTCTAGGGATTAGCTGGGAGCAGCAGGAGGGTGAAAGAGACATAGACCATGAAATGGGCTCCTCATCCAGCAACTCGAGGCCAAGAGCCACCCACTGACACCCCGAGCAGCACCAGTGTCTCCAGAGCTGGGCCAGGGACAGTACCTGGTGCGGTCTGAGGCAGCACTGCTGCTGCTGCTGCTGCTGGACTCTGAGTCGGAGCTGCTCCGAGGAAGATTGCAGTCGTTGCGGTACACCAGGAAGCTTTTCTTCACAGGCTGGTTCCCACTGCTGAAACCGTTGGCTGGCAAGTCTGCAAAACACCCCATGAGAAGAGCGTTACCACTGCGCCAGCCCCTGCCACGCGCTGCCAGCGGGGCCACGGCTGCCCGGCTGCACCCACCCATGGGAGTGTCCTCCGCAGACTTGTCACTGTCACTGTCCGAGCTGGAGCTGGGCCGTGGGCTCCGCCCTCGCTTCCTCTGCCGCTGGGAGGACCCCATTATTGGGAGCTGGGGGGGCCCAATGGGGCTGTTCCCGTGCCCAGGAGTGATCTGGCTGTCTCGATTCTTTGGAGGGCGTCCCGGACGTTTTGGGGGCCCTGCAGTTTTAGGGTTCTTCTTGGAGAAGAGCACTGAGGTCCTCCTGCCAACTTCATGTGCTGGGGTGGAAGAAGAATTGGGACCCAGACCTGGAAGAGGAAGAAGGTGTCAGCTCTAGCCCTGCTGGCAGGAACTGCGTGGCAGTGGTGTCAAGAAACAGCTTCATTTCTTGAGAACATTATTTTGGAAGATCCTCCATCCCAAGTGCTGCCACACCTGCAACTTCAGAGTCAAACTTTCCAGTCTGCTGACAGTAAAAGCTAGACAGAGACATCAAAGAAGGGCCTGAAAGACAAAGGTCCCTGCTTGCAGAAGAGCCTGCTTTTCCTGGTGATTAGTGGACAGGACTGGGATGCAGAGGTGGCAAACCCCTAGTGACACCTGGCAGCTCTGCCTGGAGCTTCTTCTGTGTCCCCACAGACCCCATCTCAACATCTCTGTCCAGGGAGCTGGTACCTGGCCTGTGTTTGAATCCCAACCCAAGAGAGCATTTGGAGCTCGGCAGTCAGTACCATTGCAACTCCCTCTTGTGCCCCCAGGCAGGAAGGGACGCTGAAGGCAGTCTGCTCCATAATGCCCCTAGAGAACCCCACAGCATGGCTGAGCTGGCAGGGCCTGGCAGGACGAAAAAATCCATCTCATGCCCGACATCACACAGCTGGAACTCTCAGTCTCTGGGACAACATCCAGTTCCTTGATTGACCAGGAGACAAGCTCACCAGGTGAGCACTGACTGTGCTGTGAACACCAGCAATCTGCCAACCCTCCCCAGGGGCAAACACACACTAGGCTGCAGCTGTTCCAGACATTGAATGTGGTCTCCTTCAGCTGCCAATCCCCCCTGCTTGGCTGGCATGGCTCACTATAAACTACTCAGTGTGTGCCATCCTCAGAGGGGCACACTGGGAGGGAGCCCAGGGAGGCATGACATCATACTCTGTACCCACCTCTTTGGGAGAGATTACAGGAAATGAATCCCTGCACGGGAATGGGAGATAAGGGACCATCCTGCAAGAGGCCACCTGCCCCACTCACACAGAGAAGTGAAGAGTGAGGTGTGTGTGGGGAGCTGCGCACACAGCCCTCCAGCCTCAGGATGCACCTGGCAGGGCAGCTGCTCCCCAGCCAAGCCAGTCCAGAGGCAGCTCTCCACCGCTCCCTGAACTGGCAGTGTTTTGGAAGGAGCATTACCTTTGCCAGTCTCCTGGCTGCTGCTCTCCTCTGCAGCACTGTCTGTCTGCAGGTCCTTCTCACAGGGGTTGTGGGACTGCATGACTCCCCTGGCAGAGGAGCTGTGCCGCTCCAGCCCGTCCCGGCCCAGGTCCCGCGGGTGCGCGAGCTTCCGCCGGAGGACTGTGATCTCCTTTTTGATCATCTTGGCCCGGCGGGACCGTCCTATGCTCTGCTTGCCCGCGTTGACCTCATCCAGCCGCTCCAGCAGGATCTTCAGCTGCTCCTCCAAAGGCAGGTGCTTCTGATTCTCCGAGAGCAGCAGCCGCACATCTTCTGGGGGAACAAAGAGGAGCAGATGGATGAAAGAAATCGGGAACTCATTGGAGCTCCTCTACATGAAAGGGCATTGGGCAATCCAGGTTCCCTGCAGAAGGGAAGTAGCTGACATGGCATCAAACACCTGTGAACCCTTTAGGGAAGATACCCTAAAAGAGCGTTTTCCCTGAGAGGGGGAAAACCAGCTAGTTGGGACCATTGGGGAAAGCAGGCTGATCAGCAGTATGGAGGATACCAGGGTTCCCATTGGCTGGAGAAAGGACACAACAGGAAAAAAAAAAGGGAACTGTAACAGGAAAAAACAGAAGTCAAAAGGATCCTGAAGCATTACAGAGCAGGGAAGTTCCCCTGTCTGAGCCTGTCTTGTGCTGAAGCAGGGACATGGGGAACCTAAAACGCCCCTTCTCTGACAATATGTTCTTGGTGGTGCTCCCCAATGCCCAGAGACAAGCAGCACTACAACCACAGAGTATGGGGTATCTGGAGCAGTGTGGCAGCCAGCAAAGCCGACAGCTAGGAAGGGAGGGGGAATACACAGCTCTGACCAGGGGGAGTTCATCCTTCTAGCCAGGCAGCACAGCAAGAGCCTCAGCAGCTCACAACCAGTGCTGGGGATGGGGCGAGTGACTGTACCCTGACATGGGCCAGAGAGGCCACATCCTGGGCAGACCCCTGCTCTGACCAACAGGAGGACAAGGGACCAAGGGACTGGCAGGACACATAGACAAACTATTGCCTAGAACCAACCTAAGAGAGCCAAGAGGTACCTGGCTAGCAAAGTCTCCATCTCTCCAGGAAGTGGGGACACACAGCCCAGCATGCAACTGAACTTCCCATGGGAGGCAGCTCAAACAGACTCTTGGGTGCCCTGACTCTGCCCTGGCTTTACCTCCGAGTAGCCCTCGTACCCTGGGACAGGGGACAAGTACCCACCATCCTCAATGTCTTGGATCTGAGCCTCTTCCACCGTTACGCAGTGGGGGAAGTGCATGCCTGTCTCGAAGTCAATGCCCATCTTCTCAGCCTGCCGGCGAGCCTGCCGGAGCACGGCGCCTCCCTGCTCCCGCAGACGGATGGCTGCCCGGTAGAAGATTGTGTCTTTGGCATTGTATTTCAAACAGTTGTTGATGATCAGGTTGAAATCCTCCTCAAAGTCATCGAAATTCAGATAACGATAGGCTTCCAGGTTTTGTTTCATTGTCTGAAAATCCATTGGCTTCTTGATGTGATCCAAGTAGTCCGGGACCTGCATGAGGAGAGAGCCAGAGCTGAAGGCCCAGGAGACAGTTAGCAGTACCTGCTCCAAGAAAACAGTTGTTAGAGGAATCAGGTATCGCTTCCTGTGCTCTGCCCAAATGCACATCGGGGAATGCCATCTGCTTTTGCAGCTTGAGGAACAGTAACGCCTCCGGATTAGGGAGCCCATGTGCTGTCTCAACCTGTGGATACACACTCTGAAGCGTTTTTACAGGTCCAGCACAGATGGCAGCACCCTGTCCTCTCCTCCTGCCTGCAGGCAGCTGGGATCCAGTATGCTGGTGTTCCGTGGGGATGGAGCTGTAAGCGCAGCCCCTGGGAGTGAGGGTGAGTGCAGACAGGAAAAAAAGAGCCGTCCAGGTGGCAGCACTGGCTGCAGGTGGGGCACAGCCTTCCTCCCCGTTCTGCTGAGACGCCTCTGTGCTGACCCACTGCCAGCGCTGTGCAGAGCCAGCATGGCCCTTCCCTACGTCCCCAGGCCGGAACTTGATGAATCTCAGGAATCATCTCCCCTGCCCACAGCAGTGACAGTTTGGGGGTAAAACCCATCCCTGTGCTGAGTCAGTCACCTGGCAGAGGCCTTCACAAGAGGACAGGTAAGAGCATGCCAACTGACAAGGGCTGGCATTTTGCCTTTCCCAGTGGGAATCCCCAACTGCTCACAGATCCCAGGGTGTCACCAGTAACACACACAGAGGAAGAGCCAAGTGCTGTGCTCCCAGCCAGCACCGGCTTGGCTGTTCTGCATTTGGCTCATCCAGGAGGAGCATTGCTGCACACCCCCCTAGGGTGAGTGAAGGGTGCTAGGATGTGTGAGCCAGCACCAAGCTGCTCAGGGAGCTTCTGGACCAGAACACACCCTGGGCAGCCCTTGGCACGAGCAAGGGACAAGTTTGAGTGAAGCAGAAATCTGGGGGAGAGGGTTCTTACTTCGTAGATTTCTGTTACCTCAGACAGAGGGACCGGCTCGCTGAAGATGTTGCCTGTGTCTTTCTCCTGCAGCTGCTCAAGTGTCTTGCGGAGGAGGATGAGGAAGGGGGTCAGCTGCATTTCCAGTGCCACCTGCTGGACTTTGATCTGAAACAGAGGAACAGAGCGGGGCTGAGCCCCTGCCCCCACCCAGACAGAGGGAACTGTCCCCAGGGAGCAGCGGTGCAGCCCTGCAGGACAGCAACCCCTCTCCTCTTCTCACTGAGGGGCAGGGACTGCCCCTCACCCCCATCTCTGGGGATTGGAGGTGTAACACCAGCTCCAGCACCTGCGTGTCCCACCTGCACCTTGCAGAGCAGCCACCTTTGCTCAGAGCCGCTGGGACAGGGCACAGCACGGGCAAGGGGACCCTGGCACACACCTACAGCACTCTAAGGAGCCCCTACTCACACCCACCCCAACGGCTCCCCAAGGAGGGGCAAACAATCGTTACCGTCTCTCTCTTGAGCTTCTCCCGCTTGCGTATCAGCTCCACCAGCAAGCGCGCGCGCTCGAGGTCATGGCGGAGGCGCTGCCATGACTTCAGCTGCTCCTTCAGGGCCCAGTTCTTATCCTCAGTGTCTCTCTGCAGGAACATCAGAGACCATGAGCTGATAAGAGATGTGCTCCCATCTCCACCTTCCTGACCATGTGCTGGGGATCTTCCATGGCAAAGGGAACCAGCCTGACCCTGTTGGTTCAGCAAAGGTCCCGGTTCCCTTGCTGTAACCTAGGCAAGTGACTCAGGAACAGTCTCACCAGAGCTAAATACCTGCCCCTTGGTCACCACAGCCCTTAGGATGCCAAAAAGCCACACCCCGAGCCTCTGGAAATACTCTTCCTAACATGACCGATTGCCTGCAGCTGCCCAAGAGGTCTGTGCTGCTGCTCAGAGATCCAGCAAAGTGCAATAGGGCAAAAAAGGAACACAGCTCTGTTTGATTATACTTCTGGAGCACCAAATAAACAACAAATATTTATCTTCCTGTAGCCAAAGATGAGCAGAAGCAGTCTCAACTCTTCTCCAGAAAAAAAAAAAGAGAGGGGCCAAAGAAGGAGAAACCCCTGCCCAGTCACAGTCATCAAAGGGCTCAGAAAGAAAGATGTAGAGCTCAGAAGGGGAGCCAGAAGAAAAATCTTCCTCTCTGGCACCAGAGGCTTCACATCTGTGAATTGCTGACTATGGGCTGAGGCAGACACTGGGCTGGAAGCAGCACCCAGAGGGAGTGCTTCTGGAGTGGTATCAGAAACTGTGAGTGAAGCCTTGGTTCCTTAGAGACTGCTTCTGAGATCCCCAGCCATCTCTCTCAATGCTGGCTGACACAGCAGCCTCATACTAGAGCCATTTCTGACAGGTCTGCCATTGCCACCGGCCAAATGCAGGCACGAGAAAGGAGCTACCTTCTGTGTGGCAGCCGGAGAGCGCAGGATTCCCTCCCCGTGGCAGGCTGCCAGCAGCCTCACTGTCTGGCAATTCTCTGAATGCTGAGAGCGAAGGAGAAGGTGAAGCAGCAAAAGCAGCTGGGGCTGCCCTTTCCTCACCTGAGAGCTCAACACCCCTGACCCCCCTTCTGCACCTGCAGGCACCACATGCAGCAAAGGCTCCGAGCCCGCAGCTCCGAAGGTGAAGGAAGCACACGCACAGCCAGGGTTCCCTGCAGCCCCACAACAAGCCCCAAAACAAGCAGCCCTTACCTGGTCGCAGTTCCTCTGTGACTGCAAGTGCGTCTGAAGGCGGCGGAGCAGGGGGACACCATTGCGGGACTGTCTCTTTAGGGTCCAGTAGCTGTGCAGCCTCTGCATGAACTGGCTCTTCCTCTGGATGGTTAAACGGTTTGTAATCTTACTGAGCCTGAGGAAAGGAGAGGAACCACAGAGCCCATCAACACGGCAAGCCTGGATGCTACAGGAGAAGCCCTGGCTGGGGGCAGCTAAGAGCAGCTCCTCAGAAAGAGAACACCCTTTCCCATGGCAGGAATTTCTGTGACACCAAGTCACACAGAGTAAACACAAGAGAGGATGCCAGGAAACATCCAGCCTTGCCTCTCCATAACAGACTTCTCCTTTCTATCTCCTGTCAACTTTTGGGGAAAGCCTAAGGCAGGCTGAGCCAGGTCGGGCTACAATACAGCCAAATCAGGGGCTGGAACCTTTAACAGCTCCCACAGTCCCTGAGACTGCAAGTGTTACGGTCCTACCCCAAAACCATTATTTATTTGTCTGAGGGTTGCTAGCCATGACAAAGGGCCTGGCCAAATGTTACCAGAGAAACTCAACCCTGGCAAAGCATGAGGAGGAAGCAGGTGGCATGAGCACAACAGAGTTCCCATCCAAGACTACCCTAAACAGCCCAAAACACCACAAAAGGGATTTCTTACTCCCCACAACAGCAGAAAGTCTGGAGGGGCCGGGACAACCTCATTCAGCAAAGTCAGACAGAGATGCCCTGCTAGCACGGAGGCGAAGGGACAAACCCCCAGCATCTCCCTGTCTCACAGGGACAGCTCTTCCCATGGGATGATCCAACCTGCATCAGCCTCAGGTGAAGAGACTGGGGATGGCAGCCTCATGTGCCATCACCAGCCAAGCACAGCTCCCACAGGAAGACATCTGGCATTCTGGCAACAGCCCTTGAAGAATAATTAATCCCAACAGGAAGGCCTGGGGAGAGGTTAACAGCTTCTAGCTCAGTGTGGGTTTCACTGTGAGCTCGATAGCAGCAAGAGTCTATAAACTGCCTGCCAATGTGTCCACAAATAGGAAAAGAGACCCTGGCTATGGAGCAAGCCCCGAGTGAGCAAAAACATAACGCTGGGACACAAACAGACCATGGCGAAAAGCCAGCAGCCTTGTGGCAGAGACCTGCCTCCTCAGGTCACCAGAACATTGCCCAGAGAACACAGCCCACGTGTGCTCCCCGCTGACTGCAGAGGAGATAGTCTTGAGGATCCGAGGGCTGGATGGTGTCCTGTGGAGAGGAGGAGAGCTCAGCAGCTCAGGGGGTGGCTCAGCTCCTGCCATGGGGAGGAGGATTTTTCAGCAGCTCAGGAGGCGGTTCAACCACCATGATGACAAACACTTCTGTGCCAAACCTGCACTTCAACCGTGTGATGCCTGCTGCAGGGTGACAATGAGATCCAAAAACACCCTAAGATGCCCTGATGTGCTTTTACATGCTGCTGAGGACACTCAGAGTTATAAACTACACTGACAAAATCTGGCAAGGCTCTTAAATGCTCTTGTTTCAGGATTTGTAAGCCAGCCCAACAATCCAACCAGAGCAAGACACACAGCAGTTACACCTGTAACAACAGGGTGTTTGCACCCCTGTGGGCCCACAGGGTTGTGATGTGACAGAAACACAACCCCTGGCAAAGCTTCAAGTACCTTTCCAACAGCCCTTGTGCTGTGGAGCCAGCCTTGGGACCACTGTGCCCCTTGGCAGGCAGGAGTCCTGGTGCTCTCCAGCCACCCCTCCTCGCAGGCAGCCATGCAGAGGCTTTCAGCATCCACAGCTGCACAGCCCTGCTCCAACAGGCAGCCCCGAGTAGACACAGCTGTTGCTGCACCTGGCACAAAACACTAAGGAAGCCCAGCAAGGGGTACACGGCTGCTGGGATGCATGAACTGTGCTCAGCAGGGCACTGGGATCCCAATCCCAGACCTCTCCGCTCCAGAGCCAAAACAACACCTGGGATTAGCCCGTTTCCCAGGCCTGAGTTGTTCCCGCACTTCTGTCATTTGCCTGGCACAGCCTCGGGAGAAAACAGACTTCAGCAGAAAGGAGAGCAGTCCCCTCCTCGCTGCCTGATTTACTCCAGTGCCTGAGGTCAGCACAACAGGAAAGGAGTGCTGGGAACCTCCAGCTGCTTCCTGACACATCTGGCCAACTTCACTCTCTGCTGTTAAACTAATAGCAGCTATTTCCTGCCCCACCAAGGGCCCAGACACCTTTGTGGGGTAGCGCATCGCACAGCCCTGCCTCTCTGCAGGACTCCCAGAGGAAACCACCACAGCCCTCTGTAACAATGAAGTGAGAAACACCTGTGCAAAAAGCTAAGGAGAGGAATAGGGTAATGTCTACATGGAAAGCAGGACAGGAGGCAGGGAGAAAAGGAGAAATCTCTCCCCAGTCCAAGGAGGGCGGTGGGTCGTACCTGTGAGGGGGGATGCAGGGCACGGAGACCACGGGCGCTGCAGCCCGTTTCTCTGCCAGAATCTTCCGTGCCTTCTTCATCTTGATCCTAGACTTGGCCTTCGCTTTTTTGACTTTCTCAGAGCTCCAGCCCTTTCCCTCCTCTTCCTCCTCCTCCTCCTCCTCTTCCCCCTCACTGTGGGAGAGGGCGGGAAGCCTGCGCACAGAGCCCGGCGGTGTGTGGATGTCGCAGTAGGCGGTTTTGCGCACGCTGAAGGAGGTACCATTGGCACCTGTCTCCCGGACGGGCTCCATCTTCATGTACAGCCCGGCCTGCTGGGCGCAGGTGACGTGGAAGGCAGTGTAGCAGTTGGCTTTGTGACACTGGATGCAAGCCCCGGAGCCGCGCTGCTTGCAAATGTAACAGGTCAGCTTCCAGCGCGCGGGCGGGATGTGCTCTATGCTGTCAATGGGCTCCAGGAAGACGGTGTTGGCAAAGCACACCTCCGGGATCCAGAGGGCACAGACCACGTGTGCCCAGCGCCCATCGTCCGTCTGCTTGAAAGCCCCCCCCTTGTTCGGGCAGAGGGCGCAGTCCACAGCGCGCGAGGGTGACTGCAGGCACCGTCTGCAGAGCCACTGTCCCTCGGGGATGTAGGGCACCCCGTAGCACTCCTGGTGCACAGCCAGGTTGCACATGTCGCAGAAGAGGATGACGTTGCTGTTCTGACACTCCCCATCGTTGCAGATGCAGCAGACGGCGTCCTCGTCCACCAAGGCGTTCGGGTCCCCCTTGTTGTGGCTCTCGAAGTACGACTCCTTTTCCAGTCGGTCCATCAGGTACTCAAAGATCTCCTGGGGAATAGGACTCACACCTTCATTCTTCCGCCGCTCATTCATGATGTCCAGCCAGATGTAATCCTCCTCATCCATGTCATACTCCACCTCCTCATCCAGCTCCTCTGCCGACTTCTCGATGTACCTGGAAGGACAGCACGGGAGAGTGAGGGCATGTTTGGCACAGCTGGAGCTGCTGAAGCCCAACTCCAGGGTTTGGCTGTGGCTGAGGGAACATTTTAATACTCCAGCCAAGCCATAAGTCAAAATAAAGAAACAAGGACAAGGCAGGAATGTGCAGAAGTGCTGCTGCACCCTGAGCACCACAGCGGCACAGCGGCACCTTGCAGACAAAATAACACTGGTCTAAGGAGCAAGGTCAGGCCTTGGAGACTTGTCAGCGCAAGGCAGGGGCCTGCACAAGCCACCCAGAAGGTGCCGGTTCTCTGGAGACAGCAGCCTCATGACCAAGACATGATAACCAGGCAAGGACGCATCACGTTTTGTTAATTCTGGAGAGGGGGCTGTGTTAACTCCTGCTTGAGGTATTACCTTGGGCAACTGCACTGACCAAACCTCTCACAGAAAACTGTAGGACAAAAATTAAGAATTAAGCCCACAAATAGATCTACAGGTACACCTTGGTGCTGAGGGGCTCTGGAGCTCTCCCAGCATATCTCCAAAGAGCAGAACACGAGGCAAAAGGACACATTTGGGTTTTGTTATGACTGTACACGCTGTTCCAGCAAGGAAAGAGCACAGCAATCAAACTGCTGGCAGTGACCTAAGCAGCAACTGAGAGCTCTGTAGACACACAGACCCCTCAGAACTGGGAGGTGATGCCAGGCAGAGCCCCAAGAGCCTGAAGCCATGGGACAGCAAGCTCCAAGGGACCTGGGATAGGCCATCAGAGGCCATGGGCAAGCCGCCTGCACAGAGCTGGGCCAACTCTACCTCCAGACCCAGGGCACAAGCCTGGGAGCCTCCTCACACCCCAGCCACGGGCAATACCTGTAGTATGAGGTGGGACGAGGTGGGGCATCGGGGGTGTCCTGCTCCAGCTCTCGGTACACCACCTCGGGCAGCTTGGGGGTGGTGCTGGCCGAGGCATTGTGGTGATGGTGGTTGGAGTCCTTGCGCTTCTCCTTGTTCTTGTGCTTGCCAGATTTGGGAGGGACGCTCTGCGTCTCCGTGTTCTCCTTATTGCTCCCGTTCTCAGGCACCTCCTCGGGAACGTCCTCGTCCTCGGACACCACGTCGAGGTTATCGAAGATGCTGATGCGGTGGACGCGGCCGTGCAGGTCCACCTCCACCATGCGCTGGGCCTGGGCGTAGGTCATCACCTCTCGGCCGGGCGACTGGGAGGTCTCGGAGGGGCTGGGCGACTGCTTGTTGGCGGAGCGGGCCTGGCGCCCCTTCTTCTTGTGCTTGCGCAGGGGGGTGTGCTGGGGCGGGGGCGGGTTGTCGTGGTCATAGTGGTAGAGGTGGTACTCGATCCCGCTGTAGCTCTTGTAGATCTTGCGGCAGGTGCCCACCGGGCACTCGTAGGGCGGCTTGGTGGCCCGCAGGTTGTGGCAGAAGGTCTTCACGTCGAAGTCTACGCCCATGGCGGGGCCGCGGGGGGCCGAGGCCGGGCCGGGCCGGGCCGGGCCGGGCCCCCGCCCCGCCGCCCCCTACCCGGGCCCCGGCCGCCCTGCCCTGGC
>NW_020884882.1:8411750-8453258 GCF_003945725.1 Corapipo altera | reverse complement strand
CCATGGGCGGCGGCAGCGGCGGCGGCGGCGGGCCCGGGCCGGCCCCAACAATGGAGCTGCGGCGGCGCCTGGCGCGGGGCGGCCGCTGGGTAAAGCGCCGCGCCGTCCCTAGCAACCGCACTTTCGCCACGGCACGGCCGGGCGGCGGCGGCGGCGGCCGAGAGGACAGAGGGGACGGCGGCGGCGGCAGCAGCGCGGTGGGGAGGCCACGTGGGGGCGGCGGGGCCGGGCCGGGCCGCGCTGCGCCGGCGGTGGCGAATCTGCCGCCGCGAATCACAGACCCCGTCACCACCCGGCCCCGCCCCGGACCGGCCTCCCCTGACCCCCCGCACCCCTCCGGTCCTCTCGGTCCCTTTCAGTCTCCCCGCTACCCCTGGTTCCCCTGAGTCCTCCGGCCCCTCGGTCCCCCCGGTCCCTCCGGCCTCCTCGGTAGCACCGAGTACCCCCGATCCCTCCGGCCCCCTCGGTGCCCGCGGTCCCTTGGCCCCAGCACGGCAGCAGACCCGGTTGAGCAGTTTATTTACAGTCGGTAATGCGGTACAGACCCGCCTGCCCTCCGCCCCGGCACCCCCCGGCTGCGGGACCCCGGGCCGCGGGATGGGCCATGGGGCAGGCCGGGTCAGGCCGCGGGAGTGGGACGCAGGCAAGAGAGGGGTGCAGGCAGGAATGGGGTGCAGGCAGGAACAGGGTGCCCCAAGGAGCAGCAGGGTTGTGACCCCCGGCAGGCACCCAGGGTCAGCCTTGCCCTGGGACAGGCGCCAGGCTGCCCTCCTGGGACACACACACACGCACTGTGGCCCCCCAACCGCCCGGCCCCAGGCGCTGGCCCTGCCCGAGGGATGGGACTGCGCGGTCCGAGCCAGCCCCACCGTGCTGCTGGACATGAGGGCAGCCACGGACATCCAGCCCTGTGGTCTTGCTGCCAGAAGAGGGTCACAGTCCCGTTTTCACCAACCGTTTTCACCAACTGTAGCAGCTGATTATCTGCCCTGTGGGGCCACATCTCCATGGCTAAGCCCTGGCCACTGGCAGAGGAAAGATGACACATCCTTGCCCCACCAGCTTATCCCACAGCTCTTGGAGGAGCTACTCAGGGTCTGCCCGGCGGGGTTTGATGTCACGGGTCTTCATGTAGGAGAGCAGCTGCTCAGGGATCTCAGCCAGCACATCCTTGGCCAGGCGGGCCATGCTCAGCACCTGGTTGCCCGAGTCATCCACGTAATCCCGAAATGGCACAAACTTTGAGGGCAAGAAGGTTGCAGCCCAGTTGGAAACAACCCTGTTGCTGTGGGGGATGAGTGAGGGGGGCTGAGCATCTCTCGCCCATGGGGGGCTGGGCTCAATGCCAGTGTTACCTGTACAATGTCCCTCTCAGCGAACCGCCCACGGGAAGACAACCGCACCTCATCACCGTCCAGCTCCTCCATGGCTGAGGGTGACAGCTCGTGTCACCGAGCCTCGGTGGGGTGAACACCGGGGATGGAAACACCATCCCTTTGGATGCCAACACCATCCCTTTGGATGCCTTTGGGGTCTTGGAGGAAGGGACATGCTTCCATTCCCCTTCCATGGTCTCCCCAAGTCCCAACTCACCCTCAAACTCAGCCGGACCCACTCCCACGATGATGATGGACATGGGCAATGCGGAAGCCTGTGGAGCAGAGGCAGGGTGTCAGCTGGGGTAGCGCCCAATGTGGGGTGAACTCACAACAACGACGGTGCACTTACAGTGACAATGGCCTCCTTGGTCTGCAGCATGTCGGAGATGACACCGTCAGTGATGATGAGGAGGACATGGTACTGTGAGCCGTCAGTCACCTGGGCAGCTGTCCTATGGGGACAAGGGATGGGGTCCCTCCAGCACCCCACTGGCGTGGGGCAACTGTCCCTGCTGCAGGAATGATGACATTTGGGGATGGCAAAGGGGAGAGTCCCCTGGTGCTCACCCTGCCACCTGGTTGATGACGGGGGCGAAGTTGGTAGGACCGTAGAGCTGGACGGTGCGCAGGCTCTGGAGGTAGGACTCCAGCACACCCTCAATGCCACAACAGCTGGGGTTCTCTGCATTGTTGTTCTGGGGGACAGGGATGGGCTCTTGGAGGGAAACCACGGCTCCCGTTGTCCCCCAGGCTGTGGGATTCCAGGGCAGGATGTGGCCAGGGTGCTTCCCCTTCTTGCCAAGCTGCTGTGGGCACCCCACAGCCAGCTCTGCCCCACAGCCAGGAGGTCTGGGTTCACCTCAGCCCTGCCCCATAGGGAGGGCGCACCAGGGGGAACTGGTGGGAGATCTTGCCGTCGGGTGGGACTTTGGCACCGAAGCCGTAGGCAGGGAAGAGCTTGTCACTGTCGTAGTCCTGGATGACCTCCCCCACTGCCTTCAACGCCAGGGCATAGGCGCTCAGCTGGTAGGGGCTCACGTAGTGCAGCGAGGTGGGCTGTGACGGCAACCCTGCAGCACAGTGCCTGTCGCACCCACCCCATGGCCAGCCCCACAGCGATGGGGACCCCCCAGACACCGGCTGCACTCACCGTTGGAGGCCGTGAAGTCAATGGCGACGGTGAAATTCAGCTGTGTCCTTGGAGGGGAGAGCGAGGGAGGCTGCCGGCCCCACGGCACGGGGATACCATCTTCCAGCCCCATGGTGTGGGTGTTCCCCCACCTGGACCCATCGTCTACGCCCCCCCATCCCCAGCCAGCACCCACAGCCCAGTGCCACCATCCTGCACCCCCTCCCCAGCCCCACTGTCCCCTTGTCACCCTCAAGCTGCACCTTTACCGTCACCACCATCCTTGCCCTGAGACCCTCACCCACGGGGGGTCTCGAGGAGCCGGGGGGCTCCTGGCCCCCCACTCACCCGCCCCGGATGTAGTCAACGAAGGTGAACTCGGACTCGACCGAGAAGGAGAGCAGTGTCACCTGCGGGCACAGGAGATCAGACCCCATTGACCCCTGACCCCGGCAGGCGCAGCAGAGGGAGCAGCCCCAGCCCCCCGAAGACAGGAGCCCCAGGAACGCCCCACTCACGGTGCCAGAATTCACATATTTCTTCTTCTTGCATTTCTTCCGGGGATTCAGCACCTGCGGGCACAGGGGCGGGTCAATCGCAGCGTGGGCTGTCCCCCGCCCCCGCTCCCAACCCACAGCCCTACCTCATACACTGTGAACTGACTCTGTGCTCGAGACAGCTCCCGGTAGCTTGTGGCAAATTCCCCGATGAAGTCGTGGCTGCGGGGGGAATGCGGGGTGGGCATGGCCAGGCACCCTGGTGAGGGGCACCCCGGGAAATGGCAGCAGCACCCCAGTGTCCCCTGCCTCACCTCCCATCCCGGTCCCAGTCGTACACATCTATCTTCACCGTCCTGAAAGCAAAGGTGGGCAGCGGGTGAGCTGTCAGCCTGGTTGGCACAGCCCCTTTGACCTCTTGTCTGGGGACACCCAGCCCCTCAGCCCACCCCACAGCAAGCACCCTGCCTGCCAGCTGCCAGCAGAGCTGCCCTGCCTGCCCGGCCTGCGGCTCTGCCGGGAGGGAAATGGGAAATTTGAGTCATGGGCTCTGGAAAGGAGAGGGATGATTCTGTGCAATTTGGGTTGCAAAAGAGGACAAAAAAGCCCAGTTGGGACCCAGTTCTGAGCTGCTTGTTACTGCAATGGGGCAAAGCCCACAAAGAACTGCTCATCCCCTGCTCTGGCACCACAGCTGCCCCTGTCCCTCTCCCTATCCCTGTTCCCATACCGGTCATAGTCGCCGTTGCAGAGGGCACGCACAGGGATGGTGAAGGGCTGCCACACCGGGTTGAGTGTGTTCTTCACCACCTCTGTCTTATGGCAGATGGTGAAACTGTGGGGACAGGGCAGGGTTGGAGTACACCTATTGGTGATGCCAGCACACTGCCCACCCTTCCAGGCCCCTGTGCTCACGTGCCATCCTCGTTGCTGCGGTAGAAGACGAGGAAGGGGTCAGATTTTCCAAAGAAGTCCTTCTTGTCCAGCTTGTTGGCACACAACTGCATTGTGATGATGTCCTGGGGACAGGGACTGTCACTGCCAGCCACCTCCTCACCCCAAGCACCAGCAGCTGCCTGTGCTGTGGCCATGCAGCCCCCTCCTCACCAGCACACTCACCCGGCAGTTGCTCAGCTCCTCAGCCAGCAGCAGGATGGTCCCACACCGCTTTCCTGGGACCCCCCTGGGGCCAGAGGCACCTCATCAGCTTGGGGACAAGGAGAACAGGCCAGGGGCAAGAGGTGGGGTCAGGGTTGAGGCTTGTGTCCCACAGCTGGTGCTTGGCAGTGTGACCAGAGTCCCCAGAGTGCAGGACATTCAGGGAGGGGTCTCATGGGGCAGGTAGTGGGGGGACAGTGTGGGACCCACTCCTCACCCCACCACAGGGTGTGACTCACGTGAGGGGTCTCTCCAGGCGTCCCCGCTGGGCCCCAATCACCTCCCCCAGTGCCACAAATGCCTGCCCCAGGAAGTCCTGTGCCCCAAACACAGCATTGTGAGACCCCACAGGGTTTTGTCACAGTCCCTCACCACCCACATTCACTCCTCACCCTTCCAACCCATCCATGGGACCTGCCACCAGTTTGTCTCAGGGCCACCGCAAGTGTCCTAAATCCACACTGTGTCCCGAGAGCCACCTCCCAGCCCAGGACCCATTGTGCACCCCCAGGACCACCCCAGGTGCCCACTCCGTGTGCCTTGCACTCATTCTGTGCCCCCAGCCCCAGTCTACAGCCCTGGACCCATCCTGGACTCCTTGGGCCACCCTTCATCCATCCTGCCGTCCAAAAGCCATTCCCATAGAGTGTCCCGGCCCCATCCTGCCCCACCACGCATCCCCATGAGGGCTGGGTTACCAGGGCAGAGCAGGTGCTGGTGCATGACGGGCACTTACCTTCTGCCAGTCCCCATGGGGCATGGAGAGATGGAAAGTGGGTTAGAACCTTCCAAGGGGCACCTGTTCCCCCTGGGATAGCACCCACACTGGGTGCAACCTCGGGGTGTCCCACCACATGTCCCTCCCGGCACAAACTGTCCTCACCTGCTTTAAGGCAGAGCAGCTCTTGGAATCCACGTTGTAGCTGGTGTGGGAGAGCAGAGCCCTGAGCTGGTGACTGCGGGGGTGCCCCGGCACACAGCCCAGCTTCCCCACCCATCTGGGCTTTTCGCCACTGTATCCTTATTTATTATCTTTATTTATTTTCCTTACTTATTGTCCTTATTTATCACTGACTTGGTGCTTTATTGCACCCTGAGTGGAGCCAAGCCCTTCCCCAGCCACTCTACTCACACATCAAAGCGGAGGTTTTGCTTCTCCTCAAAGTAGTAGTCGAGGACGAACTTGCGGACAAAGTCGGGGTTCAGGGTGTTGTCGATCACCTCAGTGCGTCCAAACTGCAGGGAGAGGGGTGAGAATGGCCCCCCCCAGGACTCCTCCCCATCGCAGCTGCCTCGGCACTAATCCCGATGGGGGATTAGCGCTGCTAGTGGGGCCGGATCATTAGCGTGGACGGGGAAGGATCATTAGCGTGGACACGGGTGGCCATATGGGCCCGTTTAACCCAGCCAGGGATTAGCCAGGAGCAGGGGCCATGCTCACCTCCTTCCACTCGCTGCTCCCTGAGCCCTGCACAAAAAGGACCACCACTGCGGAGAGAGGAGCAGAGCCAGGCTGCCATGCCATGCCGTATCTGTGCCATGCCATGCACCCTGCTCAGCCCTGCCACCCACCTGGGTCAGACTTGGAGAAGGTGTCCATGTCCAGCAGGTTCCTGGGGAACAGAGCCAGGTCTGAGCCACCCTGAGTGCCACCCACCCGGCCCCGCAACGGGTCCCCATGTCCACCTCCAATGCCAGAAGGCCGTGCTGGCACCCGTGGCTAAGAGCCCCGGCACTCCAGGGAGACACGCTGGCTCCCACCGCAAGGTTCGGTGGGACAGCGGGGTGAGCGGCGAGCAGCGTTTCCAGCACTGATGATGATTGAACATGACAGGGAACCCATTTACAGGATGAAACCTTCCCCGGTGCCGCCGGCGCCGGCTGAGTGCCCGCCGCGCCCCGGCAGCAGGAGCGTGGCTAATGGCGGGGTGCAGAAGTGAGAAGAAAGGAGGCACTTGGAGCAGGGGCCGGGCAGCCGGAGGGCACCCCCCGACACAGCTACCGGCAGAGCGATTGATCGTCGTCCTGTGCACGGTGTGACGCCGGAAAGTGCCGGGGGCTGCGACCGGCTCTGCTGGGATACTTCCCGCACCCCCGAGGTGTCAGCACAGGGTGGGTGCACGGCCAGGGACTGCGGGCTAAGCCAGCTCCCCTGGCCCCAGCGCGCAGGAGAGAGACCCCACCCTGCACAGGGCTGAGCCATGGGGCTGCGAAGCCGAAGGCTGCCCCTGCCCTGGACTGTCTCCAGCTGCGATGCCCGGTCCCTGCCCGGAGCTGCCCGGTCCCCCGGCCCTGCAGCCCCTCTGCCTGCTGTCCGTGGGGCTGGCAGCGGGAGCCGGGGCTCAGCCGCAGGGAGAGGGTAGGGCAGCCCCTGGCCCGGCCCAGAGTTTGCAGGATGTGCTAGAAGTGCCCACCCGGGCAGGGCGCTCTGTGCCACAGGAGCCGCCCAGGAGGCTCCTGGTGCCGATCCCTGCGGGCAGGACCCCCGGCCGTGGGCAGCGGTGCCTCCGGCTATATTTAGCCCCTGGTAGATCGGCTCAGCCACGGCCGCTTGCCCCACGGACCCCGATCAGGAGCCAGGGCACCGAGCAGCCCCTCTCCCGCAGCCCTCGTCCCGCCATCGCCAAGGCTGCCCCGCTCCCGGTTCCGTTGCTTTGCACCGGGTTCGCCGAGTCGGGCAGAGCCGGGCAGCCGCTCACAGCCAGCACCGGCACCCTGCGCTCCGCCAGCATCACCCACGTCCCACAAATCGCCCCGAGCGGGGCCGTCCCGCGCCCCTGCTCCGGGTGAGGGCAGCAGGTCGCTCCACGCAGCCGTGCCCGGTGCCAGCATCCTGACCTGTCCCCACGTGTGGCAGCAGGGCAGAGGAGCGCTGGGCACACACCGTGGCACCGAGAGCTACCCGGAGAGCGAGCACGACCCGCAGCCCACAGCCCCCGGAGCCAGGGGCTGACCTGCGGGTAGCGGGACGCGGCAAGCAGCCACGCAGCGCATCCCGGTGGGTTTCGCACCCACTCCTGTCCAGAGACCAGCCACCGCCCGCCCGCTCCCCCGCCCCACTCCCGGCTCACCGGCAGGACACGGTGAGCTCCACCTTGGTGCCCGGCACGCTGCCGGTCGCCGGCTCCAGCGCTCCCGGAGCCGCCATCCCCGCCCGGGCGCCGCCGATGCTCCGCGCCGCCTCCTCCCGCGCCGCCGAGGAGGCGCGCCCGGGGGCGGGTACGGCACGGGCACGGCTCGGCACGGCTCGAGCACGGCACAGACACGGGCACGGCACTGCACAGCTCGGGAACGGCTCGGCTCAGGCACGGCTCCGCAGAGGAACGGCACGGGCGCGGGGCGGCTCGGCACAGGCACAGCACATCTTGGGCACGACGGTCCTCTCCCGCCGGCACCGCCCCCCCGGACACCGGGGGCGGCTCAGCCCCAACTCCCGGCCCGGCTCCCCCGGGACCTCCCGCCCGGGGCTGCGGCCTCAGGTCTGCTCCCCAGTCCGGGGCAGAGGGGGCTCAGCCTCCATCCCGCCCTCCCGGTCCCGGCTCGGCGTTATTTCGGTGCCGCCGCTCCCGGAGCGTGGGCCGGGCTATTTAGAGTGAGCAGCGCCCCCGGCAGAGCGGCTCTCCCCACGCCGCCCCCCGCCCGGCCCCCCGCAGCCCAGAGAGGAGGCAGGAGAGGGCACAGCTCGGGTCATTTACTGCAGAGACTCGCCGAAGCCCCCGCACCCCCCAGCCCCAGGCAGGGGGGGCCGGCGGCGGGCACTGGGTGCAGCAGGTGCCCGCACCGAGAAGGGGGTCCCAGGACTCTGCAGGGGGACTCGCCAGTCCCGGTTTTCTAGGCAGTGGTCGGGGAACGCTGTGTTCAGAGGGTGCTGCTGCCTCTCAGTCCCACGCCCCTTGCAAATTGCTCGAGGAGGCCACCGATGGCCCCTGAGGGGCTGGGGGGCACGGCCTTCAGGCCGATGGTCCGGCTGTAGCTGGCCAGAAAGGCGGAACGCACTTCTTCCAGCCGGGACTCACGGTCGCTTGCCGACACCAGCCTAGGAGAGAGAAGGGGAGGTCAGTGATTGCAGCCATCCCTCCCCACTTCCCAGCTCTTACTCCTGACAAAGGGCTGGCAGCAGGGCTGGATCTCTGTCCACAGTGCCAGCAGGTCTGTGGTGCTCAACTGGCTGCAGTGGCTGAGGCTGTGCCAGCCCCAAAAAGCTCTGTCTACAGCAGCTGGTCCCACTGACCCCTCATCCAAGCCACGGAGCTGCTCACAGCCTCCTGCTCCCCCCAGGTCTCCTCCTTCACACACACCCCCTCCCCAGTTTCTCCCACCACCATGGTGCTCACAAGGCCGCAGTTCATACACAAAGTGGTGCTTTGGCCAAGTGGGTGGTGACGTCAACCCCTGCGCCAGCTCCCTCCTCTCCTCGCACAGTGTTCCCAGATAGAGCCTGTCCACATGTGCCATGTCTGGACAGTTGCTTCCAACCTACTTGCAAACATCCCTCACTGCCACTAGCCTCAGTCTCTCATGCTTGTTCCAGCACAGACAGCTTTGGGGAAGGGGGGCTGAGAGGGAGCAGACAAGGTGACAAAAGCCCCAAGGAATGCTCCAGCCGCAAGAAGAGAAGACCTGAGCGGCGCTTTACTTCTGCTCCCTCGCACGGCTGCTCTTGGCAAGCAGGAGCAGAGTAGGGCATGGCTTCCCATGGGACCTGCTCTCCTCTCCAGCTGATCCACACACCTGGTTAGGGGTAGGGGGAAGACAGCAGAGGGAAGGCGAAATTTCAGCTGAGGGAGCAGGGGAAAGCAAGGCTGGGGCTCAGAGGCAGCTGTGCCAAGTGCTCTGGACTAAAACAGTCTTTGCTGTGGTGCCTCTGCGACATGCCAGTGGTTCCCAGAGAGATTAAGACATTCCTCAAAGGTCACTCCAAGGGCACAGCGCGAACCTTCCCCATAAAAAATTCTCTTTAATCTCTCTAGCGCCTGGGCTGGCTATAAATTGGCACAGCTCATCTGAATGGAAGTGTTAACCACCCACAGCCAACAGCTTCGGTCCGGAAACAGCAGCAAGAGGATATGGTGGGAGGCCTATAAACAGCAAGCGATGCTGAGGCAGCCAACCAGGCCGCTGTTTACTGTGTCTGATAATAAAGAGAAGCCAGAGGGCAAAAAAAAGGCAACAACATATCTAAACACATTAAAAAGATGCTTTTTGGCAACCTAATTAGGACATGGAACTTGAAAACCTGCTAGCATTAAAAATAAGCTCCACGAAGGCAGGACTTACTTGCACCCGAGTGCAGTGATCTTAGATGTCACGTGCAGAGGTAAGCGAGGGTGTGCAGCAGTTAGGTCCCACGGCTTGTGGCTCTCTCACTTCTTTACAGGGCAGATTTTGTGTTTGGATTTTTGGGTTTCTTTCACGGAGTAGGACGCTCCAAGGCACAGGGTCAAGCAGCTGGCCACTGCTCCACACCAAGCCCTGCAGACCCAGCTGCACCACTTCACCCCGAGCAGTTCCCTGCGGAGGCAGGTCGCGCTTCCTTGCCAAATCCACGGCACTCTGCCCCGCTACACTTCCTACAGCCTGCCCGCTCGCCTGCAGCTTGGGGTGCAGCATGAGAGGAGGCTGTCAAAGCCCCAGCTCAAAGTAAGCCCTGACAAGCCCCACACAAGCACAAGAAGTAGGCTGTGAAAAGCGTACCTTCATCAAGCTGCTGCCAGTGGAGATGCAAAGTGGGAACTTAAATGGAATTTTTAAAAAAATCAACTGTGCCAGGCTGAGAAAAAATGGGATAAAACCACAATGGGGTCCTGAGCAAACAGGGCTGATGCAGAGCAAAAGGAGGGCGGAGGCCTCAGGTTAAGCTCAACACAACATCCCTGGGAACTCTTCATCCCTTCCACATGGTGCCTGGTTCCAGCACCCGTAGCTGAGTGGTCCCCAGACCCCAAGCACCCCACAGCTTTAATGAACAGCTGAAGGGGCAGAGCACCCACAGGAGAAGCACCACCACTGTTCCCCTTCCTTTGAACCCACTTCTCCAAGCAGCCACCCTCCAAAGTACATGAGCTTAAGGCCTCTCAACTTTGATTCACATTTCTCTACTGCATTCCCCATTCTGACGTTGGATCCGACTCCAAGGGCAGCAACAACTTGCTGGTGTTCAGCAGCCAAGCACAGCCAGGTTTGGGGCACAGCAGTCACTATTCAGATGCCCATCCTTCAGTCCCTTCTGCTCCCTTGCCCATCTCCAAACAACTGGAGGAGCAGCTCAGCATGTCCTCAGGAAAGGAGGAGTGCAAATGCCACCCAGGCCATGTCCGACATCTCTTGTGATTTTTTGATCTGTCAATTCTTAGGTCCTGTAGCTTCACAGTAACTTGAGGGCACCGTAACTGCTCTGCTCTGTTCTGTTCAGCAGCACAGCACACAGCCACACGAGATAGTGAGCCAGGGCAGCCAGCCTGTCTCACAGGAGACGTTGGGTTTCATGTCGCTTGCCCTCTGCCTCCAAAGCACGTACACAGATCTCGGTCAGGGACTGAGTGTCTGGCAGCACAGCTCTCGCACTGCTTGCTAGCAGCAGCCCCTGATCTGCCATTTCAGCTTCTTGATGGAGAGTTTGCAGCCTGAAGGCACAAGCCAAGGTTCTCCTCTAACAGCAATTAAAGCGCACATCTCCAGCCTTTCAAGCATCCAGAGGTGGCTTTCTATTTGGGGAGGAACATTTGCCTCCCAGCCATTTTACATGGCAGGATGTGGCAGGATGCAGGGTCCCTGTGGCTCTGCACTGGCCAGATGCAGCACCTGCAAATGATGCTGTGCAAGGCCAGACAAAACCAGGGTTACAGAAGGAAAGCCCTTCTCTTACAGCAGCAAGGATCTGACCCTAGTGGGGAGATGTAGGTGAGCAAAATCCAAAAAAGCAAGAAAATCTGGGTTACTGGTCCTGTCCTGACAAACATGCATCCTCGAATGCACTCTATTATGCCCAAATTCAGCATCTTCGGGGAAGAGAGAAAAGCCTCTTCTTCCTACAGAAGGCAAAGTGCTCCCCCATCATTAGGCAGAGAAAGTACCAGCTTCTTTCCGTGTTCAGCATAAGTAAAGAGCGCTCAGGGACTGAGTTTGCGGATGGAAAACATCAAGGCAGAGAAGATGGAACAGTTTGTTATGGGCTCCCAGGCTTCTCTGAAAGTGCCAGGGTGATAAAGTTCCAGTGCTCGCAGCCAGCCAAGAGACCCAAGGAGAGGTCCTGCATTTGAGACACTTACAGGCAAGTGCTAGGGAACTCATCCGGGAAGCTGCAAGGGAGAGAGGCGTCTGCGCTCAGGATTGCCTGCTCCCGAATACTGCCACACCCTGTCACCATCTGCCAGCTGCCAAAGTCTGTGGAAACGGAAGATCCGGGCAGAGAATGGTCCGCCGATCTGGGGCAGAGAGAGAGGGAGATGGCACGATCAGGTCATCAGCCACATCAGTCAGGTCATCAGCCACATGCCTTTCACGGGCGCTGGTGCCAGGGACCTGCCGGGCGGACGGCCAGCAGCGCCTGTGCCAGCAGTGTTGACACTCGGGGACCAGGGTGCAACATGCAGCTCTGGCTGGGCCCCAGGCCAAGCTTTTCCTTTGAAAGCGAGGGCAGAGCCAAGCTGGCTGGGGCCAGTAAAGCAGCAGGAGCACAACAGGAGCTGGACAGGAGAGGGCCAGCAAGAAGCAGATGGCCATGCAGAACTGAGAAATCCATTAGTGAGATGCAACAGCACGTCTTGCCCTGAATCCCTCACAGATGTGGATGTTGCGCTGTACAAGGGGCATTTCCCTTTTGCTTGTTGTAGCTGTTAGCACATCCCAGGGCAGAACAGTGAATGAAGGTTGTGACTTGGTTAGTGCTGAGAAAGACTCAGAGATCCTTGTACCGGCAGCAGTTAGAAAGCAGATCTCTCTTGAGGCATTCCCACCAAATCTGAACAGAGCAATGCTCAAGACACCCCCAGAGCACCTCCCTCCAGCACCTGAACTTTTCATTCTTATGTTAGAAGAAAGGACTGCGCCAGAAACCCGGTGACAAAACATCTTTAAGACAGGATAAATAGCCAAGGGAGAATAATTGTTTGATGTATGCAACCTCCCACCAGGAAAGAAGGGAGCATGAAACACGGTAAGTAAATCTGAGGCATCCCTCCAAAATCTCGGAGAAGAGGGCACGATCACTTGAGACAAACCCAGAGCTCTTGGATTCCAAGGGAGCAAGCAATTACTGTGCCTTGCTGCACAGCAGAGTGTACATAGCTGGAAGCACAGCCTGTGGCAGAGCTGCTCAATTACACACTACCAAGATCTTCTGGATAATTTATCTGAGTTCTGCTGGGCAGAGAGCAGTGCACCAGCTCCAGCTCTGCTGGGCCAGGTACTTGCACGCTGTCTTCACAGCTAAGAATAGCAGTGGCGCACTGCAGCTGCTCCCCAAGGGACCAGGAGAACAGCCAGGAAGACAGGATCTCCCACAGCAAGAAAGACCTGAGCAAGAGTGGAAGGCAATGGTGGGAAGAGATGCACAGCAGGAAACCTATTTGCAACCTCGATCTAATTCCAGGCCTGCCATTTAACTAGTCTGATCAATACAGCCAAGTTTGAGTAGTCTGAAACACGGTCTTAACTTGGCTGTGCAAGCAGAGAAGGGCAGTCACACAGCTCCCTGCATGTCAGCTTCCCATCACAGCTGCAGTCTGGGGGTAACACCCCTGTCTGGCAGCTCAGGCTCCGGAAGGGCATCACAGCAGAAATCAGGAAGGGCAGAGCTTCACCTGTTCTTGTTCTTTGGCTGCTCAGTGAACCAAGGAGTGAGGGTCAGAGTACTGGGAGAACCTCTTCTTGCAAAAAGGTGTCTTTCCTGGGGCACATAATGCCAAAGTAGAACAAGGGCACTTCACTGAAAGCAAAAGTGCAGCACATACCCTTAGAAAGACCTTGTAGGAATCAGACAGGGATAACCTTCCCTGGAAAGCAAGAAATTTGTAAGGGAGGGGGAGCAGCTCTTCAGTGACATCTACACCTCTCCCTGCCTTTGGAAGATAAAGTGGAGGAAGTCAGTGTGAAGGAGAGCAGGCAGAGCATTTGGGCCAAGAGCACAGTGCCATGCTGGGAACAGTGCAGGAAGCCAGGCAGAAGCATAGAGGAATACTGCCTTAGTGCAGAGGGAAGAGGAGGATGTCACCTCCCTGACAGTACAGCACAGCCAGACAGCGAAAAATGGGAATGTCACACGCAGTGACAAGAAACTGAGCTAAAGCAGTGAAGTCTATAGGCAATGGGCTCAGGCTGAAAGCAGGCAGGGACAGGATTCTGCTAGAAAAGTAATGAGTGCTGAACAGAGGATGGGTTTGTAGCCAGGCAGAAACAAAGGTTCTGGAGGGAGTGAGTCTGAATGGCAGAGGAGGGCCTGGGCTACAGCAGGAGCTCCAGATGAAGGTGAAAAGAACTGAGCAGAGCTCTGCAGCTCTTGCAAAGGAAGAATAGTATCCAGAGCCTGCCCAGGAGACTGTGCCCACACAGGAACTCATGGTCGAGGGCAGTAGGGACAGTTAAAGTGTCCCTCTTCCCAATATCAACAACCACACCAGTCAGGTAACTCTGTGCTAAAGAAGGTGAACAGAAAATTGTTTCCTGGTTTGGGTGTGTGGTCTCAGCTTATAGCTGCTGGTCACCCTCCATGGTTGTCAGCTAAGATTAGACTGATCTTACACCACATCTTGGAGGTGGATCAAGTCATCCCTTGAATCCTGTCTTGAACAGGTTGATAAAAGCATCACGTACCTCCCACAAGACTGACCTCAGTGACTCTCTGGCCCTCCAGCCCTTGCTGGGGTCCCCAACCCTGTCAAGCAGCCGTGCAAGCTTAGTAAGGTTACATCTAACCCAACAACACTGGGGTCTAGGAGTTCAAGGCAGCCAATTCCTTGTCTTGCTTCCAGGCAGCAGAATAAACACTTGTCAATTAAATGAATAAACTGATTGACTCTGCAATGAGTCCAGGTCACCTCTCTCCCGGCATAGACATCTGAGCCTAGCCAGCAGAGCTAACATATCGTGGCAGACTTTCCCCTTTATTCCCAAAGTCTTCTCCAGGGAGGCTCCTGAGGAAGTGTCACAATCAGCAAGCATCTTGAACAGCCTTGAGAGACAGCAGAGGCCAAGGCTGAGAAGGCAGGGCATGGGAAATCTTGTGTTTGCACTGCAAGGGCAGCAGGGCTTCTTAAAAGCTGAGCTTGGTCTGAGACCAAGACCAGATTTCTGGGGTGACTGCATCCCAGTCAATGCTAGAGGTCAAAGTCTTCCTCTTATTTCTACCCTGAAGGCTCCTTGGAAAGTCTCGCTGCAGAGGCCCTTGGAGCAAACTGGAGCTGCTGGGACACCAGGACCAGACCCAAGGTCTGTAAGAACAACATGTTTGCAACATTTGACAGCCATGGCAGAGGCTGGCTAGATGTGAGGGCAGCATGGAGGGTCTGGGGAAGCAGCAGGACAATGACAGCAAGGCTGACATGGATGTCAGGAGGAGATGAGATACAGCAAGTCTTCAAGTCACTGTCTCTGCCACAGACATCTAATGGCAGACAGAAAAAGAACCAAAGTGAGCTTCACACACCCACCTCTTCAGGTCCATGAGTGGGAAGAAACTCCCTCAAAAGTGCAAGATTAACAAAATTAAATTAGCAAAACAGAGATGAGCTGCAAGCTGTTCCTTCACACAAGGAAGGACCTCTCGCAGGCCATAAACTGGCAGCTCCTAGCCTGCAATGGTTCCTTTTAATTAGGTCAGTGCTTCCCATGCAACATGCTGCACAAGGCAGAGCATTTCAGAGCACGTGGACACTCGCCTGCCAGAGGAGAGCCAACACCGGAGGCAGAGCAACATTCAGGGATCCTTCTCTTTCTTAATACGTCACTGAGATGGGTGCCAAGTGCCAACAGCTAGGCTCCCATCCTGCCCCGTGCTGCCCCCGCTCACCTGACGTACTTCTACACACCTAGGACTATTTGGGAAGCAGCTCATTTGCCAGCATATGTTGTGTGCCTCAAACCGAAGCGTTAAGTAGGTTCTGTACGCGCGGGCAGACTGTGGCAACCTGGAGTAAAGGGCAGCCCTTCCCACCTTTGCGTGGGAAATGCTGGCAAGGAGTGTGGCTCTCTGCCAAGTACTGAGAGCCCTGGCTGAATCCCAGGCAGTTATCTACAGGCTGATAGCGCCCGAGCAGCCCGTCCTCTGTGAGCATAACCATTTCTGATTGCAGAACGTCATGTGCCAGCCGGCAAGCCCCTGTTGTGGCATAGTCGTGCAATTATTACCGAAAACATTCCTGTAAACAATTCCTCTCCTGCTGTGGTTACTATCCCAAGCTGTCACATCACAGATAAACCTTCTGAGCAAGGTGGCTGTAAGGAACAAGACACACAGTGCTCACGCAGTCTTCTCACTACTAACAAAACACCCAAAGTCAAGGGGCAGCAGCTTCTCTCTCTGGCTCTGTTCTCAATGGACTTCCAGACCCACAGCTGAGCCATCTGCAGCCCTTAAGTAAAATAAGGGAGTTCTCTGTGGCTGTTGGTCAAAGCAGATCCTCTGCAATTTAACTCCTGCAAATCTTGACTCTCCAGATCACAGGACTTTGGGTTTTGTTTAATTGACTTAGCAAAAGCACATTCAACCAAAGATTATCCAGCTGCTAATCCACATTAGTGCCATGTACACACATGCTAAATCCCTGACACAGATACAGATTTTTCCTGCAGTGTCATGGGACACTTAGACTGTGTCAAATGCAAACAGAGGACATGGTTTGCAAGCTGTTACCCCCTCGCATGCAAGGGGTTTGATTCAAGGCAAGCTGTCTGCCATACTCAGAGCTCTCTCTCTGTAGAACTAGCAGCACCTTGTCCTACTCTGCAAATAGTCTGCATAGTATCTTCCTGCACGTTTGTCCTCAGCAGATGTGATCTTACTATCGCGTTGGAAAAAACCAGAAAGATTGTCAGGAATTTGCCTTTGTATTGCTTTGCCTAACAAGAACCATCCTGGGATTTAAAGGTACCCAGGACCTCTGGATCAGAGTAGAATCCACAAGATGGGCTGGTGAGGTGACAGCAGCAGCAGCCTGTTAACTGTGAGGCCATCCTGGTCAGGAGCGGGGCTTGGCTCCCACTGCCTGACTGGGCATTTGTGACCCCTTTTTTAAGACAGCCCAGTTCCCCTCCCAGGCCTTGCTCACCTCTCCTGCTTTCCTGTTCCCTCCAGAGCTCCCCTGCTTGCCAGCACCTGAACTGGGCTGTTGACTCGAACTACCTGAAGGATGCCTGCTGGCATTTTACAAGCAACCATTCTAACCACTGCAGCAGCAGTTGAGAAAAGTGGTTTGTTGCTATGGCCACACAAACAGAGGATCAGGAAGTCAAATACAGTAGTTTCTTCATCTCAAGAGCCTTGTGTGTTAAGTGCGAGCAGCACTGCAGGGATAAAGGTATTTTTGGCAACCTGATCAATCTCTGTGCTCCTGCTTTTCCATCTTAGTCCCACCATTTTTCAGGAGGTGAAGGGACAGAATTTACCTCTTCTTTCCATCACAGATACACTCCTTCTCCACCCAAAATGGGACTCACTCTTTTCTTGGAGGGGTGGAGAATGGTGACTGAAGGTACTGTGATATCCAGTACCTGCATGGAGCTCACCAGACTAATTCAGACTAACATAATCCAAGCAGGGAGATCAAGCCAAGTGGAGTAAGAGAGTCTCTGGCTCTGGAGAAAACATAACCATGCTCATGCCCCAAAAAGCGCAACCTGTGTCAGTGTCTCACAAGGCAACCCTAACCCCTCTCATGGTGCTCTTCTGCCTCCTCTGTTTCTCCTCTTTGCTCTTTCAGAGCAGAATTTGGCTGAAGCATCATAAACTGCTTCTTCCAGAGCACTGCTGCAAGCTTGCCACCAGCCCTGAACAGCCTGTCAGGCCTTGGGAATGGCATGAGACCACACACAGGAACTGCGACACTACCATTGTGAACAAAGCAGCTCCCAAGATGAGCTGTTTTGTCTCCAATATTTTATTCCATTCCTGGGAGATTCACTTCATCTTACAGAGAATGTAGAGGTGGACCCCAGCAACAACTCAAACCCCTCCTTATTCATGTCTTTCCCCAGGGAGAACAGTTATCATTATTTATGAAAACTGCCAGACACTGGTTTTCCTCTGAAATCAAGAAATTAGTTAAGAAAGTCTCATAAATTTTCAATGCTTGTTTGTCATTTTATTTTCCATATGACGAGAAAGCCCTAAAATTTGGCTGGTGGCTGTTTCGGAATCACTAGAAAAAGACTCATCAGAAAACCTGCAGAGACTACACAGGCATTCGATGCTGTTAACAGCAACCTCTTATCTAAGAGCCTCTTTATTCCCTGTTGGCCTAAACACATGGTGTTTGCTCCACAGGCTCTGCTCTTTCTTCCCTAGCCTAGCTCATTGCTCGACTCTGCCCTGTCGCAGCATCAGTCTCCGGAAGGGTGCCAGAATATCCTTTGTTACAGCATGAGATTAGGCTCAGGTCCAGGGTCCCCATTCCCCAGCTGCCCAGCAGGAACACACAGCCTTCCATGTGGAATCCTTTGCACCAGCACGGCACTCGCAGCTTGCTCCCAGCAGACTCCTACCTCTGCTTGCCACCAGCACCCAGAGTTTTTTTCAACCTGCAGCGTCAGGAGGGTTAGCAGGTGGAAAGAGGGACAGGTTAGATGCAGAGTGAGGTCTGCTTGGTTTGAAAAGCTTCCTTCCCCAAACACCACAGCCATTTCAAACCCCAGTGAGTGCTTTAGAGAAAGTGCTGTGAGCTCCAAGCATGCAGGATGCAGAGATGCCAGAGCTCATGGAGTTGAGGCATGCGCTGAGGACAGGCAGAACAGACAGTTGGCTGTTACCGGCACAGCTCCTCACTCCTCCAGGGGCTGAGGCAGGAGTGTCTGTACTTAATGGCCAGCAAACCAGACAAGGTCAGGATAGAGAGGAACAGGCCTCCTGAGGCTTGTTTGTAGATACAAACACATGTGCTCCTGTGTTCCCAGAGCCACACAAGTGCAGCCCTGCACTCCCTTTATGAGACGCTCATTTTGTTGAGAAATGCTCTCTTCTGTCCCATCTCACCTGGATCGGGGCACTTCTAGTGGGCTGCTTCCAATCCTCAGGAAGTTATCAGAATGGGTTGATGAGGAGGAGCTGGAGGACTTGACTTCAACCACCCCTGTGGAAGGCAACCTGTCTTCAGACTGCTGTGCCCTGCTCCAGAGCACAGCCTGCGGTGACGATGCACAGCTTTTCCTCCTGTGGGATGGAGGACATGGGTGAGAAAACTGGCTTTTCTATGTACTCCAGCTAGGAAGCCTTTCTACCACAGGCTGGATTTTACCCCAGCAGCTACTGGTTCTCGTTCCCACTGGACCCGCCCTCCTCCCTCCCAAGGAACCATGAGTCACCCCGCTCAGTGAGGGGGGTACACTGAGCTCAACCCATCCTAGCCCATTCTTTTATAGATCACCATCCACGTGACTTGGAAATCAGAGATGGGAGAATGCATCAGCCCACACACACACAGCGATTTCTTTGTTTAGTCTAGCGGTAAAAATGCCTTAAGCAAGGGGCCTCCCAGCGGGGAAAGACCATTTCAATCTGCTCCAGCTCTACAGAGCGTATCAGCCCAGGTGGGCGTTCGTGCGCACCGAGGGTGACAGGGACACACCACCAGGGTTGTTCTGCCTTTTAGCAATTCCCTTCAGGCATCACTGACCACACTTCTGGCCACGTGTGCGCAGAGCTGACAGTCACTCCATGTGTAGGTGCACTTCAGTCCTCTCCTTGCCTGTGCTGACAGCCCAGAACTGCTCTGGCTGCTTTCCTAGCCAGCACATTCAGACTTGGTCATGATTCACTGTTCACTGCTGCACTGGGTCTTAGCTCACAGAACAATCCAGCTACATGTCAAACAGGCACACGTTTGTGACTAATTCACATCAGCGCTACTCTGTGTTCAGAAGATTTTCTTTCTTACATCAGTTGTTTGTTTTCTTTCTGGAAGAGTCCCAAGAATATTTCTCCTTTCAAGAACACACTGAATTGGACAAAGACCTTCCTATGTACACAAGTAAAAAAGAAAAGTCTAAAGCAAACGAACTCAAGGAGAAAAGATGTTATTCTTTCTGAAAAAATGGAAGGGCATCTCACAGCTTCGACTGAGATCTTGAGCACTGTCAGCAAGTGCAGCTAAAGACAGGCTCATTGTACAGTGGAAAGTGCAATATCTTCCCTTCATTTCTTGAAGGGTGTCCACCCTCAAACATCACACCACAGCCTCTTTCAGGCTTTATTCATCTCATGTTATCATAGCTGCCAACATCTCCAAGCACAGCCTGATGAAACAGGTTTGTACAGCTAAAAATCAAATGCCTCTCCCTGCACAGAGACCTCGAGGGCACCTGTTTTCAGGACAACTCAACAGAGCACATCCCCTCCTCTCCTTACTCATGCTCTGCACAGCTCAGCTCTTCCAGCCCCACATATTCTCCAGGCTACACAGCCACAGCAGCCTGCAGCAAGACATCTGTGACCAGTCCCCCCACTGAGCACTCATGGCAAGGCTCACAACCTTCCCCTTCCCAAGCTCTTGCCCCACAGCACAGCCTAAATTCCCCATGGAGCAGCAGACACAACACAGCCTGATATCTCTCACAGAAACGAATGCAAACCAGAGTGAGAAAACACATCACAAAATCAAGCCCTGATCCTCATGAATGCAACAGATCTCTTCCAGCATGCTCTGGTCGCTTCATATATTGTGAAAATCATGCTTAAGTCCTGTGCAGCAGAGTCGAGTCTGTATGACCTGAGCACTCAGAGCAACATAAATGCTTCCATTTCACTACACTGCAGCACTACAAGTGGAAAGTTGTCCTCTACTTGCTGCAGTCACTTTGCTGTGGATAGGTAGGCCCCATGTGTTAGAGGATGCTGTGCTCATTTGGCAAACAGTTTGGGACTCCCCATCTCCATTTTGTGATTCTGCAGGAAGATTCTTCCTCTCTTCAGCACTTTAAATTACAGAATCATAATGTGCTTTAGAAAGGCTTCTGCCACTAGCATGGCTGCAGGCTCAGTCCCAGAGGACTTCAACTGCCTCCAGCACAACCCAGATTTAATTTAAAATAATTGCAATATAAAATAGAGTCTTCACATGTGCTAAGGGAGAGGAGAGAAAAATTAAACTGAGAGGGGCAACCCTACAGCAAGGTTCTGAAATCCCCAAACAGCACCAGAAACTCCAGAAGAAAGTAAAACACCCCTCCCAGAGCAGCAGAGTTGCCAGACACCTTCCTCAACTCCAGACAGCCACCACCATCCCCAGGCAAGTTCTAGGTGACCCTCTGTCAACAGGGAGCACTGAGAATTTCATATTCTCCCACAGAAGTACCTCTAAGCAGTGCTGTGGGCAGGAACCTGCTTTCAGCTCACATACCTCATGCTGTTAGAGGGGCTAAAGCTTAGAGCAGATTCTTGGCCACCCAGCCTACCTACCACTGACTGCAGACACTCCCCATTTGTAAACTGATTAAGCTTCATTTTAGGGCAGCTAAACTGTCTCTGCTTTTCCCTGGGGAGGCTGCTGCCAAATGTAATTTTTCTGGTAGTTTGGAACCATCTTTCAAAAGTAATGAAGTCCTTTCTGGATGAAGTTTTAACAGTGAAATTGGTGAAAATGAAACAAAGCTGCTTCACTCTCATCAATGGACAAACAGAGAACCATCCCTGCCTGACAGCCTTTAATATAGTCTCCAGTTTTTCCTGCAGAAGCTCTGTAGTACAAGTTGCAGCAAGCCTCTGGCAGCCAAAATTCCTCCCTCCACTCTAAGAAACCCATGCTACAGAGAGCAGACCTGAAGGGCAAGACATTTCAGAAATATCTTTTGTACTGTGTCCAGAGCCTGCTCCTTTTGCTCGGCAGCCCACTGAGTGGTTATATGCTCACCATGCTGCTTGAGCCTGTGTTCCTGCTGGCATCAGCTCCACTGCTTCATAGGTGAAGCTCCCAGATGCTCCAGGGGAACTTTCCATCCCTAGGGAGAAGTCACTGCTCAGGCTTGTGGTGCTGCCTCGGTCTTTCTGCTCTAGAAAAAAAGAAAACAGAGCTACCTGAAGACCAGTTTGGTCTCACTCACTTTCTCTCCCTTTAGGCAATAACATGTGCCCTTGGGGCTGTGTTCTCATGGGGCCCCAAGGGAAGCACACCCATTTGGGGTGTTGGGAACCCAAGCCCCCAAGCAACGAACCATTGCCACCCCCAGGGGCACTGATGCTTGGCAGCAGCACTCACTGAGCATGCAGATCTCTTCCAGGGTGAAGCCAGGTGGCAAACTCTTCCTTCTGGGGAAGGAAAGACAAAGTTACCTCGGGTACACTTCAGGACTGCATGAAGGCTGGTCAAAGCCAGGTCTCTGTCACACACACAGCTGATCAGAGCAGTGGGGAATGAACTGTGCAGGGGTAGAGGGGAGGGGATGGGCCAGTGTGCAGTATTTGACTCCCAACAGTCCCAACTCACACACCCTACGCTTTGAGAAGGTGGCAACAGGCAACCCTGCACATAACATGTGCTTATTCAGAGCTTCCAGGGTGGCCTTTGTTTCTTTGTGCCCCTTGTGAAATAAGAAGGCGTTTATGCTGAGCAGTCAGTCAAAACCCAGCCACCCCTCTCCCTCCAGCAGTGCCTGATGGAGCTCACTGCACAGCCTGCTCGAGCCAGAGCACACATCTCTGGGCTCATCTGTGCTAAAGCAGCCACGGACAGTCATTAAGCAGAGAGCACATTTCAGCATGGACAGTTTTTCAGAGCACAACGTGGCACCTCACAAGCCTCGGCCCCATTTTGCAGCCTTCAGAGTGCAGAATAAATTAAAGAAAACTGGGCCAGGACACCAGGGCTTCCATCTCCCCAAAGAAACAGCACTAACAAGCTCCCTGGCTCTATAGCCCATGCAGCAGCAAGCACAGGCTCCTTACCTCTGTGACTTCAGAGCAGAGAACTCCTCAGAGGTGATGTGCTTCAGAAAATTGAAGCAGAAAAAGAAAATCTGAGCAAAGGGAGAGAGAAGAGCGGTTCAGAAATGAACCCGAGGCTCCATGCAGCCTCTTATCTTGGTGGGGAGGTGCTGGCAGGAAGGAGATAGCAAAAAATCTGCAGCTACCAGCCTCCAATGTGCCAAGGGCTGCCCTCATCCCATCCTGGGCCTTCTCTTCCATGTTAAGCTGACTCTCTGCTCCCTGCCATGGGGAGGCCCAGAAAGGAAGGTGTACAAGTCATCTCCTTATCAATGCCTTGCACACATGCCACAAGCACATGGGAGGTACTTATGCCATCACTGCAGAATGGAAAAGAGATGGCCTCCAGCAACTGCTTATACACCCAGGCAAGCAGCAAACCCAGCAGGACTTGCAGGGTTGGAGCTGCATGCTGCTGCTTGGCACCACAGCTGTACCACATCTGGAGGCACAAGGTATCTGCAGTGTCTGTGGCCTCAAGCTGGTGCCCTGCCATGCTCCAGTCTGCTCTGCATCACTCACCCTGCTGGGCCCCTTACACCCCTGCACTGAGCCGTGCAGAGCTGTGCCCTTCTCCTGGGAGAAATGGGGAGCAGGGAGTGCTACAGGCAGCCAGACACCCCCTCTCCTGCTGCAGCTACCAACTCCACCCATGGCCAAGCAGGCACCAGAGCAGAGCTGCCAGTCTTAAGCCAGCAGAACCCCAGGAAAGGAATGAATGGGAGGAATGATACTAATATAGGGATTCTGTGCCTCTGAAAGAAGGAAAATAGGCCAGGGTCTTGGCTCTGCTGTTTGAAGGCAGGGGATTCCCTAGTGAGGTGAGAGTTTGAGGAGCAGGGGATTAGCAGCAGGGTTAGACACTCCTCAACTCTTGATTTCTATCCAAAAATGATATTGCACTATATTGCAACTACAGTCAGAGCAATCTTTTTTGCTGTTAGACAGTAAAAGTTTGAAGAGAATTAGTTCAACTAATCTCAACTGCCTCTCAGACCCATCTGTGTACCCACAGACACGTCCCACCAAATACCTACACTGCAATCAGCACAAGATGCTCTATGAGCCCATGATGACATGCAAGCCACATGCAGCTGGCAGCACCCAGGCAGGAGAGCTGGCATTCAGGACAAGCACACAAGACTATCCAGCTTTATTTCCAAGCTCCCAAGAGTCACACACCTTAAGCATCCTTCTCATTGCTGAGCTGAACAGCAAGTCCTAGCACCCTTTCACCTGGGGCCTGAACAGTAATGGCACAGCAGGGAAACTGGCAGGACTGACACCCCCAACAAAAGTGTAGCCTGAGAGAAAAGCAGCCCCATACCTTATGCATCAGAAAGTGACGGGGCAAGGCTCCTACCTCGTATTTTCAGCACCTGAACAATCTTTTTAGAGCCCAATCACAGATATTACTAGAGGCAGGGAGTGAATGCTGCTACTGTAAACAAGTTTCCTGAGAACACAAAGCAGTGCTCAGTCACTGCCCCAGACCTGACACTCACCTCTTCTCCTTTACTGAGTCGATCAACTAACATGTGCCTGGAAAGAGAGCAAGGGAAGCTCAGTCACACACCAGAATCAGCAGAAGAGTACAACTCGTCAAGGATGGCCAGATGTCTGAGACCTCAGGTAAAAAAAGGGCATCAGCCCTTCTTGTCCCAGCTCATTGGGAGCTGCCCAAATATCCACCTTTGGTTGCGAACAAACACCAAAGAGGACCCCTGAAGGCCTCTCCCCTGCTGCGCAGGGATGCACATGTGAGTAAAACTGATCGTGCCTACCCAAAGAGAAACCAGTCATAGGCCACGGTCAGGTAGAGAATCTCAGATGGCTCTAGGGACGTGTGGATCAACCCATCCTGCAAAGCAAACAAGAACAGCCTTCAGGCAGCAGCCCTGGGGACTGGGCCTTGGGAATTCAGGATCTGATGAAAACTGTCACCATGATCCAAGATGCCCAGCTTCCTCCACCTGCCTGTGAAAGCATGTCTGAAGGAACATTAGGAACATTAACTGCTCCACCACTGCTTCCTGGTGACGGTCACTCATCCTCCAAGCAATCACCCCCAGAAACAAAGGAGGTCAGCCAGGTACTCACAGCCCATAAGGAGAGGCGCAGTAAGGAGATGAAGAGAGGAGTTCGATCCCAGCCAGATATACAGTGCACCAGGAGCCCGCTGTCATCTGTTCCACACAGGGGGAGAAAAGAAAAAGACAAAAAAGGATGTTGCAACAAGAGCAATGACTTTTTTATGGCAAATCTGTAGAGACAAGTTCCCCTCTGTCCCCACAGCCCAGGCTCAAGAGTAGAGCTCAGCCACCAAGCCAGAACATTCTGTCTTGAATACGGCAGCCAACAAATTGCTCAGAGTGTCCTGGGTTATCAGCAGCACCAGCTGATGTGCTGTCCTGGTCCTGACAGCTGCTCAAGACACGAAGTCATTAATGTAATTCAGGTCGGTTTCTATCTATGATAAACTTTCCCTAGTACAAAAAGACCAGAAAAGTAAGACCAATGCTACAAGCACACCTTCTCCTCAAGTAATGAACTCGACTAAATTACCAATGAACATCACTTTAGTACCCAGAACATAGATCTACCCAGTTGCAGCCCACCATCACAATCTACCCCCACATCAGCAAGAAATCTGCCCCAACTGAACATTTTTTCAGTTTCACAAGACACAACTCCTATGCCCTCCAGAAAATCCACAGTGTGTCCCAACACAGCTACTGCAGGAGAGCCTGTAGTTGGCCATGCTGGCAGACCCAGCCATGGTTCCATCTATCCAACTGTGCTAAGTAGGAAGTCACTGGAAGGAATGGGAATGGGATGCCACATGGGGCAAGAGACACCTTTCAAAAGGTTAGGGTGGCCACGATGAAAGAGGGTGGAAGGGGCACTTAAACAGGCAACAAATGAGACCCTGTGTTGGGGGGACAAAACACAGGTGTCTAGCAAAACAAGAGCAAGAGTCCACAAGTAGAGGAAACAAATGTTTCTTCTCTTCGAGTTTAAAGTAGTAAAACATCAGGTTAAGTTTTCAGATATCCCTTCATGCCTGGGATGAGAGAGTTTTCAAGGAATCAGCAAGTCCCTCTCTAAGAGGGGAGCTGGATGTGAGATGGTAGGACCATCAGCCTGTTTTGATGGGAGAGAAGTGAAGCTCTCTATAAAATGACTCTTCTGTATTTGGGGCTGATCCACAGTGGCACTAATACTTCCAGGGACAGTGATTGCCCCAGCTACACTGCTGGGAGCAAGGAGCTTGCCTTACCATCCCTATTGATGATGGAGATCAGCAGCTTCAGGTAGTTCTGTGTCTGTTGTACGAGGTCCCAGCTCTGCAGAAAAGAGAAATGTTGAGGGCCCACCACAATGGCCACAGAAATGTCTGCCCACAGCAAAAGGCTGCTCTGCAGTGCAGAGCTGCTCTATCCAGAACAGCAGTGAAGCAGAAATAACCACATGGCCATTCCTCAGAGTGACAGACCTTCCCCTCCATCCTCTGCAAAAGGCACTCAGGGACAAGATACCAACTAGGCAAATAAAACAATGAAAGGCCATCTCTACTGTCTGCCTGGCTGGCATGGGACTTGCTTGCCTGCAGCCCCAGAGCTCCAAGCAGACCATGCTCAGAGAGGCAGCAAACACCTGTGGAGCACTGACCCAGTTCTGCAGCCCATGCACACGAGCACTTCACCAAGTGGCTCAGCCACGTTACAGCTGTGTATGGGATGCAAGCAGCACCATGGGGTGTGCAGGCCAAGGTCTGCAGCCTGTTCCCATAACCCAAGCACCTTGCTCAAAACTCTTCGGCCCTTGAAAATGTCCCCAGCAGGCTGCTGGCTGACCCTCTCCCACTACTCCAGACAGGCACTGGATTTCTGCAGTAATTCCCAAGTAGCAGCAGCACCACAGAAGGGCTCTGAACTCAGAGACCTCCAGCACTATAGGACACACAGGTGAAAAACATCAGAACAAGCCCAAGCTTGTCACTGGACCACTGTGTCATGAGAAGATGCAGGGAATTTCAGTGGTTTGATCAGTCAGAACTAGCTTAAGGAAAATAGGATAGCACTGGCAAGGAAAGGGCAAGGAAAGGGATGCATTTCATGGTAAAAATGTTAGTGGTACAAGTGACATCTTACCACCAGCAATGGAACACTTGCTGTGTGCTTGCATGTGTGCACATGTGCATGTAACCACACTGAAGAGCAGTGTCAGACAAAGAACATATTGCTCTGCCATGAAATCTGCACGGCCACAAAAGAGTAGGGAAATGGGGAACACATTCAGCCTGGGGCAGAAAAACACAGAAGCCTTTTATCTGCCCAATTCAATCCTATCTTGTGCTTATGTCAGAAGGAATCATTTCATTATCCAGTCTGATCTCTCTATACCACAAACTAGAAAGTTTTGTTCAGTTGCCCCAAGTACAGCCTGAAGCTTGCACTCGGCAACATCTTTGCCCAGAAAAGCACCTCAGCTAGGGGTGACAGTTCATTCGTCCTTTGGCAGCATGTTCCAACAGATCATCTTCAAAAATAACATGCAAGACTGCTTTTCCTTATCTGAAGGTCTGATTTCAGATTGCAGATATTGCTTCTTGTGCAGCTCTTCTTCCCCAGACTGAAGAGTGCTTTAGAATCAGTATTTTCTCCCTGCAAATGTACTTACGCATTAATCAAGTCAACCCTCCATCACCTTAGTGATTAGCTAAACAGACTGAGAACTTCAGCTTTGAGTGAAGCACTTTCTCCAGTCCTCAAATAATTTCTGTGTCTATTTATGACATCCTCTTCAATTTTTAATATCCTTTTTAAAATGCTGGCTGCTCAGTATTCTAGTGAACAATTTCTAGCCATACACAAGCTGTGGTTCTATTAGTTCTGCTTCAACACTGCCAGGCATTTTTCTGTGATTCTACTTATGCTGGCACTTAAACAGTATTTACATCACTGACAACAAACACTGGCCCTGCAAGAGGAGCTCTGCTGGTTCTGTGGTGTTTCCAGCCACAGAGCACAGCAATGTGACACTTTCCAGCACAGTCAGTCATCACAAAACCTGGTAGGTCCACCGATGTGTGAAATGGAGTGCACTAATCAGCAGTATAAGGTGATACTCCCTGGTGTGAACAAAGGTAAACCTCAAAGCCCGGGCAAACATAAGAGATCAATTACCATTTGCCATGCTGTCACAGTAATCAGGAGTGGAGACCTGCCACAGTCAGTTAAGATTTTCTACTCGTCTCCCATAGGACAGGCACCTTGCACACCTGTGAGGAAGGTGTCCAGTCACTCAGCTCTGCTCACATACAGGAAGGCTGACCTCTCTCAAGACTCCCCACAGACAAGGAAGTATGCCCAGTGTAGAGCTGAGATTGAGAACAAGTGCCTGTCATGTTCCTTACCTTTGTTAGCAACCTATCTCCCTAATGGATTGCAAAGTTTCGAAAGCTACAGAAAGAGATTCAACTTTACAGAGCTTTTGGGTAGAGGATTTCCACTGCCATTCTGAACAGCCTCGCCCCCACTGGGATGGTATGAAGTGAGACAGATTACAGCAACAGGAGTAAGCCAGACTTCAGATCTTTACTGATCCTTCCTGAATACAACTCTGACCTCCCACAGAGGCATCCGCTTTGCTCACCTGGTACTCGCTCCAATCAATATTCAGAGACTGGGTCAGAGAGACTGGGATACTTAATGGAGCATCTACATAGTCCTGCAAAAAATCCAAACACAGCTGGTTAGAGAAAAGTCATGACTTGAAGGGACTGAGTTCCAGAAAAAAACAAGACAACAAATGCCAAATGGTTGGCATTAGAAGAAAACACCTCAGCGAAGCATCTTCGGATGCAAAAACTTGAAGAGGTAAGAATTAACTCATAAGACTCTTGGAAGAACTAATGGACAAGAGGAGCTTTTATGAGCTCCCAATGGTGAAAGTCAGGCATATTAGTTTCTGAATTTCTGTAGGGCTGCTCCACTCAACCATCTTCAGTAGGAGACAGAATATGAAGAAGGAACTGAGAACAGAAGCTATCAATAAGATATCAAAATTCAAAACCAGGAGCAACCCATACCTTCCACCAGAGGTCAAGCACCACAGACTTCAGGATAATGATTCATTTATTTTGCATATGAATTTTACAGTTAATAATCTATCATATCTTCATTTAGATAATTTCACTATCTGCTTTGTTTGTTCTAGTGGTTTCCTCCTTATGATCAGAAATAGGTACGTGACATATACAATTGCTCAAAAACTGTGAGGAAAGACTTAAGCCCAGTAAAGCCCACAGCTCTCCATTTTGCAACATCCATGTACCTGTTTCCAGTTAAATATGAGACCTTCAGCTGTATAATCCCGGTCTTTGTAGTCCTTAAAAAATTCACAGCCTGCAAGAAAAAGAGATAATGAACAACTGTTCAGATAACTAGTATCTAACAAGTGAAGTGCCCTGTGGGACTGGAAGTGCTGGCAGCCCCGGGCTCCAGAACACCAAACCAATCAAAACTGCTGCCTGTGGGAAGAGAAGAGCAGTAATCATCAGTACAGTGTGCAGCACTCCCTCCAGCAACAACAGCCCAGGGCACTCAGCAGCGAAGACACTTACACAGCAAAGGCCAAACTCCAAACACAGCAAACGTGGAGTCTGAGGGACTGATTTTGTTCTTTCCCAAACAAGTGGTTTCACCAAGGGAGCTATGCTTTGCAGGGCCACAGACTTTGGCACGAAAGGCATCAGCTTGACATGCTGAGTGAGAAGGAACTGGCAAAAGAAGGTGTTGGCAGAGCCCTGGGGAAAGCTAACTTTCACAGGGCACTGCTGCAGGCAACAAGAAAGGGCTCTGTCAGAGGTGGCTGTGATTTCTCTCGTATTTGAGTCTCCTCTTTCAAACACACGATTTGCCCCATCTGAAGGAAGAAGGTACATAACCACTTCCAAGCCCTCCCCCAAGCCCTTCCCTCCTGAAGTGTGTCCTTTGGCTCTGCTCCTCTCAAACAACCATTTGAAGTCTCTGCTGCAAACTGCAGTCACTTAGTCACAGCTGAGCAGCACCATTAGCACTGCGGCTGCCCGCAGGCTACACAGAACACCTCTCCCAGCTCGCTGTGTGTGCCCCAGCAGTGCTACAGCACCAAGACATCCCTGTGCCAGGCACAGAACACAGACAGAGATTCCCACCCTCAAGTCTCAAGTAACTCCAATGGCAAAAAAACCCCTTCTTTGTGCAAGGAAAGGACTAATCCTCAGAAACGCAGTCAGGATACAATCTGTCAGTTCAGATTTAACTCCAATTAAACAATGGCTTAAAGCAAAAAATGGGGGATTATGGCAGTAAGTGTTGGCATCTATAAACACCAAAAGCTTCTATAGATGTGCCATTTTAACCCAAGTCTTTCACTCCAGACAGTTCTTACTCTTTGCTCAGTGAAAAACTATCTGGATGGCCAAGACCAAAGAGTGGTGGTGAATGGAGTTAAATGCAGTTGGTGGTTGGTCACCAGTGGTGTTCCCCATGGCTCAGCACTGGGGCCAGTCCTGTTCAATATCCTTATCTATGATCTGGATGAGGGGATCGAATGCACCCCCAGCAAGGAGTGGAGTCACCATCCCTGGAGGTATTTAAAAGCTGTGTAGATGTGGCACTCAGGGACATGGTTTAGTGGTGGTCTGGGCAATGCTGTGTTAACAATTGGATTCAATGATCTTAAAGGTCTTTTCCAACCAATACGATTCTACGACTCTCTATCTGGACACTGCCTCACCCACCTAAGACAACGGGATCTCAGAATATCTTCAGAAACAAATTACAAAACAGAAATTCTTCCAGTGCAACCCTGGAAACATAAGCAAGAATGTATTTGGCCAGTCACTAGAGGGGTTGCTGATCCTTAGATGTGTATGATAACATTCCCCCATGGACCAGCACTGCTGAAATCAGGCAACATCTGCAGGGAGGATTTCCAGTTTTATAAGGTTTACTTCTAGTGTGGCAGTGAAGAGCTGCTACAAAGAAGCAGCTGTCCCAGATGGCAGAAGAGGAAGGACCATCTGAATATTGCTTACCATATGCAGATCCTCATACAGTAACAACTCTGCAGCTTAACTCTATAGTCACTTCTTCCTCATTCTTTACAGCCCTACAAAAGACCAGTGTACACTGTCTCTCTCACGTTCCAAGTCTGGTGAGGTGTGCAGCAGCAACATATATCTGTGCTATTTACTACAGAAACCAGGAATACTCTTATTTCTGTGTACCTTGGCAACCTGCACATCAATTTCTCACTAATTTCTGTATAAAAGGAAATACACTTTTAAAAAAAAATGTTTAAGGGCAACAACAAGCAATCAAGGAAAAGTTTGAGATCTGGATCATCCACAACAGTTTTGCTGGGTTTTGTTTTTTATTCCCTTCCCTTTCTTTATGCACAAGGGAAAAAGAAGAGTCTGCAGACAGACCTCAAGCACAGCAGCCTCGCATCCTATCCTATTGCTCAGCCTGAGATCAGCAGGCAGGCAGCAATATTCAGTTCATCTGTAAGAGTGCAAGTGACCCAGCAGTGGTTGCTAGGCACAGGGACAGATATAGCCAGGGAGACAGGCTGGATTGGGCTGCATCTGTCGTATGCTGCAGGCTCAGGTGAACTGTTCTGCCTAGCACTGAGGATTTCTTACAGTGGAGCTCTGGAACACTAGACTAGAAATTACCCTTCAGAATTGGGTTTTTACATAACACAGAACAAGATATGTATTTTGCATCAAGTAGTATTTTGTTGTTGCAGAGATGTCAAAGGCCACCTTAACCGGTTCCACCTCTGGGACTTTTCCTCCGTGCCTGAATTAATAAGAACTGCTGAAAAATTATTTTGTCACCTCAAAGAGTGCCTAATGCTGACTCACACTGCCAGAACATCCAGAATCATTGCTCTGTTCTCAGCTTAAAAGAGCTTCTCTCCAGAGGGAGCATAGGAAACATTCAGCAAGCCAAAGTCATTTCACCACACACACACACAGAGTTATTTCCCAGTCCTCAGAAACGGATTGTCACCTGTCCCTTGGGATTCCCTCTGGACATCATTCCTGTACCTGGGTATGGGATGGAGAGAAGTGTGAAGTCAGCGTAACGTTGAGCTTTGTCCACCTTCTCAGAAGACGTCACACTGCACAGGACAAGAGGAGAACAGCAGATATTTGCAGAGTATTTTTCACACAGACACCAGCGCCCAAAAAGCTACCTGTCACATCTCCCTGCACGATGACTTGACTCAGTAGTGAGCAGGGGCAAAACTTACTCAACCCATCCAAATAAATAGGTATAGCCCAAAATCACTAAAGCTTTTCTCTGAGAGAAGCAGGAGAAACATCTACCTCTGTTCCTACACACAAGCAGAGGGCTCCTTTGCTCTCCCCCTTATGAAGGGGTGACTGTCTCATCACTGTAAGTGCTACACAAAAAACCCACTCAGACTGCAGAAGACAGAGGAAGGCAGCTATCTTGCCCATTGATACAGCTTTCTCTGGCCTAAAAGCTTGGAGTTCTCTTTAAACCATCAACTAACCAATCCTGCTGTAGGACTCTTTCAGGGAGTGCTTCCAGGATGCTGAGTGCATGCCTGACAGCAATTCACACCTAAGGGCTATACTACCTGCAAACCAAACCCCGCACAAAAACAAATGAACCCAGACTCACTTCAAGCCAAACTTCACCTTCTTGTTTTCCACCATCAGGTCACAGATGTATCGGACAGACAGGTATCGAAGCAACTTGATGTCGTGCCCTCTGACCTTGTCAAACAGCTGGGAATCTGCATTTCTGCAAGACAGAATGAGGCAAAGCAAGGTGAGCATGGAAGACCGACCACGTTGAGTCTGATTCTTTGCACAATACTGCCACAGTTCTTCCCAGAACCACTTCTAGCCACAAGCTGCATAGCACGAGCCTTGTCTCCACAGGTCTGAGTCAGACTCTGCAACGAACTGACACTGTGAACTTTGTGCTTATGGTCCCTTCCCCCATCTCACTCTGTTCTTCAGAAAGCACATAAGATACAGAACAATTTATCCAGCCTGGAAATGTACTTTTCGATAAAGTAAACATGTCTGTGCAGTTCAAACACCTTTTTAAATAGCTCTACATATTCCTGTCTCCAGCCCTTCCCTCTGGCAATAGATTAGCAGGCTTCAGTTACACTGGATTCAGCCAGCCATTAGAATTCAAGACTCTTTCAAAAGATGGTGATGGTCTCAAGCCCGTGCCCAAAGCCCAGACCAGAAGAGAGCAGAATTGAGTGGCTGAGCCAGTCAGCTTATGTCCAAACTCCTTTTTCCCCACCCCACTGATGCATACAAACCTAAGTGCAGGATCTTCCTCAGAAATGTCTTCTGCATCTGCCCAAGCATCATCAGAACCTCCTGCAAGCAAGGCAACAAGAACTGAAGCTCGTGTAAACCAACTCAATCCCCAATCTGACAAGATATGTACACACATGAAAAGGTTGTGGTTTGGTGCTCTCTCTTCACATCCAAGTGCTCCCAACAGTTCCCCATATTTCCTCTTCCTGCAAAGCCTGTTTTCTAATGTAGCCTCCTCTTCCCTTGTCATTGCAAAGCACCCAGGCAGGTCAAATCCATTACTGACAGCCAGAGAACACCCCAAAACTGTTACAATGCTTTGTTAAGCCAAGCTTCAGCTTCCACACTACAGACACACACTATTCCCCTAAAGAGTCTTCCCTGGAGTTCAGTATCTCTCACCATTAGTAGGATTTGAATCCCAATGATTAGTCAAGCAACAGCAAATTTTAATCCCCTTTCTTCCATTACTCCCATCCCCAATGTTTGGGAATCAGTGCCCTGAATCCTTTGGGATGCCTTACTTGCCTACATGCTTCCTGTAACTCACTCTTCAGCCTCAAGTTCTTTGGTCACTGTTTGTTATGAGCTGTGGTGCTCTGTCCTGTAGCACCGTGCTTGGAAATAGGGCACGAGGTTTCAGTCTTTGCTCTGTTATGCAGGGCCTGATACAAGCAGGTCCATGCTAGAGCTCTTCATCAACTCTTGGGAAGAGCTTGCTTTGTGTAGGTCACTGTGCCAGCACTGACCAGTCTCACCAGGCAGACACTGACAAATGGCCCCTCACTCACCTGAGAAGATATAGTTGTAGCCAGTGCGCCCATAGAGCTCTCCCCAGCCAGCCAGAGTTGCTGATCTGCAAATATGCTGGAGGAAGATTTTGTTATTAACCACACAGGCTCCAGGAGTCTTTCCCTTATCAGGTCTCTGGCCTATCTGCTGACAGGTTATACAGAAAGGTTGGCACTTACAGCTATCGCCTCTCTGCAGTCTCCCCTCCACCCTGGTCCAGATAGAGTTCTCTGAACACATCAAACTCCCAAGTGCCTTTATCTGTAGCTAGTTTTTAAATCACATTTTCATCTCCAGATCTCCAATTCACTAATACAATCAGTTCCTGTCAAGTTAGCGACATCTATGCTCTCTTAATAACCTGCTTGAGCCTTATTTCCACATTCCTCTGGATGAGATTACAGAACTCTGGGCAGTTCACTCCTGCAGAAAAAGGTCAGCAGATGCAGCCCACAGTGGCATCAGTCAAGTTAGATTAAAATTGTCACAGGTATGATTTCACTACTCATAGAGCGTTTCTAAATTGAACTAGGAAAACTGAATTAAGCTACTTAAATTCTAAATGAGACTATTCCTACAGGGCTTCCACATAGTTTAAGTAATTCACATAAAAATGAATCTAATTTCACTTTCTTACAGATCCCCTTGTAGGGAAGCCCACACATTCATAAGACCATTTTTGCAATCTTGCTTCTCCAGGGAACAGACAAGGGAAGCTTCTTTCTAGAGAGAAAAGTTACTCAAAGGAAGTTCACTGCTGGGAAGTGTAAGAGGCTGAAAGGGAAATAATTATCTTTCCCCTCCCAAACATCAAATATCTTTAGTCCTTCAGAAAGGACACATATATGGAGAAAAAAATCTTAGCTCTTTGGTGCAAGGCTCATGACTTGGTGGGGAAAAATAGCCCAAAGTCCCCACAGATGACTTTTGCAACCTAGACAGCAAATGCTACCTACTACTACAGGCTGCCTGCTTGTACCTAAGCACAGATTTTTACAGCCTTTGGAAAGGTGGCAACTGACTGAAGACGTGGCCACACAGTTCTTACGCTGGGAACAAAGGTCATTTTTTACATAAAGACAGGTAACCCACAAAGCTTTACCTTTCCCTTGTACAGAATGACAGGGCAAACAAAGCGTCCTCTACACCTCGCCATCTTACTCCGGTTGATGAGGTCTTGCAGTTTGCCAACCTGCACAGTGCTCTCAAACCTAGTGGGCAGAGATTCGGGTCAGTACACAGAGCATCTCCTCACACACCCTTCAGCAAAGCTGCCACAGACACCCTGGGCTGCAGTCCCCATCCCCTTCCCCTAGAAGCCAGCTCTGAAGTCAGCAAGCAAGAGGACACCCCTTTGAGAACTGCTTCTGCTGCGGTACAACACGTAGAGACACTTTTCTGTCACCTTTTCTTTATTTTGAAAGACCAGTGCACAGTACATGACAGCACCATCAGGGGTTGGCAATATCAGCACCATCAGAAGGGTCTGATGCAGACTAACATGGATTACTAGGGAAGGATTGCTGGAGTAAGACAGTGCCTACAAAAATACATGTTCTGCTTTCCTCCCCATCACCTTTCCATTAAAGTAGCTCAGCACTACCATCCCAGTGAATTCGCTATCAGATTGATAGTAACTTTTCAAGGAAAAATAAATAAAATAGAGAATCAAATCTTGAAAGCTCCATGAATCTTAGTTCTGGTCACTCAAGTACTTGTGTTGCCAGTTAATTAAACAACGGTCTGTAAATCAGCTAGTGGGTTGAGCAGGGTCCTTAGATTAATGTCAGCTGCATCTATATAACTACATTTTGTTTGGTTTTCCGCTTGAAGTCAAAATAGAAGCGTGTTCCATGTTGGGAGACAATCTGGAAACAAATTAAAATTGTTGCAATTTTTCCTGTAGTGTCTACATTTGATAGAAATCCAAACTTAATTCTGAACTACACAGACCTTCCAAACAGCAAATCAACGCAAGGAGGACTAAAGTTGCCATAATGAATTGGAGAAGCATTCAGACTGACATAATAGAAACCAGGTGAAGTCTGGACATACAAAACTGTATGGCCATGCACTTAGAGATGTTTAACAAGAATCTCCAGTAGCCCTTTCCCAGTAGTGGAGCACAGTAGAACAGCCTAGATGAACTGGTTGTCTCTGGATCCTCACACATTATCAACATGGTAAGTCTGAAAAAGGGAAAAATAAGATCATAGGAAATTCCCCAGAGGGATGGAGAAGTACCAGCATTACTGTGCAGAGCACAAGCTCTCACCTAAGGCATCTGATCCTGGTGACCCACCCCTGCATGAAAAGGCACAGCAAGATGAGTAGGATGGCCAAGGGACAGTCCATGCTGCGAGAGAAACCACCAGGGACTGACTGGCAGAGCAGATGAAGCGAGGACACAGCTCTTCAGGGGGAAGGAGAGAACAAGGGAGGAGGAGAACTCAAAGGCAAAGAATAATGCTGGCCTAAGAACAAATTAATACCTTTGTGCCAGAAGTCAAAAGAAAGTTGCTAAACTTCAGAATCAGTGAGAGTGTGGAGTAACATACCAGCAGCTGCCATTCTGGGAAGGATTAAAAAAATTAACCTATTATTAACAAGGAAATTGATCTGCTCGTGGAAAAGATTATACAAGGTAGTGGCAGTGGAAGCAGAGAAACAGCAAACAAGACCTTCAAGTCCTACATTTTTAAAAAAAAAAAAAGGAAAAAAAGAAAAGGAAAGAAGGAAAAAATTCTCAGAATTAATGGAGGCTTAAGTTTATTCACATTTCCCTGCACACACAACTATTTTACGGTCCAGCTCCAAAGAGCTTTGACATATACCAGAATTTAAAGAACAAGAACCCATGCTAATCTTCTTTAAACGCTGTGAATGTGAGGGTACTAATTGCAAAGACAGGAAAACGTGAGCAGTGTGAGAAGAGATGCCTTTGTGTATAATTCCCAACACCAAACTATTTTGAAACTTGGAGATTGTGACGCACAGTTTTGGTTGTGGGGTTGTTTTTAAATGAATGCACGCAATCAAGAGACATATCCTGCACTCTGCTCCAGTTGCCTTTATGTTTCCTTTGCAAAAGAGAATACAGATGGAAACAAGAACTTTAATGCAGTGTAACCAGAATAGCTCCATGGCACTGCTTTTAAGTCCAGAAGAAGGGATTCTGCAAAAATACAATGCCTGAAAGATCAGAAATTGTAAGAGAAATGCATCCTCAGGGGCTGAGACAAGACAACACGTTTCACCTCTCAGCACACTCACTGCACTTCCCTGGAGAGGCATCGCAGCACATGGGGCAAGCAGGAAGCCCAACACCCCACTGGGGACACAGAAGGATGAGCCCCTCTCCCAGGCACACCACGCCTGCACACGCTCTGGAGAGACCTGCTCTGCTATGGATGTGCTACAAACAGGGCTCTCAGATCTTCTCATCTCAATAACTATCATCAGTAAAGCGAGAGATAAACATGAGCTAGAGGTAAACATGGTAAACAAACACAGTTGTACTGAGACTGCTGTAGTAAGGGGAGGGCTGACCTGCTCTGAAGAACAGGTGTAATGCTTTTACAGGGACTAGTGATTAAATGCAATGTAAGTAGGAGTAAAATCTACTGAAAAAGGTTCAAAAAGAGCACTCTTCAGCAACATGAAAGAGCATCATTAAGGCTGTTTGGCACAAGGCAGAGAATAAGGCAGAAGGAATAACGTGTGACTTTTTTTTTTTCTTTACCTTTTGGTGTTTGGGGTGTAGGGGTGGAGGGGATGTTGTTCTTCAGAAATTTGTTTTCCAGAAGATACTGCCGGGTAAAGCTTACTTCTTGACCTCCCTCCACCCAAAATCAGACCCCAAACCCAAAGTAATCTTTTTAAATGCAAGGGAAACATGTCCTGTAAGAGCAAGCAACTGTTTTGGCAACTGTTTTAGATAGGCCTGAAGCAGAGATGCTCCTCTTTGCGTGACCATAACAGCACTGGAACAAAGTGTTCCTCTTATGTTGCTAGATTGCACACAACTGTGATCATACTCATTTGGAGTGCAGACACGTAACAGGATCATCTTTTAAAACCAAAGATGTGGCCTGTGACTGAGATTTGGACATTTTCATTAAGCACAATCACAGTAACTGCCAAGTTATGTTGGGTCTGGAAAGCTGCTCAGCAGAAAAGGACCTGTGGGTGCTGGTTGAGAGCAAGCTCAACATGAGCCAGCAGTGCCCAGGTGGCCAAGGGCATCCTGGCTTTTATCAGCAATAGTGTGGCCAGCAGGACCGGGGTAGTGATCGTCCCCTTGTACTCAGCAGTGTGGTGAGGTGACATCAGAGATTTCCAAGCACAGGGAAGGACTCCTGAGTATCAGACACACTCTGCTACTTTTTGTGACTCCTCACAATCAGCACCTGATCAAGGGACATGGAGACTAAAAACACACATGGAATTCCTCCTGCACCTGCCTGGATTTCAGAGTAGTATTAGCAAACTTTGACCAAGCAACATCCTTTCTTCCCAGAGCTGCCCAGCCACAAAATGAACAGGATCAGGAAACTGATCTGGGTTAAAAGTATCCATTTTTTGCTGGTTCCCCACATGCTCCAGAAGCAGGTGTCCCAGCAGAACCGATAGGGCAGCAGTGTTTGCACAAGTGAAAACTGTTTCTGAAACACCTTAGTATTCTCAGAGGTGTGAAGCCTCAAGAAGATCTTAGCAGCTGATTAAGAACATTACAAAAATGAAAGCAGAACTGTCCAAGGCCGGACTGGATGGCACCCTGAGCAACCTGGTCCAGTGGAAGGTGTTGCTGCCCCTGGCATGGGGGATGGAACCAGGGATCTTTAAGGTCCCTTCTAACTCAAACCATTCTGTGGTTCTACGAAAGGCAGCCAAAGACACACAGTCCTAGAGGGAGTGTCCTGCTCACTGGAAGAGGTTCTTGTGTTTTGTAACACAAGAAGTGCAACAGTCTCTATGTAATAATTATTCCACAGCCATGCAATGATGAAACTAAAACCTGAATTTGTCTAAAGATCACTTAGCAGCTTTTACAGAGAGCATTGCCCAGAAATCAGGAGAGGGATGATAAAATGCAGTCTGTTTCCATGACTCTCTGGGACAGCAAATCAAGACTTGGAGAATGAGTTTCAAAAAAGTTAACTGCCACTGCTGGCTTGCACAAGTCACAGAAGAAAATGGGGCATCAAGTGTGAATACTCTTGTTTCGAATACTTGTCAGAAAAATTAAGCACCCTTTCCTCTTGCAAGAGCAGGAAAGCAGAAGCATTCAGTTTCTCTTCCCTAGTTACATTTACTGCTTCAGACTTCAGTTTCCTGTTTTTTGCAGCAAGGGGTTTAATCTCTTCTAATCTAATCCAACCATCAAGCAGAAATTTTCCCATCTGACAGTCAGTTGTGGTTGGTTTCCAAAGACCCCCTCCTACAGCACCCAGCCCATGTGCCAGCACAGCAGGTGATGGTTTGCCTTCCTCAGGCAAAGCAGCTGGACATGTGAGGAGGACTTGGTGATAATTCTTTTGAACATGTTATGCTTATCACGGGCATGCAGTTAAGACTGCAAAACTGCATTATGTCTTGTTGGAATTAAAAATAAAACTGAGATGCTGTGGTTGGAGCTGCAGGGAGCAACGTGAGACCAACGTGATCCAGGGCCTGTGGGTCAAAGTCCAGAAATACGTTGGCTTAGACATGCATCAAACTGCCAGGAAGCATTTCCCGTTAGCTCACTAAACCTCAGTGCCTACTGACCTGCCCTTTGCAGTGGGGAGAGGTGAAACAGCCTAGAATGACAGAAATATCTGCCAAAATGCCTCGTCTGCCTAGTCCTTATCAGACCCCGTGCCCCGAGATGCTTTGCAGACTAAAATTCCCCACATCAGAGGCCTTGCAGTGAGACCACGGGCACCTCATCAAGAGAGGGTGAGCATCACACAGTCTCACTCTCAGCGAGCCTTCGGACGAGCTGCAGCAGAGTAACCACCAGGACCCAGCGCTGTGCTCGCCTTTACTCCAGGGCCACATGCAGCGTTGCTGGCGCTGCCCTGGAGCATCGGCGCTTCCTTCACACCCCTCCTTACAGGCTCAGTTTTCACCACGGCAGCCCAGGAGCCCCGGGGCGCTGGGAGGAGCCCCACGGGAGCGCGGCAGCCCCGGGAGGCAGCGAGGGGAGCCACCGGAGCGGTGACACCGCCGGCTATAATTAGCGCAGTGCAGGGCTTCCCCCGGACAGCAGCGGCGGGCGCGAGGGCTCCCCGGCACAACGACAACAACAACAACAACAACCACCGCTCCGGCGGGTGTGAGCTGCGCGGGGCGGGACACGGGGACCGGGGGCCTTACGGGTCGCGGCCGGCGTCGCGCTCCAGGAGGACGATGTAGCGCGGGTAGTGGGCGCAGACCTCGCCGTGCAGGTTGGGGATCACGCTGTAGCGATAATCGCGGCCGAAGAGCTCCAGGCACCGCCGCTCGATCCGCTCCACCTGCGCAGAGCCACCGCTCAGTGCCCGCCGCGCCGGGACCCCCGAACCCCGCTCCCCCCGAGCCCCGGTGCCCTCACCTTGGCGGCGGCGGCGCCGCCGCCGTCCTTGGCGCGGTACTGTGCCCGGGAGAACTCGAGCAGCAGCTCGGCCAGGGCGCGGTCCCCGGAGCCCGCCGGGGGGCAGCCGCGGGCCGCCGCCGCCATGGCCGCGCCGCTCACCGCCGCCGCCTCGGGCCCATCGCCCCGCCCGCCGCTTTCCGCCCGCCGCCACCGCCCCTTCCGCCCGCTCCGCCGTCATCGGTGAGCGCCGGGCCGCGCTCCGCCCCGGGGCAGCGGGACCGCTCCGGGGGGAGCGGGCTGAGCTCCCCGCCCGCGCGTAGAAAGACGGGGCAAAGGCTGTCTAGGCGTGCGCAGGGCGCTGTGCTTCATAAAGAACCCCCGCCCGAGGTGTGGCCGCGCACACCGAGCCAGTGCCGGTCGGAGCTGCGGGATGAGCGGTACCGCGGGACACTGGTTCTTGCAGGGGAACACAAAGTGTTTTTCATCCGCGTTTGTCTGACTTGCAAAACCAGCTGCGAATCTTGACAAGACCTGGAAGAGAATGAGGCCCCTGGAGCATTTTATGACAGCCGAGTTTAGGTGCAGCTAAGGCGGTGCATCTCGGCACCCTGAGAAAGAAACTGGGCCGAGGTGGTCTGGTTTCTGCTGGGTTTGGGACCAGTGGGAGGCTGCCGGGGCGGGGGCAGGATTTTGGAGGGCACCTGCCGGCATACAAGTGCCTCAGGGCGACAGCCCGGCACACCTGACCTGGCACAACCCCGTACCCGGCCCTGTCACAACACCTGACCTGGCACACCTTCTGTACCCCGGCCCTGTCATCACACCTGATCTGGCACAGTCATGTAACTGGCCCTGCGCTCTCACACGAGAGGTTCTGGGTCGGGTCCCGCTGTCCCAGTGCCACAGTGGCGGCAACTCAACTTGCTCCGTCCCCACCAAGCGGGTGGGGAAGCTCTGCTCCCCGCCCCGCGGGCTACGCCGGGCACTCGCGGGGTCGCAGGGGGTACGGGAGGATGGACGCCCTCCCTGCGGGCGCGCTCCGGCCAAACGCACCCCCCGGGGACCCGCCGGCACTGACCGGGCCGTGCCCAGGCGCTGCCCCGGGCAGGGGCGGACCGGGGAGCGGCCCCAGGGGCCCGGGGCGGTGCCGGCACCGGCTCTGTCCCGTCTCGGCGACCCGAGCCGTGCCGAGCTGAGCCGCGCCGAACACTGCCCGTCGCGAGGCGACCCGAGCCCGAGGCGGGCTCAGCCGAAGGCGGCCGGAGCAGCCCGATCCCTGGGGGGCGCGCGCGGCGGGCTCGGCTCGGGCTGGGCTGGGCTGGGCTGGGCTGGGCTGGGCTGGGCTCAGCACGGCCGGGCTCTGCTGGGCTCGGGCTCGGCTCCGCAGTGGCGGGGGGGCGCGCGGCCGCGCGCGCGCGGCGGGAGCGCGCGGGGCGCAGAGGCGGCAGCCAAGATGGCGGCGCGGGTGTCGCAGGGCCCGGCAGCCCGCGGGCGCTCT